>NC_054547.1:2028509-2381009 GCF_017654505.1 Polyodon spathula | reverse complement strand
TAAACATGTCCCACAGAGCTAAACGTGTGAGCAGAGGTCGGCAGGGGCAATGTTCAGAACAATTCAATTAATGCTGGCTAATTAGAAGGCTTTTTGAATTATTATCAGCTCATTATTATCAGTCTTACTGGTGATGTCAGTAACATTACAGGGCCTAGCTGATTCTGCTGAGAATGCATAATTCACTAGCACACATGGTCATAAGCAAACATCTACTCTTGGAATATCATGCTTCATCAAACAATGGTTTAGCATAATAATAATGACAGCAAGAAACTCTGTTTTGTATTAGCACAACAAGCAATCTGTGGCATAGCAACTAAACATAACAGGTGTCTTCACAAAGGTGAAGCGCTGCAGGAATATATTCTTATATAGAGATCTAGAACAGGGGGCTTTGAACAAAGCGTGAGTCTCTGCAGTATTTACAGCAGTGTGCAAGTGTTTTAGAACACCTTAAGATTTGTCATTTATATCTTTTATGTATTTACCTGCATGAAAACCTCTGGATGTGAGAATTTTAATTTTCGGTCAGTAATCAGTGAGATAGAAACAATAGGCACTCGTGTGTGTAAATGTTAGATGATTGATATAAGAACAAAGCACTACAACATTAGATTAAGGAAACGCTCCTGTGATGCTCATGTAGCAGTAATATAGAGGAAAATGCCTATATCTATGATACAAGATAGAGTAAGATTAAAAAATTGTACTGGAATGGGGCTTCTGTTCCCCTATGCAGTATTACTGTTATTGCCTGTTTTAGCATTTAGGGCCTTACAGAATCCCAATGATCAGCAAAACACATGAGCTGCTCTTCTGACAAGAAACAAATCCTCAGTAATGGCACTAAACTCTCCAAATTGACACTTGTTCTGTAAACCCAGCATCCCAGCCAAAGGCATCATTAAAAATTCACCAAAAACACAGCTACATTATAGTCAGGAACCAGCTCATCTGATTGTAGCCTTGCTCCCCTAATAACAGCAGGCGTGAGTGGTACTTACACTTGTTTACAAATCACTCAGCTTCAATAATCTTTCATTTTATTCTAAATGAACCCTTATCAAAGTGTACCCCCTGTACACTTGGATGGAAATTCTGCAGTTTTGTGATCTTGATTTGAACTGCAAACTATATTTTGTTCCTTGCATTTGTCAGCTAGCTCTAAATATGTAATCAGCTGCTGGATTAGTGTTTGTTTTATTTTATTCAAAAGTGTGTTTGTGTTCAGTGTGAACTATATTTGAATGTGTGTGCATGTGTATCATAGCTTTTTGTATAAGGATTATATGATTGTTTACAACCGCATTACTGTTTAGTGTAAGCAATGTAAAGTCACCCTCGATGCACCATGGGACAGCAAATGTACTTAGCATTCCGAAAACTCCTGGAATGAGACTTCTCTTGCTATTTGCCTACATGGGGAAATACAAGCATGAATGCAGCCTTTTTAGAACAAAATGCAATTCAAATATCTTGTACACATTTTCATTTCTTAGTGGTGTGTGCAAAGCCCAAACATCTTCCTCTGTTTATTCTGGATTTGATTTGAAATGCTATCGAATCCTAAAACCTGTACTAGCACACGCTTGCCAGCCCACAATTCTGAATAATACATTCCTTATTGAAGATGGCTTTATTTTTTTAAATTTTTGTTTCAGTTTAAATGGTCAAAACTTTTGTTTCATAAAGAACTAGATTCACTTTCAAGCTTGTGGTATATCAGAGCCAGACAACGTTGACAGAGCTGATTCAAACATGACAACATTCTCTCTACAGGGATGACATTTATAATACAAAAGATAATCTATAATGAATTTCCAGTGCTTAAAAGGTTACAAAAAGATGTTAAAAAACTCTTGTGTCCTTTCATTCATTTCTGCACTAATGCATCGAAGGTCAAGCCTTACCTTGATGATATTTGTTTTCTTTTCAACTGAAACGTTAAGAATTCTGCTTGTGCTCCTCAGACACAAACAGATTTATATTTATATTGTTGGAAATGAACTAGTAAGCGATCTGTTATCTGATGATCTTTCAGATAATAATCAAATAAATGAAATTCGTTAATTCAATACAAGCAGTGATTAAATGAAATACCATTAATGGAACAGAAATAGCTTGTAAGACACCAGAGGGCTTTGTTACCTGTGCTTATATTTATATAAAGGTACAGTAGGTGGCCTATTAGACTCTCCCTTTTGTCTCAAAGTGTCTCCATTAATGGAAATTGCGTCGAAGATCCCACATGTGTTGTAACGTAATCAGGCTATTTAAGAAAACAAACAAAACACTTCTTACATTTTCAGTTTAGACGTTAACCTTGTTTCTTCTACAGCTTGCATGCTGTGGCAGCATTATTATAGCTGCTATAAAGATAATGTATACATATACCTATACAAAATCCGTGCATTTGTAAGCTGGGTAATAAATGAATGATGTTTTAGCAGCACACTGTCAGTGCCGATGGTACATTTTGTGGGTTTCTAAAACGATACCTTACTGCTGGTAAAACCGATCACAGCAAACACACTTTCTACTTGTGGTGACTGTAGAACAGCTGTCTAATGTCAAAACAAGATTTAAAAACAAGGGTCGGATGTTACTGCTCTATAATCACGCTGATCATGGTTATACTATTGAATACCTGACATGACTGCAGCTTAGCATGCTGGTTTAACTGAACTGCTAATCATCAACGATCCCCCTGCAACAAAAACATTTACACCATATACTTACATTCCCCCAACAATGCATCACTGTCTCCATAAACTATATATGTATATTCTGCATTCATGGACAGACGCTAATATGTGAATCTGGCCCTGTAATCCTGCTAAAGAAGCATTTCCCAACTTCTAAGGGGAAAAGGCACCTTGACCCATCAATCATGCTTCCTGTGCTAACGATGGACTTGTGCATAAGAGCCACCGTAAGCAATGAGAGGCATCGGGCATGAAAAGGAGTGAATCAGCTGTCAACTGCTTGGATCTGAAGGAGTGTGTGTCTGTGATTAGAATTTTCAATCAGGGCTTCTACTGTACATCATGCTACATAGGGACAGGGAGGGAGGATGAGGAAAGGGGAGAGAACCAGAGGGGGAGAGCATGTTCTCTGCAGCTCTCTGTGTTTACACCGTGGAGGGCCTGAGGTGCAGAGATTATGCTTGTCAGATGCCTAAGAGACAGTTATCCTCTGTAAACTAATCTGTGCAGTCTATTATCTGACTTGTGTGTGGAAGTACCTGTGTGGAATGTAGCTGGATATCATGTTTTGCTGATACACATTAGAAGCTTATGAGGCTTATTTCAGACAGCTCCCCAAGACCTATTCAAGCATGTGAGATTCCAAGCATTAGTTAAGTCCTACTGTTGCAGTTAGTGTCTGTTTGCTTTGAACACCATCTGCTTCAAGCTACATTGATTTTGAAGTTGCTCAACCCATATATCACTTCCTGATCAAATCAGAATAAATGTTTCAAGCAGATTTTGCACAATACTTGAGTGCCATTTATGGAAATACAGATTTTAAAAAGTTGTTTCGCCTGCACAAAACTAAACGTTTGTTTACCTGTTGCTTTCTGTTGACTATTTTCAGATTTTTTAATGTTTGAAATTGCTGAGGATAAATACAAATCCCCAGGGCTCTATGACTAAGAGTTCTTGTCATGTTTTGTTTCAGCTCCTTCAGCATATATTAATCACCGGAATATGAAGTGATGTACACCATGGTTGTATGTATTCATCAAATAAACGAGGCTTCACCAAGGGCCATGCTTCATCAAACACAGTGGAAATTCCTCCAGATATTCAGACCATTGCAAAGCCTGAGAACTGCAGGATTTCTAAAAAATAAAAAAATATATATAAAATTAAAATGATGACCCTATTTACACCAGATGCACTTCAGTTTCCACTGGGTCTACATATGGTAATGTGATATGTGTGTATTAATAGATCTTTCTAATTCTGTCAAGCAGTGTTAGTAAAGAAGAAGAGAAGGCAGCATAATCACAGAGTAGAAAAACACATGTTCTCCCTCCCTGAAAGCAGCTTAAAGCTGCTTGAATTTGAAATGGATGAGGGAGGATGGATGGTGATGGAGTCTGGCAAGCCCTTAAATTGTTTAATCCAAAGTGATAGCCAATCAAATTTGGAAAATACTGTACGCTCATCCGAAATTTCTACTATTTTCGGATGAAGGTCAAACTGTCAATTCTACAAGGGCACACTGAATTGAGCCAGGCGCTGAGGTTCGTTAAAATACAGGATGCCCTATCTGTTAGTGTTCATTCTCTCTAAACAAACAGTCTTTTTAATTTTTTTTATAAAAATTTCCTGCTGGACTGTTGATCACTAATGATGTCTGTAAGGTCCAGTAAGGTCCAGTAAAGTCCAGTGAAGTCCAATCCAGCTCTGCCCTTCATGAGAGTAAAGAAGTTGTAAGATCCCAGTTTTGTCGTTTTCCATGTGGAAGAACCCCACTTGCTCTTCCTATGCTGAGTAACATTGTGATATAATGATGCCCTCTGTGATGGAATTTCTTTACTCACAGTCACTGCTCTTTCCTCTAGGCCAGGTCTCCTGACCCTAGTGAGGCAGGAAGGTCATTATATTTTAACAACCTATGGTCCACAATCCCGATAAGGGAAGTGCTGTTTCAAAAGCAGCAGATCTGCTTTATAGAAAAAGCCTCTCGGTTAATCAGAAAAACAACAAGGTTCTCTCTCTGGGAGATTTGTAGGAATGCTATACTGCATTTTCTTTTTCAGGTTTAACCACAAACAAATGGTGAGTCATTTTTATTTCAGTCAGCCTGACTGACACCCAAAGGAAAACATTAAGCAACTTGGCTGTGAAAGGATAAGCTGTTGTGGGCTGAACAGGTGCTTGCCTGTGCTATTGCAATCTGTGTCAGCCCCTGCAAATAAAATTGAGTGAATTGTTGTGTAAGTCCTTAATAGCATTTCTGCTGGATGAGTTTGGTATATTTTACATTATTTAGGTTCTACTGATGCAGCACCTGTCCACTGCACTGGGGTTATTTGGGATTTGCATGCATCACACTTGGTTGTCACTTACGAGAGGAAACAAAAATGGAGATAGGTAAGGACTACAAAGCAGCATTGTCATGTTTTAGTCTATGTCACAAGCATGAAGCTAAGTCAATTCAAGATGGCAAACACTGCTGCAGTTGTCAAATGTATCAAGAGACACATTGAGCAGTTTTTACCTCAAGTCTACTTCCTTTGGTCTGGAGTTGGGGACAATAACACTGGTTCCAGATTTGATCTATTTAGAGGTTAATACTGAAATACTCCCAGCTAATCCAGTTTGCAGCAAAATGAAAAGAATGAAACCTCACACTTCAGATGGCAATGGAATGTAAAATGTAATGTAGAGGTTTGTGTTCACAAAAATCTATATGTTAGCCATACAAAGAACTTGATTAGTATTTAGGTAGGACACAGCAAGCAACCTGAAATCACAAACTTGACCCAGTTTACTAACTGCTCTACTTTCCCTAATACAGTGTAAAAATAATGTAGCTTGATATAGCGATACAGGGTCTGTTGCTGATAGACTGCTTAAAGAGAAATCTAGGCATGAACTGTGGCACACAGTGATCCCTGTAGGGTACCTTTGACAGAAAGATTGTTATTGCTGTCTAAATGCAGTGAGGACTGTGAAGGAAAAAAAAACACACCACTTTTCTTTCCAAGCAACCCCATGCAGGCACACGCATTCACCCGATCTGGCAGTCTCTCACCATTACAACGAAGGATGTTACCATTTCCAATGGAATATCCGAGTGCATTCCAATCCCTGAACTCTGATTTCTCAGGCACTGTTTTCCCATGGGCCATGCTGTAGCTATGGGGTACACGTCCGAACTGTTCAAACCTTCAGAGGGGATCAACCAAGCTAGACCTCCTGACAAGCTCAATGGGCAAATAGCAGCAAAGCTATCGAAATGCAGAATGAAACTGTTATTCTGTGATTCTGTGATAAATCCTGTTAAATGAGTTACATTTCTCCCATGGGGGACGGGGGCCCTAGTGAATCTGAGCACAAGCTGGAAATGACAGGTGCTGAGCAAAATGTTTTTAAATCTGCATTGTTATCACGTGTAACTCCCCCTTGGACCATCTTTAGTTGGTGCTCTTCACACCATCTGGAGGAGCTTCTGTTGTTTTGGAAGCATTCAGTGCCCATCAAGGCCTGCTCATGGATCAGTAGGTACGCTGTTGCATGCATGCCCATACAGGTGTGCATTTTGTTACTTATGTTTTTCCTTTGCCACTACCCTGAAAGGGGCAAGATCAGCGTTTCTTTATTCTGTTTTCATTGACCATCAGCCCCTGGCCTACATATCACGCATTACATCATTCCTACTGAAAGAGTTTGGGAAGCAGTGTAACGTGGTTGAGGCTGGCAGTATTAGAATCCATCATTGTTTCTAACCTTGTGAATCCGGGTCAACGAGTATTAGTCCTATAGGTCTTGGAGCTTTTAAAGTGTAGATCAAGTCCCCCACAGCCAGCACAATCAAATAAGCCTGCCTTCTAATGAGAAACTGTGCTGCACACATTCCAATACACCTGTATGAGAGGCAGACAAAGGTGTGGCTACCATATCTACATTCCTTGCAGCTCATCACATTTAAAAAAATTTAAAAAATCAATAAATAAGTAAATAATACTGAGTCATTTCTTTCTATCTGATTCTGGTGTATATTACAAATCGACTCTCCAGTAACAGTGTCAGAATTTGATTTATTTAAAAACCACTCATGCCCTGGAGGCTTTGTGACCTAAACCTAATTTTCCTCAGCAGTACAATGATTGCACTGTTCCTGCTGTTTTATTTTGACACCCATGTACAGCTATGCCTTTTAAGCACTCATAATATTTTCACAGAAAATATGGTAAAGAGGGGCTAGAGGTGGTGGGTTGGGGTGATGCTGGTGACAAATTTCTACGTCAGACTGTGTAATCGACGCAGTTCAGGCAGGCTGGCTTAATTTCAGCTGCCAGTCAACCATTTGCATGAATGCTTTTCTTTCTGCTTTTTTCAATTGTACTTTTCAAGAGAACAGGGTAACAAAAGAAGAGCCTTCTCAAAGCGAGTCAAAGGCACCTCGGGCAGACCTGTAATGTGCAAACTTGACTGCTTGCTTGAGACAGAGCCTCTGCTGGCAGGTTGGAGCCACTGACTCGAGAGGGGGACAGCCCAGCAGCAGCGCACACTGGAGACCCTGTGGGTCAAAGGGTCATAGGCTTACATCCCATCCCTTTATCTCTTTTAATCAATCTCAGTTTCAGCAGTGCGATCAATTCTCATGGTAATATTGAACATGTCTACTGGGAATAGTCATTCAATGGATATATATGTGTGTGTGTGTGTGTGTGTGTGTGTGTGTGTGTGTGTGTGTGTGTGTGTGTGTGTGTGTGTGTGTATATATATATATATATATATATATATATATATATATATATATATATATATATATATATATATATATATATACACACATCCTTTATATACCTACCTGCATGAAAACCTCTGGGTGTGAAAATTTCAATTTTCACCTAGTAGTCAGTGATATAGAAACAAAAATGTAAAAAATGTTTGACCACTTTGTGCTTGAAATAGGCATCTTAAACAACTTCTAAAAAGTCACTACTCTTTTCGGCTATGTGTTCCCTTTCAATTACTATTTTGCATGAGTAGCCTATTAAAGCCATCTGTTAAATTAAACAATCACTAATTTGCCTATTTTGACAATTTTCCAGGATTTTCAATTCCAGTGGTTTGATTTCATATGCACAACAAATCAAAGCAACAGAAGCAATGGGGTGCTCTAATAAATGTGCACAACACTGTATATCGTCCCTTTAAATGACGTATATGGCAAGGCATAACACGTCACACCTCGCTGATTCAATTGTAATTACACTGTAATTGTACATGTGCTCATCAATCTGTACATATTCACACCCAGCCACAAATACACTTACAGGGGAAAAGTCAAAAGACCTTTTGTGATTGGATGGCGGCAATGCCTGAGGACCAGATTTGATGTGTGCAGAGAATCCAGCTATTACTGAAAAAGATGTTCCTATGACATCTCCAATCCAGAACTTCCTTCAATAATTCCAGTTCAACCTGTCCACTGTTAAATATATAATGTACAGCACTATACTATAAATATCAGACCTAGAGGGCAGGAGCATACTTTTTATTTTCTAAGGAACAATGCACACAGCATGACAGCTTACAGATTAAGGTTAGTGCATGTTGTTGCATGTGTCTGTATGAATTTAGATTTAAACATGGTAATACATAGAAGTATCTACAGTGTATCTGAATATTATATAAAAATATATAATATTCAGCATCTTACTACAGAGAGCATGACATATGGAATATGCATGCATGCACCATACAGTTTGTACGTATTGATCTGAAGTAATTGCATGGGGGGGGGGGGGTAAAAAGCAGCCACAAAATTAGTGTTGATCCTTCACTGCCTGTGATAGAAATTGCTGCTGATCAGGAACACTGTAGCTATAACATCACCACCTCTCCCTGCATGCAGTATTGTATAAATCCCACTGTAGACATTTGTTGAATACCACAGCATGAATGACATTTTAATGGAGACGCAGTGCAGTATACAGTATGTGTGCATTTTATATATCTATACAGACATATGAGGACGGGGTTTAACATAGTGCATAGTGGCTTTGTGAGAATAGTAAGTGAGGGAGTTCTTTGAAGTCCCTGTACTTCTTGCAAAGTTCCATTGTTTGCATCATGTGATTTTTCTGACGAAAGGAAATCGTGAAAAATGAAAGTCTTGCAAATAACCCTATGACAGTAACTTTACTTTCAAGCCGCATCAAAGGAGTAAATTAGACTTGCCTGCAGGGTGATTGTTTCACTGTAAATGTGTTCCAGTTGGACAGTGTCTTCTCGCTGACCAGGAGGACATCAAGTATCAGCTAGATTGCTCTGTCACTGAGCTGTTCTACATTGGGAGGTTGTACATTACACCAGCATGCATTGAACGTCTACAATAAAGACAGACTTCACTCTTTAAATTCAACAGATATCCACCTTGTAACCTCAGCCCGTGTTCCCTCTCAATGGTGTCTGTGTCAATCTTGAGCCCCATGATCCATAACCTCATACCTTTCAGATCTGACTGATGTTCTGTCTCGTACAGGTGGCCTAGATTCATTCCCTTTCCTCTGAGGTAAGAAGGCAGTGCATGGAAAAGGGAAGTTTAATGTACAGAATGCTCTCCTAACCAAGCTTGGGACTCATATTGGGAATGACAATGCTGATGCAGAATGCTCTGCTAACTAAGCTCAGGACCCGTACCGGGAATGACAATGCTGATGCAGAATGCTCTGCTAACTAAGCTCAGGACCCGTACCGGGAATGACAATGCTGATGCAGAATGCTCTGCTAACTAAGCTCAGGACCCGTACCGGGAATGACAATGCTGATGCAGAATGCTCTGCTAACTAAGCTCAGGACCCGTACCGGGAATGACAATGCTGATGCAGAATGCTCTGCTAACTAAGCTCAGGACCCGTACCGGGAATGACAATGCTGATGCAGAATACTCTGCTAACTAAGCTCAGGACCCGTACCGGGAATGACAATGCTGATGCAGAATGCTCTGCTAACTAAGCTCAGGACCCGTACCGGGAATGACAATGCTGATGCAGAATGCTCTGCTAACTAAGCTCAGGACCCGTACCGGGAATGACAATGCTGATGCAGAATGCTCTGCTAACTAAGCTCAGGACCCGTACCGGGAATGACAATGCTGATGCAGAATGCTCTGCTAACTAAGCTCAGGACCCGTACCGGGAATGACAATGCTGATGCAGAATGCTCTGCTAACTAAGCTCAGGACCCGTACCGGGAATGACAATGTGCCCAAAGAAGTTCAGCGTTTTGTTCAGGGTGGCTGAGTCTGGGAGACTGGGTTCAAATTGAATATCACATGTTATTGCTTTGGAGTGTCAGGTATTTAAATGCTTTTTTAAATTTGTTTTTTTATTCAATCCCGACGAGAGCAATAACACATCCAGTTCTGGGGATAGGTAAGAAAAATAGATTTATTAAGGAATTCCCTTAGCCAAGGCCAATGCAATGCAATTTGCTTGCTGAATTCAAGAAAGAAAGAAAAAACAAATGTCCGTTTTTCTTTAAAGGGGACAGGTTCTATTTGTGTGGATGTGTCAATGACTCCTGTGGACTCGCTTTGTCTATTATAAAAGGTCTGGTCTGAAGTTCTTCAGGTGTTAATGGAAAACCTTCTGATAAAAGTGCTGACAGAGGAACAGACCAAAGGTCCACTCTATTACTTTTCTGACTTTTCGGATGTGCAGGGAGAGAGCATTAGTAAGGAGTTGTCTTGTGATTTATTGGTTCTATACATAACAATTGCTTGGATTAAATCACTGTTGCTTTTGTTTTTGATAATTGCAGCTGTTATCCAGTGTATTACATTTTAGATGTCCTACATTACTGTTTATCCAAAGTAATCTGGCAGAATTGGTATTAATAAGGTGCAGCAGTTTAATTGCAGTTTCAGCTAGGTTAGAGCTTGTGGAGATAGATGTGGAGTGGTTCGTGTATGAGGAGCATGCAAGCCTATGGAAGGGCTAAAGAACAATGTGTAGTTCTTCAACAAATATATTACATTCACCCTTTATTGTAAGTAGCACCTTTTCAGTTTCTGAACTGTTAACAACCAGCTCACTGACACATCAGCTAATGTCTATTATTTTGTGTTTATGGCTTTTGTAAACAAATGAGAAAGATCTAATAAAATAAAACCTGGTTCTTGTTTTCTAAACTTAAAACATTTTTACTCTGAGATGGGAGCTAGCATGCAAAAACAAACCAAATGTGCTTCCTTTTATGTCTCAGCCTTATGTAATTTATAATTTATACTTCAAGGAGGGTCCTATTGGTTCAAATTAAATATTCAAAATCATTATGCTCTTTTTTCTCCTCAGTGATATTTGAGTTTAATTAACCATGAAGTCCTCACTTATGTCAGCCCTGAAAACGATGTGATTAATTCATGCACTCTTTGCAAATATTTATTTGGCTGTACTGTATATTGGACTGTATACTTACTCTCTCTCTCTCTGTTGACTTTTATCATGAAAGTACTAGGCTTCTTTTAGTACTTTAGTTTTAGTATAATGCTGACTGAAAACCTGTTAAACTAATTAAATGGCATATAACTTAATGCAAGAAGTTAGATTTGAAATTTGAGTTTTTCCTAGGCTCAAGTGTGTCCCTATTGATTAGTATTAACCAGCCTGATAAAAATTTGCAAGCTGAGTTGACTGTAATGTGCTAATTCTCAGCAAATACTGATCTCAGGCAGTTCATAAATCTGTATACCATGCTGTACTTAATGTGTACCTTTTGCTGCACGATATAGCCCCAACCCTAACCCTGTTTTGA
Organism: Polyodon spathula; assembly: GCF_017654505.1. Classification (NCBI taxonomy): domain Eukaryota; kingdom Metazoa; phylum Chordata; class Actinopteri; order Acipenseriformes; family Polyodontidae; genus Polyodon; species Polyodon spathula. Next base: position 2,369,502 of record NC_054547.1, on the reverse strand, counting down.
TGCAATTGAGTACTTACATATATCATGCAAGTGCACTGAAGCTATGCATAATAACATTGTAATTATGTGTAAGTAAGTACACATGTATTTACTAATGTAACTGCTATGTAAATACACAGTAATTAGAGATGCGTAATGTAGCAAACGATGGCTCAGATTTCATTACATTCCTAACAGGATAATCCCCGCTCCATATCCACAATGAGACGCTTTATAAGAGTGATAACACACTGGAAGGCATGGTCTATGCTGATACAATCCTCTTTACAGGTGGTTGAAACAGCACAACCAATGCCTTCTTGTGTGTTACTGCCTACTTAATGGGTGCTAAGACTGGACTTCCACTTCAGTGTTCTAAAGCCAGTACCATAATGATTATGACTCAACTGGTCCAACTTCAAAAGTAAAAGCAGGGACTGCTTACACTGATGTGATATTCTGCTGTTACTATATGAAAAAAACAAAAAACAAAACAGCATGCTTAAGAGCTGAAAAATATCCAAGATGTGAAAATAAAAATCAGTTAATGAGTGTTCAAAGCTGTGAGAAATACAATCAAACAATGTGAATTTCCGTGGGAGTATTATTTTGCATACGTTTCCATACACTTGACTCCAAAGCTTGTCTGAATTTTAAACAAGCATTAAGACAAGAATACAAGGTCTTCAGCACTATCAAAGAATTAAATTAATGCAAAATAAAAGGAAAAAAGAATAATCTGTATGCCAGAGACTAGCCTATTAAATATGTGGTCATTATTTTACTTTTCTGTTTAAGTGAAAAGAGCCTTACTCTTTTATAATAAGCCACAGAGCACAGACTACATAATTTCTGGTTTTCATGTGCTTGTCGTGTTCTCAAATCAGATCTTTTTCCAATATGAAATATTGGATATTGTCTAAAACAATGTAGACCTAGAGTTTATCCACTCCCCCATATACATGTTAGTTATGTTAGAAATGTGTTAAATAATATATGGTCTATAACCTCAAGAAAATGAACACATACTGTATGGTGGTGTAAATCCCTCAAGAAATACTTCCCACAATATCAAGTTATATGTTTTCTAGTCTGCACAGGTTATCTCATGTCAAGGGATGTTCACAATATAACAAGGAAAATACTGCAGAAATATTATATATACAATATTTATATCTATCAGTAGATAGACAGCTGTCTATCTATCTAGCTATCTATCTACTGAATCTATCTATCTATCATCTATCTAGATAGATAGATAGATAGATAGATAGATAGATAGATAGATAGATAGATAGATAGATAGATAGATAGATAAAATATACCTATAACTGATATAGACCTGAGACAGGACATGTCCTATTGGGTTTACATTAAGTCTCTCTAATTACTGTGTATTTACATAGTAGTTACTTAGTATATATATGAGTAATTACATATAATTACAATGTTATTGTGCACACACTCCTTTCTGTTGTGATTCATGGTCTATTCAAATCTCTTTCATGAGCACTGAAAGAATGATCTGCTTAGGTTAGTTTAAGTTATACAAATCATGCAATCACTATCCAGTATCATTATAAACAAAGACAGCAATATAAACACTAGAGCACTCATTCCAAAACAGAAAATGTGCAGCATGAATTATTTATTTTTTTTTTTTGCTGGAGAATTATACTTGGTATGAATACAAAATATCAGAGTTATTATAAGCAATGTATTTTTCTGCTTGTTTAAAGCTTGAAGCACACATGTGACCTCAGTAGCGCTCTATGAATTATGTATAACCTCTAAGGACATCAGGTACACCTGAGTGTAACCATTAACCAGTTCCCCCATGCAACACTCTGCCCCTGGTGGATGTAAGAAATGCCACATTAACTACCCAAGATCATGTCTAATTTCACTAAGATAGTGGGCAGTGTAGACAGCATGATGTTAAGCAGCAGATATAGTTTCAGATAGTCTAACAAGATGAAAAGTAATGTGGAGAAAAATGGAAACTAATGGGTGAATTACATGAATAGTGAATTCCATTTAAAACACAATGGATCCTTAAAAAAAATATATAAGCAGTATAAACTTGGCTTTAACACATTAATAATGCAGAGCTGAGTTAAGGGAATAGGGTAATTGTGATTCTAATGAACCAAATCTGCTTAATAACTGAAGTTCTTCTATATTTCACAGAATCTGAGGGCAATTATAATGAGACCTGCCCCTACTTTAACTTCTGTACTTAACACCAACCTAGAGTGCTATTTGCTTATGGAAATCCATTCCTTGCCAGCACATGGTGCTTTGTGCTGTTGGGTTTATCTCACAATTATTTTAGTGTAATTTTGGCTGAATCATTAGCCCTTCATGCCTTTCACCCCTGGAGTCCTAGGTTTGAATCAGACTTGGATCTGGTGCTGTAATAACATGACTTACTGAATTTAGGCTGACACTTTACAATCAGTGTCTCTAATTACTATGCATTTACATAGTAGTTACTCAGTAAATACATGTGTACTTACACATTACAATGTTATTATGCATATTTATTATTCAATGTGTAAATCTGTTTGTAAATCTTTTTGCACTCTATATATATATATATAGTTACACACAGTTACATTAGAAAATGGTTAGGGTTATGGTTAGGGTTAGGGTTAGAAATAGGGTACAAGTACATTGTAACTATGCATAATAACAATGTAATATGTGTAAGTACACATGAGTTTACTAAATAACTACTATGTATATACACAGTAATTAGGGCCACATTAAATAAAGTGTTAGCATGGCCACATAATTATTCTGTAATAACCCTTTTTGCAATTATATATTATTAACACTGCCTATTAAGGGGGGATGGAAAATTCAGCCCAGTGGTCCTCACATTTCATGAACACCAATAAATGAATAAAAATCGTAAGGCATCCTTATTTAACCAGGCTTCCCTGTCATTATGAGGGCTCCACCTGGACTGTACTCAGTGGATCCCTGTGTAGGCTGGTTTTAGCATCCCTGCTTCATTTTGACCTAAATTCATTATTGTGGTATTTAGGACATCACCAATGTAGATATGCATTGCTTTCCAGTGCCACAGCTTACTGCAGCATTGCTGTTTTGTATTCATATTGGAAGGGAATTAAATGAACAGACTGTGATTTGTTTTAAGCAGATTAGATTACAGATTGATAGTACATGATTTTATCAGTCTGCATATACCAGCAGTGGTCCCATTTTGAAATGACATTTTGTTGAGCAGCACAACAGAGCATTCTGAAAGGAAATGAACATTCACAGGAAAGAGTGCTGCAGAGTGCATGGCTTGTAATGAGTGTGCACATTTAGTTGTGTTGGGATAAACACAAAGTGAATGATTGCAAGGCATTTTGATTCCTGTAAATTAAACACATAATAATGAAGTCATTATAAAATAGATTGGGATTAAAATGGATTGTCTTGGCAGTCTATGTCCTTGTGTGTCTGTTTAAGTCTAGTTATTTACATTTTTCTCCCTAAAATTTGAGTTTAAGACATTGCAGTGTTTATATAAAACCAATTAACCACGGTCCTACATGCTTTCATCTCCAGGTTCTATGCAATCAGTCACTATCAAATACTTATTTGAATATGTGCTAGTAAATGACAGACACACACACACACACACACACACACACACACACACACACACACACACACACACACACACACACACACACACACACACACACACACACACACACTCAAGTGACTTGGAGATCTTGGAACTCTCTCTCTCTCAATGTATATGAGCAGAGAATACAAATTCACACATGTTTGAGTTCATTCTAATTCTAGAAAATTGATCCCAGAGCTGCTCTCAAAATGAACATGCATCAGTTTTCTTAAAGAAAGTGAAGATTTGAAATTCCCCCTCGTCAGTGCCTCTTGTGCTTTCTCCTGGTGCTACTTTATACAAATTAGGGGACAGGAATCACAATGAATCAGTAAGTGCATGAAAGGGCAAAACAATGTATTCTTTGTGCTTTACACACAATGCTTGCTGTTTCTGTGGAAACATATTGTTACACACTCAAATAAGCTGCAGCAAATGGCCTTTTTTACTCAGTTCAAACTGAAATCGTGAAATCGTCAGTCCATTGGTTAAATCTGTTAGACATGTACTGAAGAGAGAGAGAGAGGAAGAGGGAGAGAGAGAGAGAGAGAGAGAGAGAGAGAGAGAGAGAGAGAGAATGCAGTTTTGTATTTTAACACAAGAGACAGTCAAACATATAAAGCCATATGAATACTAAAAACATATTTTTTGTGATTTTCATTTTACTTTAATGCTACTTGTGATTTGGAAAGCATGCATTTTTAGACCTATTAAAGATAAATATTTTGATCATGTATGGTAGCAAGTAGTAGCATCTCCAGCAAAGCTTGTTCTCAAGTTGTACTTAAGGTATGTGGAGAGATGTGCTGGTTTAATCAGCAATAAAATGGGGGATGAGGTCATCCCCAGTCCAGATTTGTGAATTGCTCTTAAGACCTTCACAAAGGTTCTCTTCATTAATGACCCCCCTCCCCCGACCCCCCCAGCACTGCGGTTTTATTCCGAAGAATCTGATTGATATCTAATCATCTTTTATACAGCCTCTCTTCCTGTCCTCCAGCTGACAGTCCAGAGTCAAGGTTTTCAGTAATAAATCTTTTTTATATATTTATTAAAATGAAACAGAAGATTCTAATTCCCATGAATCTAAATCAAAGCTACAGTGCGATTAAATGATTCATTGATTTACTAGCCCTTAATCAAACCAAAAGTACCAGCATGATTATCTCTAAGAGCCATGAGTGCATAAGCAGTGCTCAGATTGTTTTATTTTGTAAGCATTTTTCACAGTCCTTTGATAGCAGCTATATCCAATCTGCCAGCCCCACTACAGCTCATGTTCAGTGCCAGGTCTTTTTCTTTAACACACATGTGTTATAATAATTGACTGCATACATTTTTATTAATGAACTTTACAGTATAAACAAAGTTGTAATAGAATATATGAATAAAAAAATAATAATCTGGTGCTGTTATGCACGTAGTTTGACACTTTGTGTTAAAATGATGCTAGTATCGTAATGATTGTAAGCCTAGCTTCTTTAAAGCTACAATTTCTCAACAAAAGTTCAACACAAATTCACAGTAACAGTGGCCACAACTACTGCACTTCATTTCAACCTCAAGGCACAAACAGTTTTGATCCACAGCCTGAAATCAGGTGCTCTACATATTATGAGCTGGCATCGGTACTAACCTTTTCGTTGATGTGTGCTTTTAGATCTCCCATGCTTCTCATTGTCAAAACCCGATTAGTTCCCACTAATGGTATTTGAAAAGTCCATGCTGTTTCTAAAGCAGAGGTAATCCTGTTTCCCATTTTAGGGACATTTTGAAATCTGGACTACATCCTCCCCATTGCCAAATAATTGTAGTAGAATTTGAGCGCTCTTTTTTTCTTCTTTTTCTCTGCTCCAGCTGAAGTTGCCTGGTTACCTCTCTCTCTCTCTCTCTCTCTCTCTCTCTCTCTCTCTCTCTCTCTCTCTCTCTCTCTCTCTCTCTCTCTCTCTCTGTAGCTCCATCCAATGATTCACTGGCCAATCAGGAGCAGCACTAGCAATTAACTCTTCCCTGCCTCACTGTCCTGATTCCCAGGGAAACGAGGAGAGCAGGCAGGGAAGAGATCTTCCCTGTGCATGATGGATATATTAAGGAGGGCTATATTAATAAATGGCTGTATGGATGGAGAGAGTGAGAGAGTGAGTAGGACAGAGAGGTAAGACAGATATATAGATGGATGGAGAGATGGCTAATTAGAATGAAAAACAGACATACAGGCAGACAAATAGTTAGATAGGTAGATAGATTGTAATGTAGGTCATTGCCAATAGCTAGAGAGACAGTCAGACTGTTAATGTTACAATGTACGGTAATCAACATCTTAGGCACATTTCCTTATATTCATCATATTTCTTACTTCTTGCTAGTTTTATATGAGTAACTGTTTAATGATGACGATATAATATACAGGGTATACCTAGCTCTATATCTATATCACTTCTCCTGCATACATTTCCAAGTCTTTGACAGAATTTGCTAAAACATGTGATCTACACCCCCACCCCACGCCTCACTGCACCCCCCCAGCTAGTACCTCATCATGTTATTTATTGATTTCAATTATGATTGCAACACAAAAAAGCCCTAGTCAGTTTTTATCATTGTCAGGAATGAGTAATGACCCCTCCTCCCATTCTCCTGCATGTATTCTCCTGCCATCAGAGAATATATGTTCCCCCTGAATATTTGTTCCCCCAGGAACAAGTGTTTGTTCACCCTAGGAACAATAATTCAGGAACAAATATTCAGGAATATAAATTTTCTTTCTGAATATTTTGTAACAAAGTCATCTGTCTTTGCATATAAGTCTATATCCATGCACTTTCAACTAAACCCTTAATTTTAAGACCACTTTCCCTAACCCTAACCATGAACCTGTACCATCTAGTCCCAGACAGGTCCAGTCTCACTTACAATAGTACATGAGAACAGACTGCAAACATTGCTCCAATTCACTAGCACTATACATGCAGAATGCACATAAAATATAATAAATAACTGGGGGTATACATATTTGCTGTGTATTTGTTCCTGGGGAAACAACTATCGGGGAGCCAATATTTGTATACACTGGCAAGCCTGGACCTGCAGCTTCAGGGCATTTACTCTCCAACTTCAATCTCTGAGCTGAACTAGCTTCTAACAAGCTGAACTGGATTGCAGGAGTGCATCTATAATGCACATTTATTACAGTGTTACTGTATAATAGCACAGGAGCTGCCTATATAGTTCTAGTGCCAAACCCAAGCCATAAAAGGTGGAGTTTCCTAAGTGACAGCACAAGGCTATTTTGCCTGTAGCCTTACCTGCTCACCATATCTCCAGGTTTTATACCTGGTCTTATTCAAATTATTAGCAATGGGAAAAGAATGTGTGTGCCTCCTCAGTTAGAGACATTAGTGACACCTGATATATTGAAGCTAACCATTTTGTGTGATGGGCTTGGACCCAGGACTCCAGAGTGAAAGGCACTGGTGGCTAGTTTACTTTCTGAACACTGTAATCTTAAATCTATTCAATATTTGAATCGCTTATTCTATACAGTTATTTTAATATGTTGTTTAGATTCTCCAATATGACCATACTGCGCTGTGGATTACAAAAGCAGCTGTGTTCATGGCATGTCCAGCAATCCCAACATCTATGCATCTCTACTTGTTTTCATGCAAGATTATAGCGCTTAGGGGAATTTGGAGGAGCTATATTCAATTTTTTCATGTCTTTTTGTTCTTCAGCATCATACGAGTTAGCTGCCTTTTCTTTTATTAGAATTGATCCTGTGGATCTTTTATTCCGCACCTCTGATATAAAAGCAAGCTGTTCAACATAAGGAAATTGAATACTTTTTTATCTATTCAGCAGAAATGTAGCATCATTCACTGCTTGTTTGTCATTTTCTATAACCACACATTAATGTTTACGCACCCCTTATCTGTGAGGTTATTTCTGAGCAAGCCCTAGCAAGGTGGAATTTCTGTAATGACGACACAAGAAACATTATCACTAGAGATGCAATAGTTATTTCTTTCGCCCTTCTTACACTGGAAACTGATGCCATTAAATGATAATGAATTGGATTAATTTGGTATACTTTTGTATAATTTTGGTATATAATATATAATTGTGTTAATTTGGCCATTTATTTTGGTATAACTACCAAATTAATAGGATTTAAATTCTATCTATATGTAAACAAATATTAAACAAATATGAAAATGTGCCTCCCAGAGTCCAGTTTGACCATTTAATATGTCATTAAAGCAATTAGATGACCATTTCATTCATAATAAATGTAACTGGGACTGTGCATTATTGATGTATCTGAATCTAAGACTGAAAGCCAGGATCATACTGAATTAAAGGTTGTCCAGTCCCTATGTAATGGAATTCTCTCTTTTGAGACATGTCTTCTGTACATAATGCAGTTATACAGCAAAAGAACAAGGCTTACCTTGTGTCCTGCTTTGTTCATAACTGAAGCCACACCTGTACCGCCTATAAAAATAAACAGATCAGAAACACACAAGCTGATTGGCTTAAGAACGGGTTGGGATCCCCTTGCCTGTGTAATATCTCAATAAGCTCCAGGAAGACACATGCAAAGGAATTACTTCCCCCCAGTGGAAGAATCTAAACCTAAAATGATCAGCAGAGATAAAGCACGCATTCTGCATATTAAATGACATGTGCTATATGGCCATAACTCAGAAGGGGTATATTTTAAAGCATGTGCAAAGGCAAAGTCTGTACTGGGTATAAAAACAGATGACATTTTGCTTTAAATGAGTTCTGTATCAGTCATCAAACTGAAGGAACTGAGCTGTGTTGCCACGAGTTGTTGTTTTAGAAATACATTTCAAATTAATCCAAAATTTCAGAGAAACAGGCACCCAAACATGCATAAATGAAAGCAATGACCTTATATGATGTGCCAAAAGCCCCTTCTTAAAACCAATTAATACCCTTAGAGGCTAAATGTAAAAGAATGGAATGAAAGTACACACACACACACACACACACACACACACACACACACACACACACACACACACACACACACACACATATATATATATATATATATATATATATATATATATATATATATATATATATATACACACACACACTCACACAATATGTTCCCATGACCACTAATTTGAACAGATATACATCCTTGTATTTGGCATGTTCATGCGAAGAAATTTAAAAAATATATTCCAGGAATATGCAGTTTCCCATGAATATCCAACCAAACAATGACGAGAAGGGATTGAGCAGAAACCTTAGTTTTTCCTTATTTACATCAATTTACAAGTCCCTTGTGCTTCTGAATAATTTGTTACCATTCCAGCTCATCAGTGACTATGACAGAATGTGACCAAATTACTAGGCACACAATAACACAATAACACACCTCTCATTGGTTTGGGCTGGTAATGAGCTCATTGCTGTCCCAAACTATTTTGTCCTATTACTGTGTGATAATGTATTATATTTATTATTTGTATTATTAAGCAGTGGCTCCCTTGATTAAAAAAATATGCAACTGCAAAATATGAAGTGTGTCTACATCTGGAATACTACTGGGTTGTATTAAACATTTAAAAATTGAATTACAATTTAAAGAGATAAGCAACATTACAATACAATACCATATAACAAAAAAAAAAATTAAAAAAAACATGGCACAGCGGTACTGTACAAGTCTCTAAACTCCATCGCCCATACATGTAATCCAGCCGAGACCCGTCAGTCAAAGTCTTTATTTATTCAGATGAGTCAACTAAGAACCGATTCTCATTCACAATGACAAGCTTGTAAGAGGCTCACACCACCACAGCAAACAACATCAAACACAAGAAAAAAGGAATGGAAAAACACATCATCAATCATAAAACAAGTAACATAAAACTCAGCAGCAACTTAGCAGGCACAGATGTCAGTCAACAAGAGTCGAGCAACCCCAGATATAAATCGCTCTAATGGTAACTTTTGTTGAAACTCATTTCAGTCATTGGTTGCTGCAAACTGAAATGAGTGAAGACCAAAAACTGTAGATACTCTGCATGGGAACAACCAGTATAATACAATTACTGGATCTTCAGTTGTACAATGAAGAATGTAAGCTACCGAAGTAAGCAGGTGTTCCCAGTGATGGTTCAGTAGATTAACACATACCAGTGTTTCAGTCGTCTTGTGTTAAGAGGGCCAGTTAATCAGCTTGTAAAGGTTGCAATGGAGAGTTCTGTATGGAGCCACCAGTGACAGTAATTGCCGCAGAATACCAGAAGGCACTTCTGTACTAGTATAAAGTGGAGACATGACGATATATTCCACGACACTGGAAGCTTTTATAATAATTCAAAAATCAAAGCTCAGCATTGTAAGATGTTAAATGTAGTGTATGATGATTGACTATGTTTGGCTCAGGATCTCACGTTCTGCCCTCGTATGAGGTGCGATCTCAAAAAAACATCAGTCAGAGGTCACCAAGACCAGGTGATCATCAGAAAAGAGATATAGTTGCAAAAGAGGCGGTGGGGAGGTGGATGAGAAAGTTGATAAGTTATGAATATTATTCCAAAACTGATTTAAAACAAGCAAGATGTCTTAAACAAGTGGTAACACACAGAGGACACATACAGCAAGCTGTACAAAAGGCAAAATAAAACACAGTACAAAAACTACGAATAAAAGGTGCCACACAGGGTGAGCGCTAGCCTTGTAAACGAGATGTCCTGCTCCAGGAACCGGCTTCACTACGTAACCCTCGCTATACATTACATGGGATCACTATCCCTTAAACTAAGCTACTGATGAGTCGGTATTCATACAACGACTCCTGCCGCTTCATATGGCCTTGGTTGGGCATTGCCTTCATAAGCACCACTTGCAGTTTCAGGGTTGCATAGCTGTAGTTCCAGCAGAGCAGAGGCTCTCTTCCTGAGTGTGCGCAGGTCCCCTCTGTAGCACGGCATTGCAGTCGCCCCGAGTCAGGACCCGCCCACCTGTTGATTGAGGACCGGCACAGCCAGTCACTTGCTGTCTTTCCTCTCAACCAAATATAGCAGGCAGCATGTCTCAACTGAGCACCTGTCTGTAAACTATAAATTAATCAAACAAATCAACTCCAAAAAACACACAATAAACCCATTTCCACATACAAATTACATCAACTCTAATTCCCATTGTGCAGGGCGATCCCTTGATCACTGAATACAAATCCAAAACCTCTCAAAAGAACCACAATCCATGACCCAGATTCTCAAAAAAAAACATTCACACCAATTTACATTTTTTAAGACTACATTCAAGCCAAAATTGACAATCTAAAGTACATACCCTTTAGAAGCTCACTGTATGCTGAGCTATTGTTCCCATGGTCATTAACAGTCATGTTTGATGTTTCTGAGCAAAAAACTAAATATGTTGCAAAGTTAGATTTTCTCCATCTCATGAACTGCTTTTGTGAAAATATTAAACATGTCATTTAAATGACAGCAGCTGTGTCAACAGCACCAATATGAGCATCTGTTGCCACCATGAGTAAATGGGGCAAAATTGTTGACAATAACAAACCATGTCTACTCTTTGCAGTGTTACCCATTAGCATGTTGATTCAAGGGCATTTCATTGTTCCAATTGTTCCAACTCAGTGCCCAGGGGAGGCTTTTTCAGTTTGTGACAACAATCGCAGAATTATTCAAGCAAGACAGGGGATTTTGGAAAAAAATTACTCTTGCATGAAAATAATAATTCATTGATAGTCTGATACAACAAGTAGCTGTACTCCTAAATCACCATAAAACAATGTAATGAGGGATGCAGCTGGAACCAGAGCAATAGCAGGGTAGTAAATATGACTTAATGTACAGTAAAGCCATGTAGTCCCCAGATACAGACTGAACCTACACCCTCCAAATTCAAACATTTCTGTGCTGCTGAAAATGCCAAAAGTCAGAATAACAATTGCTCTGTCCCATACGGTTCAATTGTACAGCTATAGTTTTACGCAATTGTTTAGTCAACAGATGCTGTGAGTAAATTGGAGAAGGCCACATGATTGAAGCCCTAACACCTTTCAAAGGGGCTCCAGATGCTCCTAATGCCCAGTTCATAAATTGCACTGGGGTCGGGCAGCTGAATTTGCAAACTAGCAACGCTTTATTTATTTAATTTATACTCTTTTGTGTTCTGCCAGCAATCCACACTATTTCACTTTCACGTCTCTATCAATAGTACATAATAAACTGAATTTATACCAGGGCTCCTCTGAACCCCACCCCCCACCCCCTCCTTGTTTCATGTGTTTTTGGCTATCAAGGCCAAGCGAGTGTAATGACCTTCATTACTAAGGGCTTTATGCTTTTGCATCTGCTCAATTCCACTTGGCTTGCTCCAGCAAGTAAAAGTCCCAGAGATCATCTAAACCTCATTAAAAACACCTGTGAACAATTCATTATTATAATTTAACTGTCAGGGATGGGTACGGATGATCATAATGTGGGCCACAGAACAGCTCTCCTGCCGGTCTCCCTTTTATCCATCAAGCAAATGTTGCAACAGAGTAGATTGTTGGCAAATGTGTTTATACTGGGGGGATTCAGCCTGATGCTTACATGGCTGCACTGTACACTGCTAGGAGATACAAAAGATGATTTGAGATCTTTTTGGCGGAAGGAGTAGACGTTCCTTTGAGATCATCAATGCGTGCATGGTCTTGAGGGCTCTCTTTCACAAAGTAAACAAGATAAATAACCTGCAGAATCTATAAAAAAGGGACAGCACCGCAGTATGGAAAGGATGGAGGAATTTTACTGAACTGTCTCTGTTGCGGCATTCCAGTTAGTGATTAAAGCATTTTCAGATATGAAAGTTCTTATTTTACTAAGGGGTTCACTTACCTGGGATTACACTACACCGTATTTAGACCCTTTATTATTATTATTGATTTTTTTATGTTCAATTTCTTGGGTGAAAATCAGTGCAACTAATTCATGATGTTAAAGAAAGTACAGCTGACAGCTTTGAAGTCCTCTAAAACAAATGATTATTTACAGAAATGTTTCCACTGAATATAAATCTGCTATCTTGGTCATTTCATATGCTTCAGTAAGACAAACTACATGTGAAAAGGGGTCAAATGTTTATTTATATACAGCAGTATGTATAAGACATCAGGGTCTATCGCAACAATCAACACTGCACCCCTGGGCTATTGAATCCTTGTTAATATCCCTTAATTCAATAAAAAAAAAGAAACAGAACGGCATCTGAGCAGTGGGGGGTATTAAGATCGGCCGCTATTTAGATCATTGAAATTTACCCCATTGACTGTGCATTATTTTTGTGCAGGACAGTCCTTTGAGCTTGCATGCTATATTTTAAAGGGGACTCATTCCCATGCTATCCTTACTCTTTTCAGTCTCTACGTATGTGTTGTAATCCCTGGAGCCAGACTGTGTCCTAGATGTTCACATGCATGTAACTGTCTGACTGTGGGTTTCAATATGTCTTTTTTTTCACCGTGACACTCTTGTAAATGACTTGATTGATCTCAATGCTGCTCTCCTGGGAGGAGTGAAAGGCCTGAGTATCTAATAGGTTTAAATACAGGCCCCAGGAGGATTGAAGCCTCCTGCCCCACAGCCCCACATCCCTACAAGAGTGCTGAGCTGATTGCACACAATCATTCCATTCTGATGATCTGATGATTGTTTATTATTTTCGGTCCGTCCGTAATGAGCAATAATGCTGCCATGCAGTTTCTGGGTAAAATTGAATTAATTCTTATCTCATATACCAGCAGACAGCTCTGATCACTTTGTTTAGCCTGATAGTCCTTGCTGTTGCTGGTAAAGTCCTGGCAAATATGTATTTTGATAAGATGTTTGTTTTTGTTTATTGTATAAATATTCTGCAAACACACACACACACGCACACACACACACGCACCCACACACACAAACACACACACACACACACACACACACACACACACACACACACACACACACACACACACACACACACACACATTTCTACCTCAGCAGACAGTTATTTGATTCTCCTCCCACCTCTCGTCTTGTTTGATGGCTTCTGTGATAACTGATCAAATGCATTATGTTGATGAAGCAATTCGACATGTTGAGGAAACGCTTTGTGTTAAGAAAATGAAGTGAAGTCACAAAAGGGGTTTTCTGTCTCCTGTCAAGCCCTTTCTTCCTTTGTCCTGTGTTCAATGATTAGAACAAAAACCCACTAACGTTAATCATACCCTAGACATCATTCGGTATTCCATAGAATTAAAAAAATAATAATTTACCAAATGAATATTAAAATGTGGACTAAGTGTATGATTTTTTTCCCCATGTGTGTATTAAAATGAAAAGCTTGTTAAACATAAATTTTGGAATGGGCTTGCCACCTTTCTGAAAACGCTAGTTACTCTGCGTGATGGAATAGGTATCTTTGGGGGATCACGGCTAGCTGCCCCTTAGCTGCCCCATGGTTACCCGAGGTGAGTATACGGGTACAAACAGCAATGTAAACCAACTGAGGCACTGCCCTGCTCCCGTGCAACAAACAGGCAATCACACCTGGGTAACACTTTACATCAAGTGTCTCTAATTGCTGTGTATTTACATTGTAGCTACTTAAATACATGTGTACCTACAATGTTATTATACATAGCTACAATGCACTTAAGGAAAGAGAGAGAGAGAGAGAGAGAGAGAGAGAGAGAGAGAGAGAGAGAGAGAGAGAGAGAGAGAGAGAGAGTGTTTACAGCCTCTGTACGTCTATATGACTGTAAAAATGTTAAAATATCAGCACTCTGGATGACTTTCAAATATATTTTTTAAAAGACTCAATGCGGAAGTGAATTGCCATTGATTGGTACTCAGCTGGAAATGCAAGGGCGGCAGCTGTATGTTTTTAAATCAACACTTTATGAATGGATATATTGGATACCTGCTGATAAATACATCTTAAAGAAAACAAAGAGTTTAAGTAACAAGTACAATCCTAATATATAGATAGATAGCTAGATAGATAGCTAGATAGATAGATAGATAGATAGATAGATAGATAGATAGATAGATAGATAGATAGATAGATAGAATGAATGAACTGGAGAGGAGGGCTACAGTGGAATATTATTGCCCCGAGGGAAGACTATTGGTACTGATATGGAGCTATATTGCCTGAAACTGCAGGCTGGACGTAAAAATAATCTTCCCAAGGGGCATTTCATTTTTCAGGACATATTTCATAGTCCGCAGTAGATATTTTATATATGAGTCAGTCAAAATAATAAGAGATGCATGGTTGGGTAGTAAATATGACTTAATGTACAGTAAAGCCATAAATATTTGTGAGCCTTAAGTTTTATTACGCATTTTTCTTGTATTTATTGTGCGTTTTTAGGTTGCTAACATTTCTGGAGAAAAATATATTTTATGGCTGTGATTCGCCAAATATTTTGGCCAGAAATATTTATGGCTTTAGAGTATTTTGTTTAAATATAGCTAATGCAGCATAAGTAAACAACTAAATAACAGAAATAAATGACAGAAACTGTTTTTTAATTTTATACCGCATAGTTGTCAATGTTTATGTCCTGATTGTATTCTCTTTTAGATATTGTAAAGCACCCTGAGATGTGCAGGTCTGCACATGATAAGGCGCTATATATAAATTGAAGTTGTTGTTTGCCAAGACAGTGCAATGTAAAGTGCTAAACAAAGGTAAATTTGATAGTCCACCCTCCTCCATATTAACAAATTTTTCCCATTTGTCATTAGCAGATGCAATAGCCTCCCTTTCTGCTGCTTTCTGGGTTAGTACTGTGAAGCCCATAATCCACCATAGAGAGCACAGGCTACATTGATGCTCACTTTTAGCTTTCCTAAATGTCAAGGATATTATGTTGCTTTTCCGACAGTCCCTGCCACAGCTAGATAGGATGTGACAGGAACAGGCTGCTCAAGCAGTTACTGTCGTCTGGCATTTAGACATGACCATTGCTGGATTCCCCTTTGGGTGATTTTTTGTGTTTTGATACCAGTTCCTGGCATCTTTCCAGAGATATTTTGCCCATTCTTCAACACAGACAGCTTTGAGTTCTGCAATAGACTTTGGTTTCCTTTTTGCAACAGCAGCCTTCAAGTGAATCCATAACATCTTGATGGGATTCAAGTCTGGGGACTGAGATGGTCAATCCATTACTGTAATCTTCCTTTTTGTCAGGAATTCCTTTGTAGACTTTGCAGAATGCTTAGGGTCATTATCCTGCTAGAATACAAACTTCTGTCCAATAAGCCTTCTAGCACTGGGTAACAAATGAGAGTGCAAAATGTCTTGAAATTTTGCAGCATTCATTGATCCTTCTACAACACAAAGGGCGCCAGTGCCTGAGGAAGAAAAACAAGCCCACACCTTCAAACAACCTCCACCATGTTTAACACCAGGCATGGTTAACTTTTTTTTAAATCCTTCTCCTCTCTTCCTCCAAACATATTGGTGTTTCCTTGGTGAAAAAAAAAGTTGGTCAAAGAAATCATCAGGCTTTTTCAAGTATTCATGGAAAACTCCAATCGCTTTCTTTTGTGCATTATTTTTAGCAAACGTTTGTATTTTGATTTTTGTTCATGGAAATTCATCTTGTTAATATATTGTTGAGTTGTTCGCTCGTGAATTTATTCTCTCAATTCTTGTGTCAAGTCTTTTGCAGTAATCCGGGGATTTTGCTGGGCTGCTAGTACAATTCTTCTTCCAGATTTTTCAGAAATCTTTCTTGTTCTTCCACACCTGGAGCTAGTTGCAGTAGTTCCTGTTCTCTTGTTCTTGTCAATAATAGCCCACACAGTGATTTTGGTAAATCAAGTTTTTCTGCTATTTGTCTCGTAGTGTCTCCTTTTTCATTTAGTTGTATTACTTGTTGCTGTACACTTTAACCATTTTTGTTCCACAAGTTTAAATGTTATTTTTCAGCACTTGATGATTATTTATTTATTCTATAATTATCATCAGGTGTTGGTTTTCAATCATAATTGTCAATAATTAGCAACGAATGGGTTTCATACGAAATATGTTGATTGCCCAAATACTTTTCTCAAAGTATAAAATGAGTTGTTGCATGTTATTTTTAATTTCATGTAATAATTTATGGTTTTCTTATAAAGCTCAATCTCTACTTTAATTTATAATTTCAAAACAACAATTAGAAACGGTAGAAATAACTTTCTTTCTGGTTTCCTTCTTTTTGTTTTAACTGCCCAAATACTTTGGTCTGCAACCGTATATATTGTGGCTATTATGATTTGTATAGACACCTGGTTACAGTGCAAATCATAACAAATAATTTTTGCTGTTTACTGTAAATGTTATATATTATTATATGGTATGCACTGTATACATATACAATTACATTATAATGGATCCGAAAGTGTTAACCAAAAAAGAAGAAACAGGCATTAGTAAATGTTACCACCTGCTCTGTGATGCCTTATACATATGTGCTACGTGTTATAATAAGCATCAGTAAAGTGTTAATAAAAAGTTATAAAACAGCATTGCCCACAGATAGTCTGAATAGGAATAGATACTTTTGCTAAACACCAAATTCTTTGCAAATTTCAAGTAAACTCCAAGATCTCCCTGCCTATTACTCAAGTGATAGACAGATAGACAGACCTGGCTTGCAGCTCCTGCTGGAGCCATCAGCCAGCTGGTTGGAAACACACCGGCAGTAAACTTAGCAGGGACCCGGGTGCTGGCCAGATTATTCTACTCAACCAGGCATACTGTTCCACCCCACCAAAAGCAGCCCCACTCAACACTGCAAATTGGATTTCAAGTCAAATTGGTTGAACAGCCTGCTATCCTTGGCATTCGAATAA
Organism: Polyodon spathula; assembly: GCF_017654505.1. NCBI lineage: Eukaryota > Metazoa > Chordata > Actinopteri > Acipenseriformes > Polyodontidae > Polyodon > Polyodon spathula. The sequence continues at coordinate 2,351,970 of NC_054547.1, read as the reverse complement.
GCAGGTTTAATATCAATGAAGGCTGGCACAAGTGCAAAGGCAGCTTAGCTACACAAGAAAGGACAGAGGACATTATTGGAACAGTGGAAGCACACTGTACCGACGTACAACTGAGTGTGTGTAAAAATGCTTTATAACAACGGTCTTGTAAATTCATTTTCAAACTGTTTTTGTTTAGCAACATGTCCTGAAATGTTGGCAGTAACCCACAGCATAACTGCACTGAGTTGATAAAGAGGTCTATAGAATTATATTAAACGTATCACGTGTTTGCTGATTGTTGACTCTGGTGTATAGATTAGCAGCATTGTTCCACTTGTTGGTATATTTGCCTCAGTGGTTATTTGTTTGGGAGTCACATTATTGCTTCCTACAGATATATCATTTAATTACAATCAGGAATCTGGAGTGAAGAAAAGTGTGCCAGGGTCACAGTGACTCAGATCATCCCCAACTGAATCAGTGCCGATCTGTTCTGGCTCATTCAGCCCTTGCTTGTGAGCTCTCGCTTGCTTCCTTCAAACAGCTGGTCAGTGTCATTTTTTTTTTTTTCGTACTGCAGACAGGCATTTTTATGATTTTATTTTTTTTTTTAAGTCAGCCATGGAAAATTGATGTTGAGCGAGAAATTCTACATTGCTGCAAAGGTTTTCATACTGGAACTGTGCAAATGATGATTACATTTCTTCCCAATTTAGTTTTGATCTAGCGTACTAATGCCCAGGTTTCAATGCCAATATTCAAAATGTAGCAGGAATACAGGCCAAAGTATAAAATTATATTACTCTCTCTCCATCTATCCCTCTCCTTCTCTCTCTCTCTCTCTGTATCTCTCTCCTCCACTGAGTCTACCATGCTGACATCATCTGTAATTTCTCTCCTATATAAACTATTAGGCCATGCAGCCAGCTTTGATCCCAGAGGGGCTATTTTTTCCCTCAAACCAAATATAATTTACCATCCATTCAGACAGGCAAGCCAGTACATCCTTTAGACTAGTGCCAGGCTCATTCACCCCTGTCTAGACAACCATTATATGCAAACTAACTGGGATTCTCAGTGATATTTTAGTAGTACTGTCTATCTAAAATAATTACATTAAATCTTGTTATTTAAATGTTACTCACATCAGGGTAAACATGTATTAGATTTGTTTAATTTATATTACATAGTCATATTTGTATATATATACTCAATATAGGGTATATGTATTATATATATTATATATATAGATATATTATATATCATATATAGATATATATATATATATATATATATATATATAAATAACGTACTAAATAACCTTATTTTACTGATCGCTCTTTCCACATATTTCCACACCAGAAGTGAGCATCTTAACCACAATGCAAAAGTGCAGTGCTCATCTGTATTCATGGTTTTAGAGCTTTTAACCTCATCTCATCTCAACGACATGGCAATTGGCTCATGAGAAGGCGAACCAAAGCATGTAGAACTCCAATAAGCATCTTGACTCCTCAGGAGCCGGGTGTTCTCAATGTCTCTACATTCCCTCCTGTGATCACTTTAAGTAGAATGCGAGTGTGCTTCAGAAGTTGTGGATGGACTGTCTAAAGTACACCAAACCCCAGATATAAAAAAGCAAATATTGCTAATATATCTCACACATTAAATCAAAAAATACAAAGACTTCAGTCTACCATCAGTATCCTTTTAGAGTACAATACAAAGATATGAAAATGGAAAATTTAAATAGAACTGTCTTAATGGGTCTGCCAAAGTGAAGGAAGTGGATTACTGGTATATGGATACAAAAACAAAATAATTATAGTGTACAATAGCTCTGCTGCAGGCTGACAGAAAACTTAAGGCAAAAAAACTATAAATGAATGACGCGCGCCCAGTACAGAATGCTAATCTCACTGAATAACTGACCATACTGAAAGAACTTGAAATACATTTCAATAAAAAAGACCCTGTTTTATTCTTTTATCAGTGAGATTTATTTTATGGTAACTAGTTTTACAGCACTGATGGAAAACCACTTTCAAATAATCACGACCCAGGATCAGTCCTTAATTGAGTTGGTCCCTTATTTATTAAGACTATAACCTTTTTATTATCGCATGATCACCACGTGAAAGCATGATAAATGATTTGAAATCACTCCACAATTGTTACATTAAAGGAACAAAGACGAGGTAATGGACTGTATTGGATTGCATTCTCTCAGCACCTTATTGAATTTTTAAGTGTCATTTTATTAATTGTTTTTAATTGTTCTATTTTTACAAACTGTCTCTTTATCTTAGTTTTTTTTTTTAATTGTACAATTGAACTGTGCATATATATACACAGGCACTTAGAATCACTGTTTGTTTTATTTCGTACTGCACATCACAAACAACAATATACAAAACAATTAAAAACAAAGCATTAATATCATGCTGTTGTCGTATACACACATATTGCACAGTAACACAAAGCAAATTAAATATCTACTTGCTGAAGCGTTTTTTATTTTAGCCAACGAGGTGTTCACGTGTGGCAGCAATGCACAAGCAAAAGTCACAGGGCAGTGACGTCAGATCCCTAACAACAAGCCTCCTGTGTTTGGAATGGGATTTTTTCAATGCAGCGGGTTTGTGCATTTGAGAAAGGAGAGGAAGACTCATGAAATAAATTGGAGACCTAAGTTGATGAGAATCAATTACCCTCTGCTGTACAAATTAAAATGGTGTTTTGCTTTTTATACAAAAAATGAGAAAAGTCAGGTAGAGGATATATACTGGGTCCTGACACCCTGATAAAACGAGGGAGTGGTTTTACAGTATTTGTTGGCATATTCGTTTATCTATGGGTCTCTCGCTATATCGCAGCCCTCGATATGTAGCGGATTTATTTTGGACCCCGACACCTGCTATATAGCGAGTGGGTGGTGTATATATAAAAGCCAATCAAATCACGTGAAAGTCGCCTAAAGAAATATTTTTTGTTTTCTTTTCATTGCTTTCATTTCCCTTAACTCGAAAGCTACTCTCCTGAGCTTTTTGAAAGTCAAAGTACAGTTGTGCTGCATTGATGAGCCCCAAACAGGGTGAAACATGTCTGCAGATACTGTGCTTTGACTTTTAAACGTTGTGAATGCAGAAGTCTTTAGGCGACTTTCACGCAATTCGATTGGCTCTTGTAATGCTGAAATTTGCATATTTCCCAATTACCCATTGTTCTCTATTCATTGCTTTCATTCCCCTTAACTCGAAAGCTATTTTTTCTATCTATCTATCTATCTATCTATCTATCTATCTATCTATCTATCTATCTATCTATCTATCTATCTATCTGTCTATCTCTCTCTCTCTCTCTCTCTCTCTCTCTCTCTCTCTCTCTCTCTCTCTCTATATATATATATATATATATATATATAATATATATATATATATATATATATATATATATATATATATATATATATATAGAGAGAGAGAGAGAGAGAGAGAGAGAGAGAGAGAGAGAGAGATGTGTGTGTGTGTTTTAGACTCTTAATTGTTCTACAAAATAGTGTATTTATCTCAATTTTGAAAAACTGAGATAATACACATTTAAATCACATTTAAAACATTGTGTATCTCTTTTTAATTTATGTTATTACAACATTTTGTATTACTGTGTTAAGTATGCTGGATTAATTGTTCTTTGTGTGTGTGTGTGTGTGTGTGTGTGTGTTTCTGAAGCTTTTTGGGATCCTTGTGATGAAAGGCTGAATTGTGAAATGTGAATTGTTCTAGTTGCTGTTGTAATCTTCTTGAGAGATAGTTTAAATACAATATTAAGTACATAAAAAAGAAACCCTCAACATTTAAGGTACTCTCATGTTATATTGCATGAACATTTGATGAATGTTGGAAGTAATCTGTGCATCATCTGTGACGCTAATAAGGGACTGATTAAAGAGATGCAGAGACACAGCGCTCGCCACTCCCATCACATATGTATGAGCATGAATTTATTAAGGGGGGGGGGGGGGGGGGGGGTTAAAGGGCAACATCACACACAGTACAAACACAAGATTAATCACATGGTTAGCTATGCATTAAATACAGCCCTGAGCGGTTAGCTGTTAGTTAGCCAGCAGTGAAAGAGGTCAAACAAATGATTTATCAGAGCTTAAAAGGGGATTGATGGTGAGTGTCCGATTAGTTGGCGCATCTGTAGATCTTAGACACCCATGCATCTTAAAGGATGTGTGAATGAGGCAGAAGGCAAATGCTAGTGGAAGGTGATGATTGCAGAGTTTGGTCAAATCTGAAGAGCATCCGTTTACATGCACAATATGATCCAAAACATTGACTAAAAGCAGCGAGAAAGTTGTGTTATAAGGAGCAGTGCTGTTCTCACAAAAAAAAAAAAAAAAAAAAAAAAGGATGTGGGATTTTATTTGTACCCATAATGGCTTGAAAAGGTTTACAGATTAAAAAATAAAGTACTGTATGTGCTTCGCTGATGTGACGCTGGTTGCAGTGGATCTGCGTGTGAGTCTTACAGTCGTTATTCTACCTTTGCTCACATGTACTTCAGCAATGTGTATTTAGACACCAGCACTCACATAAAGCATTGGAATGGAAGAATTAGAAAAATCTAATTCTGTTGTTAAAATAGCAGACTTGTTACTCTGAGATATTCCTCCAGTCATATTTCAGAATAGCTGCCCTACTTTTCATGGGTTTAAGAAACAGTTAACTTCTGTCACTTGCTATTACGTTTGACTAGTTACAAGGGGAAAAAAAAATTCTGAGCCGGGAGCTTTTGTCTCAGATTGGAAACTAATTGATTATTATACTCTTTGATGGTAGAGGTACAGCATAATTGATTATTGGTATGATTGTTTACCATGTGCTTTTAATGAGTAATACATGATTTGTTATATTATCATACAAGACAACAAGCTCATAGCTAATCAAATAAATGATATGAGAAATCTAATCTTGCTGTCAAGTGGAAAAGGGTCTCTGTGGAAAGCCAAGGGTAATTATCAATCTCTGTGTCTCGACAGACAGACGTGATTGATTTTGTTTTTGCCTAATTCTGTCACTTAATATACAGAGCAGCAAGTGTCAAATGTATTGATAGATATCTAGATTAGGCAACAGATAACAAAATTAATCACACAGCTCCTGTGTTTATGAAGCATGGCGAATGGAAGACTTTCTTTTGGGAAGCCCGCTGAATTTTTACTGGGACCAGACAATGAAAAATAAATCAGACCTTCCTTTCCCACGATTGGCTGAAAATATTTGGAAATTAATCAGAGAAAAGGAGGCTCAACTGATTGTAAGTAAGACAAGAACCTGGACATCTACCGAAGCCAGAATTAAATTTATTTTCTCAGCTAACAAATAGAAAGCAGTTGCGGTTGCTTAGCAACCAACTGCAAAAACAAGGGTCAAATCAAAGGTCAATGCAAGTGGTTGTACTAAACCCTTTTGAAAGGCTCTATTACCATAACTACAAGGAGAATCGGTGTAGACTCTCCAGTATTCGTGCAACACCCAATGTGCTCTGGTAATGGTTTATTTTACTAAATTGAGGTGGAATTGATTGTGTCTGTGCTCTATACTGCTCTTAATTGCTAAATGATAGGGGAGCTTGTTGGCTAAGCAGGGATTGTACAGGGTTCAGTCCACTGAATTTACCTGTCTACAATAATGTGACTGAATTGAAAGTTCAAATATTAGGCTAAACATTCTGGGAACTTGTAACTGCTCTTTGGATCTCCCAGGTCGATTAAACAGTATTTTGAATCTCAATGTATTTCATGTGACCTCAAAAACAAACTACATTTTTTCTGAAACCACTTGCAATTGACCTACTGCCTGTTAAAGAAGAAATGAAATGGACATTGGTCAACAGGAGAAAAAAAAACAAACAGTATCCTTGCAAAGATAAGAAGCATGTGGGTTTATGTCTTGTTGGTGAAAGGTGAGGTACTTTCATTTTGTTGACAGGACTGCCTTGCTGAAGGGTAAGGAGAAGGTAACCTGAAATCTCATTTCCTACTGTCTGATATTGATGCTGTAGATTTAAAGTTGCAGTGTATTTTTTTTTTCTTTTCTGCAAACATTTGATAACTTTCTAAGGTTGACTTTGGGCTTTACTCCTACTTCCAATGAGTTTAAATGTCTACTTTCAGCTTTTTTTTAACAAATCTGCGATGTTGGTACATAAGAAAATACTAATGACTGCCCTTTCTACTTTCTATATTATTATTATTAATATTATTATTGTTTATTTAGCAGACACCTTTATCCAAGGCAACTTCACAGACTAGGGTGTGTGAACTATGCATCAGCTGCATAATCCCTTACAAGAATGTTTCACCCTAAAGACGGAGCACAAGGAGGTCCAGTTACTTGTTCAGGGTCACACAGTGAGTCACTGAGTGAGCCGGGATTTGAAACAGGGACCTCCTGATTACAAGCCCTTGTCTATAACCACTGAACCACTTGTACTTGTTCAGTTGTTGTTGAGTCTTATAAAACTGTTTTGGAAATACTGAAAGTGCATGAATACAAGCTAAAATCAGCTACAGCTGAATTAACATACTGTAGTAATGCCTCTTCCATCCTCCCGACTGTCACATTTCTCGTCCCCTCATATTCATGTAGACCCATGTGGGGAATGTCTCCTCCTAACCTTGATGATATTGCCACTGCATGATCCAACTGGCTGACAACTGAGCTGCTGTGATGCTAACAATTACTTGGCTGAGACTCCTTTCCATAGTAAAATGCTGTTATCTCAGGACAGGAGAGAGGTACAGAATAAGTGTCAGTGAATCGAATAGTGAGCTCAGGAGTGCACCTGCAGGGCTGGCCTTTGTCCTCCAGATGCTGGTAGATCGCTGGCATCTGCTCTCGAGTTCCTGGGTGTAGAAGAGGAATGCTGGCTTGGTCGTGGGATTGGAGGCACCCTGAATCCTCAGTTTCCCTGAGCTGTGTGGGGAATTGCTGTGATGAGGGGATAAAATATATTGGAAATTCTAACAACTCAGAATGACTTTTAACAAGGTCACTGGAAATGTTTACTTTTATATATTATATCTGTACATACATTAAAATATTTCCGTAGTAATTATCTGTGCAAAGCATCAGCAGCTGTTGCAGTATGTGGCTCCAGGAACATATGAATGCAGTGAATACCAATCAGCAGGAAAACGGTATGCTTTGCAAAGGAAATAACTTCTGCCTATGACAGAATACAGCGGCGTAATCCATTTTAATTAACATTGCTCATCATGCGAAGTGATAAGGTAATAGTCATTGCAGCTGCAGGTACTGACAATTAGTCAGGGCTGTTAACATCTCAGGAAGACACGAGATAATGGGATATTGGCAAGGGGTACAGTCTGGACCCACAGGTGATTCACCCACACGTTCTGCAGTAAAATCAATTCCCAGACTACGCATTGTACTTGCAGTGTCCCTTTCCTACCCTGCTAGTCTCAATAGTTTGCATACATTGACTGGGTATTTAAAGGGTAAATTGATCAATCATTAAGCTGTACGTATGTACCCCTGCAAAAGTTTCCCATAGTAAAAGCATAGCAAAGTGAAATAAAGCACAGGTTAGAATTGCAAAGCAAAGAGAAGCATAGTAAAGCAGATATAAAAAAAAAAAAAACAAGGACAGGTAAACTATTGAAAATGCATAGTATAATAATTGGAAAGAATGGGAAACTACAACACTGCATGCACATTCACCCTGGAAAACCATCATTCACTTGCCCTAATTCACTTTCAGTAACATTATATATATATATATATATATATATATATATATATATATATATATATATATATATATATATATATTAGTTCTAAATAATTATGTACAATAATACAGTTAGTAAAGATGCTACTCATCTCAACATATCAGTTACAACTGCACAATACTGCTGCTGTAAAATGAACTTGCAAAAAATGTACACATTAAGTACATTGTAATTATGTGCAAGTACACATGTACTTACTAAGTAACTACTATGTAAATGCACAGTAATTAGATACACAATATAAAGTGTTAACAAAAAAATAAAAATCTTCCTCCCTAATCTCCACCTTGAATTGCTTCTCTTGCAGCCAGAGAAAAGGATACGCTTTCAAGGCTTTATCCCTGATCAAAGCAAACAGAGCTTAATTTCTACACGGTGCTCTTCAGCAGTGCAGCTGCGATTCCTAGTCATCTGTGGATATTTATTAAGAACAGTAATCAATTAAGGACACCTGGTTTGCAACCACCTATCAACATGATTCATTACTCTGGGAGAGGCTAAATGAACTGAACCGTGCCCAAGGCAACAAATATAATAAGTGGAATTGTAAATGAAATCTCTTCTTCTTATTAACTACCCTGCTTCAGTCAGGAAAACTCATGGGCTAGGAAGAACAATAATTATTGAAGCTTAGATAAGATGATACTACGTTCTACATATTTTCATTATATCCTTCAAGGTACCCCTGCAGCCCATAATTTAGTTATAGTGGAGAGGCTGGGAATCCACGGGCTGGGGGTAGGATAGCTCAGGGCTGGCCTTTATCCTCCAGAGGCCGGTAGCTCACTGACATCTGCTCACAAGTTCCTGGAAGTAAAAGATGAAACTGGCTTGGTCGTGGGATCAGAGGAGCTGTGTGCGGAATTTCAGCAGTGAAGGCAAAATAATTGGGCACCCATACCTTTGCCTGGTTCATTGTGCAATTTTAATGTTACCTACAGCCTTTATCTACTGTAGGATTTGACAGCTGTATACTGTACACTTAAATAAGACATGACTTGTGCAATTACATGAGTATATATTGAAGTAACCATCCACAGTCATCCGCAGTACATTCAGAATTTTTCAGTCGTACATCGTCAAATTCCCTAGACATATGAGGACAACCCATGCAACACAGCTTAAACATAAAAGTATCAAAAAGACAATTTTTCTTGTTTTTCTCCTAATAGTAGTAACACTCTTCAGATAGCTTTTTATATTGCTGGAGCTATACTTCACCAATGAAATTGCGAGTGCATGCAAACTGGTACTATGGGACATTGGGAGTCATGAATGTACCAGTCTGGCACAACAGATGTATAGAAATACACCAATAATAGTGCTGCTTTGCTGTTGCAACTAAACAGATAGGCGTTACTGTCTGTATGATGTGTTGATGTAACGTATGTACAGTGCTGTGTTACCTTTTAGGACCTCTTTGGAAATGAGGTCTTAAATCTCATTTGGCAATTCTGGTCTGAAAATGTCAAATAAAATAGTTTTAGCTGAACAGTATATTACAGCCTGGGATGTGTCAGCATGGCTTGCGGTGGTTTTGCTCAGATGCTCTCTGGTCTTTTGCAACCTGCCTGATCCATTGGCATATGTCTGCTTTGAAGAAGGCAAACAGCTCTGTTAGTAATTCAGCTTCCCTCAATATCGTGCTTGCTGAAAAGGAGCAGTATTGTGTCAGATTTGTTTTTTTATTAGCATATAATGTAGTGGATCTCAGAGGAGAGGATGCAGATGTTGCAGGAAATCTCGCTTGCAGGTTAAACAAGCAACACTTCTTTTTTTTTTTTTTTTTGGCAAAGCTCAGAGGAGGCAGAGTGAAACAGCTACAGAAAAAAAACAAGCACAAGAGCTAAGGAGATGGTGCTATAGAGAGCTAGAAAGAAAACATGAGCCCATTGTGCTTAGAGTTATACTGCACACGAAACAGTGAGTATATTACCAAGATCGGAACAGCTGTCTTTCTTCTGGACTCCTGGTGCAAGAATGTACAGTAAACCCTTGGTAATATTCAAATATCAACTCATGGATTTCATGGATTTATTTTTTGGGTATTCCAAAGCAAAAGCAGGTAACATGTTAAGTGTCTCAAATTACTGTGAATTTACATAGTAGTTATTTAGTAAATACATGTGTACTAACATGTCATATTACAATGCTATTATGCATAGTTACAATACACTTAATGTGAAACTCTAAACCTAACCTAACCCCCCTAACTCTAACTATAAACCTAACTCCAACCCTAACCCTAACTCTAAACATAACCTTAACCTTTTTCTGACACAATTGTGTACTTAAATATATTGTTAAGTAACTATGCCTAATAAGCCTGTAATTATGTATCAGTTAAACGCAGACATCGCCTGTTATATTTCCCCCCTTTCCATTCTCGACACATCTTACACTGAAACAGTCATACTTTCCATAAGCCTTTTGAATTGGAGATAGCTCATTGCCGGTATGAATTGCAATTCTCATTCTGCTCACAGATCAGAGGCAGACAAGCAATGGTTCAGATTAGAGCTGACAGGAAAGAAACTGCAAGGGCTTGCATCCACAGATGCACTCCAGGGCTTCTCATCTGCATTTCATCAATATGTGAGCACGTGTTTCCAGCATTAGTACAGATATCTGAGGCATTGTTGACATTTAAAAAAAATAAAAAATAATTGCAAAAAAAATTTGCACATAAGGAAAGGAGTTCCTCAAATTTTAATTTTATTATTATTTATTATTATTATTTATATTTATTATTATTATTATTATTATTATTATTATATTATTATTATTATTTTTTTTCCTATGCATTGTACTTGTTACAATATAAAAATAATACTCCATAAATACATCTGATATTATTTTCTATTGGTGAGTTCTATGGTGTGCCAAGTATAAAAATAAAGCACAAATATTTTACCAAGTGTTTTTTTTTCAAAATTTAACTTAAATTGCATAATTTTTCCTAGAATTAACCTGTCACTTTTTTTTTCCAGACGTAGCTTTAACACATAAATGTTAACAAAAACCTACTTAAACATTTAAAAATGTGTACTTTCAGATATAATTTATAAATATTGAAAATACATATCACAACCTCAACATTTAGTCAATATGCCAATTAAATCAGAAAGAAATTACTTTAAATCTTTATTTTACACCTGGCATCCAACATTTAACAAATAAATCCAAAATATGTGATCGTTCAGCATTTTAAAATAAGTCAAATCTTTGTCGTTAGCAATTAAATCTGAAAAAATGTATCTGGAAAAAATTACAAAACAAATATTTATTTTGCAAGCTAAATCTGAAGCTAACTAGTAAATGAGTCCCTGCCCATAATTACTGTTTGCCCCATACAGGACTATAGATCAAATGTGTGGATACTTATCCACTATCAACTGTGATGGCTGCATTGGGGGCTGCTAGGTGCATTTAATGTTGTTGTCAGCCTGCATTTGGGGGTTGAAATGACGGTGTTGTGTGTTCACCAGGAACATTGTAGTGGACTCTTTGGCTTATTAAGCATGCATTAATCCTAATGTACCAGATCCTGGCTTATTTATGTGTTTACTTGTCGTATGCTTGTTTAAACACACAGCATGATAATCTAAGGAGGCCTGTACTTCTGTCACAGTTCCAGATGCAATGAGATACAATATCCTGTTTGCACAACTGAAAGCAGACGGGATGTGACACATTCTAGGACAACACCAACAGACATTAAATAACAAAGACTCACTCTTTTAATGATCTATACAGTGGTTGATCTTAATACCACCACCCTCACATTTCCAAACCTGATTTTCTATAGACGTATTACAGTAGCCCCGCGCACACATACATTTATAGTGCCCACTTTATTTTACACATAAATCATTGCGCTGAAATAACATGTATGTGTTCTCTATCTACTTCAGCCTATAGGCTACCGATAACACAAAATAAACCATGCACTGTATTGTACACATTACTGTACAATGAAAAAATATTTAAAGATTATTTTACATTGAAACTAAATGATTTCAGCACATTTTCATTTTGCCACAGCCTACTTAGCACACAATTAACACAAAATCCACCATGGTGCCCCATTGACACATTATGATACTATACAGTAACATGCACTGCACACACTTTACAGAAATCATTTTGAAATGTACATAGACCATGTTACAGTGTCTGCAAATAACACACAGAACCTGCTTTATGCATTTTTTCTTTGCAAAACCTATTAAAGACCTCAAATTCAGAATTTTAATTATGGAAGTCCACATCCTGTCGTTTCAACCCATAGACGGCAGTTAGTTTAAACTCGGCAGAGTGTGAGTTTCATACAATCCACAGTGACCAGTTTTCTATTTTAACTACTCAGGCTATCTTCTGGATCTTGCCAGAAACAAAGCCAACGGTGTCAGTGGCACTCCGAGGGTTAATGTAACAGCACTGAAGGTTTTCATAATGACTGTAAAGAGTTTTTAAGTCGTTTATCACCCCTATCCCCTTGGGTGAAGACTCTTTTAAAAGTGAGAATGTAAATTAATGTGGTGTTTGCTAGAATATAGCACTGCTGTTTCAATAATTGGAATGCAGAAATTGAACAATGCAGAGATTGAAAGTCATTAGCAACTCCGACTCAACCTACCTCCACTCACCAGGCAAGAGGTAAATCTATTGTACGAAAAATGCACATAATACACGGTGCCAATTATGAGTCCCTTAAATATACATGAAATCATCCCGACTGAGCTGTGAGGGTTTTATTGTGTTTTTCTCTTGAGAAAATGTAACAGTCTCGCTTCATTTTTACATTTCATTACGGAGATAGGCAAAGAGACATAGCGGATCATGGCCCAACGATTGTGCTGAAAGCAGAGTTGTCACATTAGAAGATAGAGTACATGCCTGTAACGCACACTTATGGGAATAACAAGGATGGAAACTGTAATTCCTTGAATAAAACATTACCTCCGGTACAACTGCGGCTTGGATATGATTAAACAGATGATATTCAAAGATGGTAAACATAATTGAAGCCGAAGCACGTAGCTGAGTTAAAGAAAATTAAAAAAAAGTGATGATAAAAAAAAAACCTGTTAGCAGATTCTTTTTTTTGACTATGCATCTTAAATTAAGGTTATGCTAGTTATTAACATGAATAACATTTTATTTCAATAATATTTAAATTACCTATTACTTGTTGTATCATGTTATAAAGTCATTATACGGTTTCTTATAAATACCTTAGTCACATGATGAGAAAGTGTCCCTCCACTGTATTGTATGATGCGTTTTTAGCCAATATGTATGGTGCATGTGGGTACATCCTGTTAAACACACTGTATTATTATTAAAGTAGCTGTCTGAAGTCTTAACAATAAAAATATGTAACAACTTGCATCGCAAACTAGCCAGTTAAAGGCCTGGATTGAGCAGGGGTATACTAAAATCTTATTGTTATAACACCGCTTCATGTTATATCAAAGTCCTATACAAGCACATCATACACAGCCATCATACACAGTCAAAAATCAGCTCAGGACGAGTCTAGCTTCTGCTCTTCGGTACATATAGAGATACTTGTGAGCAGAGATGGTGTTTTATTAAACACCAGCCGTGCGAATGGGGCTGCAATCCCCAGTGCAATGCATCACACTGCCGGTAGAAGAACTCTTTGATTTTGTGCCTGGTAGAATCAAGTCAGTTACCAGCACATACTGTTTTCTTTTATCTTTCTGCAAGTGATCTGATCAGAGCTGTGAGGAAAGTTCAGTGTGTTTAAAAAATGAGTGCCCTTAAAGGTGAAACAAGCACCGGCAAGCCAAGCACAGTTGTTATCATTAAGAAACATACGGCTCATGTTTCAGTTTAGGATTCATTTATAAAGCATCTATAAACATGTTATTTATTTTCTGATATGCATTAACAAGGGATAACAATGTTCTTAGGGCATTGCATTATAAATATACTGTATTTATAACACTTTAGCTTTTGATTTCTAATAAATGGTTACACACAGTCTATAAACATGTTATTGATTATGCTAATAACAGTTATAGATTATATTTAGAAATAATAACACTGAATGACAATACACATTTTCATTCATTTAAACAATGTTAAAATAATCTCATACATTATTAAAAAATTCATAAATATAATTGCTTAGATCCCTAAATTAAAGTGTTATTAAGGATTTATTGAGTATTTAATGGCTCATTGAAATGTTGTTTTACCAGCACCTTATCTTATCCCCATTTGTCTTATATGTTGCAATTAATCAACTAATTAAAAACATATAAATGTGTTATAACGTACAATACTATAGTTTGCCGATTTTGTTTTGTTTCTGTATTTTTCTCTGTACAGGATACCCCAGGGTATAAATTCTGGTTTTTGTTTTATTTTTGTATTTTCTCTGTACAGGATAATTTTTGTATTTTCTCTGTACAGGATACCCCAGGGTATAAATTCTGGTTTTTGTTTTATTTTTGTATTTTCTCTGTACAGGGTATAAATTCTGATTTTTGTATTTTCCTGTACCCCCAGGGTATAAATTCTGGTTTTTGTTTTATTTTTGTATTTTCTCTGTACAGGATACCCCAGGGTATAAATTCTGGTTTTTGTTTTATTTTTGTATTTTCTCTGTACAGGATACCCCAGGGTATAAATTCTGGTTTTTGTTTTATTTTTGTATTTTCTCTGTACAGGATACCCCAGGGTATAAATTCTGGTTTTTGTTTTATTTTTGTATTTTCTCTGTACAGGATACCCCAGGGTATAAATTCTGGTTTTTGTTTTATTTTTGTATTTTCTCCAGGGGGTATAAATTCTGGTTTTTGTTTTATTTTTGTATTTTCTCTGTACAGGATACCCCAGGGTATAAATTCTGGTTTTTGTTTTATTTTTGTATTTTCTCTGTACAGGATACCCCAGGGTATAAATTCTGGTTTTTGTTTTATTTTTGTATTTTCTCTGTACAGGATACCCCAGGGTATAAATTCTGGTTTTTGTTTTATTTTTGTATTTTCTCTGTACACTGATACCCCAGGGTATAAATTCTGGTTTTTGTTTTATTTTTGTATTTTCTCTGTACAGGATACCCCAGGGTATAAATTCTGGTTTTTGTTTTATTTTTGTATTTTCTCTGTACAGGATACCCCAGGGTATAAATTCTGGTTTTTGTTTTATTTTTGTATTTTTTCTGTATGGGATACTCCAGGGTATAAATTCAGGTTTTTAGCTGCAGTGATCTGTCTCTGTTGGTAGTTTCCTAAGCCAACCATAAGTCATAATCACTATATCAGTAGGTATATAAATCACAAGTCAATAGTTGTTAATGAGAGAGACATTACCATAAAAGGGCAAACCTACAGCATTCTCCAGCAGAACATATCTTGCATTAGAAAGCATGTTGTGTGCTCTTGGTTTAGTTTCTTTTGTCACTTGACACTTGAATATATGATGGGTATTTTATTACCACTGTAAACACTGCATAGCCAAAGGATGTTTGTGGTTTCAAATGTAACCGATGGGGGAGTCTTTCTTAGCTAATCCTGCTTTCTTAAAAACTGCCCAGGAAGAAAATAATCTTAACTTGTGTTATTTGCTATTCATTACAACCACCTTCATTGAATGTTGATACAATTAGATTGGTGTCAATTCAAATGAATGCTTTATTAACCCATTACAGGGGACAGCAACACAGCAGCTCACATCTCTGCTCAGCATTTAAAAGAAGGGGACTCATTTTGGGATCCTGTCAAATTCTAATCACACGGCAGATTTTAAATGGCTCCTGTCAAATGCAGCCTTTTTTTTGGACAAAACCAGTCATGTGTGCTTTTAAGGGCCTCACTTTTCTGTTTCAATCATGTCAAGGGCACTATAGGCTTCCCATCTGCTCTCTCTCTCTCTCTCTCTCTCTCTCTCTCTCTCTCTCTCTCCTCGAGGATTTACACCTCCCCTATTTTATTCCTGAATAAAATACAAGGGTTTATCTCCAGCCTTCGTTTAGCCATGAAATAATGTCCTTAGGCAAAGGGATTAATATTGACCTTTGCAGTTGCCATGGAAACTGAACAGGAATGCCTGGTTCATGTTCCAGGACTGTATATATCCATGTATTAGAAAACATTTATCTGCATTGTGCCCCACTTCACATTAGAGAAAGGACCGTGATCTTATTTAACAGAGTGGGATTCTTAACATTTGAGTGGAGCTCATGGCCACTGTTCAATCATATCTGCATCCCCCTGACTTGCGTTTTAGCTCTTTTGTGAGGACAAGCCTGAATCAGCAGTATTTCTCGTAGTATATTGACTGGAACGACAAATCAGTTAAATGCCAGTGTTCAATGCAGCAGGGGTTCCATGCCAACAGTCTGAGCATGATGTTATTTTCCATTTCTCCATATGGTGGTGGAAGTGTTGCAGCATTCAGGAGAGCGGCTGGTGTTCATTTTTGCAATGGTTCTGAGGGACACTGACAAATCATTAAGCTCTGGTTTGTAATACTATGAATGTGACTAGCTTCATTTGTAAGTGCTTTCTTTATTTGATCTGAGTACCTTTTTGGATTTGCTGCTACAGGATACCCTGTTGTTTATTAAAACAGACTTGTTTTTTTTCTCATGTAATGAACTGTGCGGGCATAAATGCTTACCACTGGTTGTTATGACTACCAAAGCAATCTATTCACCCACAGGGTATCTTTTTAAAGTTGAAAGATTTTTTTTTTTTTTTTTACTTTCAATTATATTACTTTTTTTCCCATGGGATTTAAAATCCTCTTTGGGTGACTTTGGTTATGAAAGGCCCTATATAAACATGGCTTTGAAAACTAGAACAAATCTCAGTCTTGTTTGAGTGAATCTGAGGTTCTGATGTTCATTTGCAGAGCAGCAGTAGAGTCTTGTGTGATGCATCCACTGACTGAATAACTTTGCCATATGAAAAAACTGAATCGCTGGCTGAGGGCAAGAACATTGTAACCAAAGCAATAGTTCTGAGACCTAGATATTTAAAATGCAAATCTCAAAATGGTGAAGAGCAACCAGACTAATCCAGGGGCTTAACTGAATCTATTTAGCCTAGAACAAAATTTTAAAAAGAGTTGACAGTGTTAATCCCGGCCAGTACTTTATGCTCAGAAGGACCCAAAACAAGAGGACACAGCTAGTGATTAAAAGGGGAGGGAATCTTTAACTCAGAGAGTGGCGAGTGCTTAGAATGGCCATGTTGTTCATGCTGAATCATTGTGATCTGGATTTAACAGCGTTTTGAGAGCCATCAGCTCAATCACAATTATATTATGCTTTTATGTATCTGTCTTAAATTGTTTGGAATTTTGCATACAATGTCCTTAGCAACAAGCATAAGTGTTCTCTAGTGCTAACCCACTTGGTTACACCCTGAGATAGGCAGCATCCAGATTTAACCTAGAACACAATTACAATCTAGAACCCTCCATAAGCAGCTTCACTAACTTCAGCCAACAATCTCAAAATCACAAAGCTTGGTTAGATTAAAGGATTGAAGTATTTTTTCAAGAAAGAGAATATCTATTCAACAAAATAATGAAGCCCTTGCTAATGCATTGCCATTGTCCCTAAAGGTCCTCTTTGTCACATGTGGCATTGATCCAATGATCATTATGTTGTTTGTTTTCTTAACAAGGGTGTGAACAGAGCTGGCTAATGAAAACAAAGGTCTTGATTGTAATATTTAGTTCCAGTGGGACAATTAGCATCAGCATCGCCAATAAATCGGTGACATGACACACAGTGCCTATTGAGTTTCCTTTTCTGTAAGGGCTGCTTGTCAAGGAGAAAAATAAAATATTGATCTACTTTTCATTTTAAAGCCGTAATCACCTGAACTGACTGACGTCCACTCCATTGTATTTAGATGTGTTCAGTGACCCAATGCCACAAGTGGATCACACAGTGTTGCTCTGAAGAGAAACTTGGAGAGCAAGGATGTAGACTCTAAGTCTTGCACTAGACTGCAAGTCTCACTAAAAACGTGGTCAGTTTGCTTGCTTTACAATACCATGGGCCTTATGAGTTAACGAGTCTGTTTTAATGAGATTGCTGGAAGCCTGACTCGGGCGCTACCAATTTTATCTCCCTAACCCGCAGGAGCACCAGAAAGCTCCCTGATGAATCCCCAAGGAAGACTAATGACTTCACAAAGCCAGTACATGAACCTGGGCTTCCCTGATTTTCTTTGTTATTTATACTTAGGCACACAAATTGACTGTAACGGTATACGAATAAAAGCAATTACACCTTACCCTGATATTCTATGAATTTACAAATAGGGTCGTACTGAATATAATTAAGTCACACAGTGAAGTTAGTAAGTAGTCTATAGTATGTAATCACACTGAACAATACGTACATTATTCATTACTGATGTATAAATGTATAAATTAGTCTACAAATAATATATGTAATACCACAAGCTGCAGTGCTTGAACATTTATTAGTAAATGTTATAAGCTAATGCAAATTTGCATCTATAAAAAAAAAAAAAAGGAAATAACTGCAAAAAGATGAGCTGCTTTTATGAGCTCAATTACCTTCTGTGCAAAGTCACAATATTTACAATGTGTAAACAGAAAGTACCCGTTTTATCCAGGTATTAAGATAAGCTGTTTAATACAGAATTCTTATTAAATCCTATTCAAATTCAAATAATCTGACACTATTCATATCATGCACGCATTATTTTCATCATCCCCTAAACTGCAGACAGGGAATCTCATTTGAATATGCACTGCTATTTTTCAACCAGACGCTTACAATATTTATACAGTAATAAGACCAATATTAGGATTGAAACTGAGTTACAGTACTGAGCAAGACTTCTGACTTTGAATTTTAATTTATCATAGATCAAGGGAAGATTGAGGCAAATCACATAAATTATATTGGCAGTACTTTATAGGAGCCTCATACAATGTAAATGTTGTTTTTGTACTTGGAACAATGTAATTCTATTTCTAATATAATAATAGTTATATTTAAAAAAACAAAACAACAGAGGCATCTCTCTAAAGATAGTGATTATATTCAGGGTTTTACCCCTTTAAACCAATAATGGGGCAAATCTCAAATGAGGAGCATTGGAAATGTTTTGGACCCAGCTGAGACCAATATAATAATCAGAAGAAGAAGAAGAAGAAGAAGAAGAAGAAGAAGAAGAAGAAGAAGAAGAAGAAGAAGAAGAATTTCCGTTATTAATGACTAGTTTAGTAGATAAACAGTAGACTGCAGTGGCTCATATATCATTCCTGAAGGATTGTATTTTATTATTATATTTTATTTGTTTATTTCATTTTATTTTAGAGGTTTCTTAATTAACACATTGCACAAGCGTACCAGCACTCCTGCTCAACTCTATTGTGTAAATGACAGTTAAAACTCCTTAACAGAATCACTGGCCCATTGAATACATTGCATATTGTGATCAATCTCTTTCCTTTGCAACCAATGTAACCACTTGCCATGATATTGAATCAGCCTATTTGTATGATCAGATGAAGATAAAGACATTGTCGGTGCGTTTGCTTTTTGTTTTCTGGTCCTCTCCATCCTGCCTGTGCTGCAGTGTAGCAGCAGCATGTGCAGGGATTGTGAGATTGTGGGGTTGTGTCTGTTCAGGTGGATAGGATATCTGATGCCAAGCTATTAACTTTGATATGTTTGTATCTATAATTCTGTCAGAACCATATAAACCTCTCCATGCTACATATATCACAGTTTACTGATCGGAGGCCATTAGCTACTGTATATAGAACATAATACTGGCTTGGGAAAGGGTTAGGAGTAAACAATTTCACTCCCAGCTTGTAGGTGAGGAATGTTACTACTGGAACAAGCACTGCTGGGAATCCTTATACTTTGACTAGGGGATAATTCTGCAGTCCATTGCACAGAGCCATTTGGACACCTAATGCCTAACAGTGATACCTTACTTCTCCAAGTTTGAATTTTAAGGAAACAATACAAGGAATTATGTGTTTTAGTTTTATATAAATAATAATAGGAAATTAAGCAATAAGAACAAGAAGGACATTTTCCAAAAAATAGACACATGCTGTGAACAACTGCAGCATAAAACATTAAACAGTACAATAAGATAAAATAAATAAATCACTTTTAATTAGGTTGTGCTGTGTGTATAATCTCCAAAGTGCTTTCAATTAAAAACAAATTGTCGCCTTTTAATCTGTAGGTGTTTTGCGTGGCTGGTACAGATCCACATTATAAACACATAAGCATAACAATAGTATGGACAGATTTTCTTCTGTATTTCACTCAAAGCTCTGCTGTTAAACCCCTTTATATCAGAAGACCTTTATTTACTGCAATGCTTGTATGGTCTGTGGTTACTGCAATCGCCGTCTATACCTAGCAGGGTTTAGGACCCAGGGGAGCCTGGTGGAATTCAGTGTGCGAGGTAACCTCACATAATTCATAATCTCTGGTGGTTTTGTGTGCTGTAAAAAAAAAGGAAAATATTCATGCAAATTTCATGCTTCTTAGACTACAACATATTCTCACATACTGTAATCCTAAACAATGTTGGAAAAAGACATAATTTCTGTGAACTAATTCTTTAAATTAACAATTCAGTGACACTCAGAAAACCAGTGCTTTACTAACATCTTTAATTGCCAAAGTAAAAATGGACATAACGAATGGACACACTTTGAACATCACGAATGGACACACTTTATATTAAGGTGCTTATAAATGTTTTATAAATATATAATATGTGCTTAATAACTATATTGTAGAGTGTTAATAAAGCATTGTAGATGATTTATAACCAGCAGTAGCCATAGACGGAATTACAATTAAACATCCCAAAGTAAAGTAGGCGTCTAAACACTATCTCCTTTATAAAACTGTAATTCTGTCTATGGCTTTTGCATGGCTAAACACCCAGAAGTAGATTAAGTGGCTAAAACTGTTGCCTTTATAAAACTATATTTCTGTCTATAGCGTTTGCATGTTTATAAACAATATACAATAGTTTATTAATACTTTATAACTTAGTTATTAAGCATATATTACACATTTATAAACCATGTATAAAATATTAATAAGCAGCACCATAACATAAAGTGTTACCCACGAAAGTTACATATGCAGAGACTTTTACATGTTGTGACCAATTCAACAGATCTGTAGCAGGCATGTTCCCAGACTCACAAACTGAAAATTATTCTGCAGGAGTCTCAGATTCACACAAATAGTGGAAGGCATTTCTATTACAATTTCAGCATCAGCATTGCTTCAGAAATTCAGATTGATTGATAACATGTTTCTATACAGCAATATTGTGTTAATTTAAAATAGAAGATAGCTGACAATGAAATGTTATTGTCAACAATCTGCCACGTATGTACAGTGTATTGAATACTGTTGCAATAACTTTTGTTGTGTACTTTGGCTTTTTAAATGTCTTTTTCTATGATGCTTATTGAATTTAGAGTGTTTTTTCTTGTTATAAAGTAGGTGCCATAGCTCGTCTTTTGATGACAAGGTCAATGCGCAGCACCAAACTCAGCCTTTAGGTTTGTTGTGTGATGAATGTAACTACGTCAGCTGTGTATGCTTTGCTGGCGTGCAAAATCAATTACAGTGGCCCTGTTCACAGAGTATTGGCTGTTGCCAAATCAGCCACCTACAACTACAGAACAATCAGACGGGCCATGAGAGAACTGGATTGTGAAGCATCTTATGGTTGTTTTTCTGTTTGATATCTTTTCTTTTTAAAAGCAATTAGAAGCAGCACTAGCGGACTAGTTGTATGTCTTTGACATAGGTAGGTATTCATTTCAATTTAGACCACCAAGATTTAAGTTTACTAAAGCTCCCTTATTTTGAAAACTCTGTTTTTGTATGTACTGTAAGTATGCTGTAAGTATTATCCTCACAGACTTTCCCTCTCTATCTCTTAGTTTGTGGCAGTGATATTATAACAGGTGTGCTGTTAAGCCATTACTCACCATGTACTGTGGTTTGGGTTTTTTTTTTTTTTTTTTTTGGGGGGGGGGGGGGGGGGGGGGGGGGGGGGAAGAAAAATACAAAACTAATGACATTCATTAATTGAAGGCCGACTCTATTAACCTTTGTAATGTTATTAGTTGTTATGGCTCACTGCTTTAAATCACTTTTTGGACTGGCTTGTTTTGCCCTGAGGTACAAATGCAGCAGCCATTAGCAAGCACTTCATTCAGCCATAAAGTTGTACCCATGGGCCTCTTAAACAATAAAGAGCTTTGGTGAGATTAAATCTGTGTATACAACTGAGAAGAAAAACCCATTAGACATATTATTTTATCATACGATATTGTCAGACTGTTTCATCCCTGAAGGACATCTGCTGTAAGTAAAGATGAATTAATTCCTGACAAAGTAAACACTCGAGGAAGAGGTTGAAAGTAGCATCTTACTAACAAAGGGGTTTTATAAAGCTGCACCAATGTAAAATTGTGATCTTTAGATGCTGATGTCATGATGGCATGCTTGAGCCGGCTCTGATCAGCCACAAAGAAACCTCAGTGAAATCCGTATACCCACCAAACATGCTTCCATTTGCCAAACAAAACAAGAAGAAACTTAAAAAGAGAAAGCCACAATTGTCAAGGCCTTTTTTGTGTAAAAGGAGCATTTGCTAGTACATGCAGCTGCCATGTAACCCTAGATCAGGGTCCAGCAATGTTGACCCTTCCAGCCCAGGTCTTTGCTTCAACCATGTTCTTCTTAATGGTTCAATTGAACCAACTGAACCTTCTGACCCCTGCTCTGTTTTAAGATTGCTGGGGATTTCCCCACAACATGTATGTATTGTTCCCCTTATTAACATGACGAAATCTTAGAGGTCCACGTCAAGAGCACGTGTCCTTATAAGGTCTCCAGTATGTTGATCTGCTGTTTTCTAGATCATTAAACATAAATCCCAATATCTTCTTTCCACTGCACTTTTTCACAACACTGTGTTGTGCCAGACTGATCATGATGCAGAATGCTTCACCATGCAATAGGTCATTAGCAAAAGGTCCAGGCACTCTCCCCTCATTTACACTTAGCCACCAGGAGACCGATATCCATTGACCTCATGTTCCAGCCTTACAGATATTTCATTGGAAAGGTCAGTTAAGTACAGTTTCCCATTCAGGCAAGCATCTGTGAGTCCTGGCTTTACCATGTGTATGAGGTGGTAAAACGAGCCTTGCTTTCTAATGAGCTCTTAATGGCCTGGCGAAGCTGCCCTGCGATCCAGTGTTTGGATTTAATTTGCATTTGTACCCAGATACTGTGAAGCCATGTTAAGCAAAGGTGACATTGAAAACAAAAAAAAGGCATTTTAGATATGGGCAAATAAAATGTTCGTTAATTAAAACTGAGCGTCATTGTAAGCAGCTTGAGAAGCACAGGCATTGTATACACTGCGGTATATATTAGGAATTCGGAAACATGTCTGAGATATCTTTTAATTGTGCTTTTGTTTTTCTTTAATTAAAATTCTGTGCATGACATTCTGCTAAATTCTGCTTATTTTCTATCACAAAATAGAACCTAATACTGTTCAGCATTTACGTCAGTGACAACACAGGCAAGAGAAAAAGCTTTAGGAAACACGTGACAAGCAAATGCCCATTGATCCACACCAGAACATTAATTTGGAGGAGTACAGTAAGTCACACAGCCTGTGTTTCAGTTGAATCCTATGCATCATCTAAACTGTAGCCATTTCTTATAAATTGCCAGTTGTTTCTCTCAGGCAGTATCCTTTAAAAAATGAATTTGTGTTTATCTCACTGTTGCATGATGTGGGGGAAGTTGGGAAACAATGTTTGGGGTGTGTGAATTGAAATCGTGTCCTCTTTAATTATCTTTACAAACGTGTATATATTATATATTATATATAAAGAATGAAAAATGAGAATTGCATGGCAGTTAGAATTGGGAATGGATTTGTTTTCTGTTTGTCAAGAAGCAAAGGTCAGGTGCAGCAGCTCTGTGAAATGTTCTGATGTATCCCAGCAACTAGAATAGACTGGGACATTTTCACATGTGAACTTTTTCAGCTGTCAGAAAACTCACAGCACACTTTGGTCACCTATGCAATGCACAATCAAGACAAGGCAGTACCATGACACGAAAGGCTGGTTTCACTGGAACACAATGTCCACCAACCACTCTATATAATGTCTTCTTTCTTTTTGTTTGTGTTGCAGGCTAGGTGTTCTGAAACCTCCCCTTCACTCACCAGACATTGCCCTGCCTAGCAAATCAGGGTCTGTGAAACCGGTTTAGGAATGAGATGTATTGTTGTTGTAATAATGTGTAGCCAGTTCCATTGTGCCTTTGTGTGTGTGTGGGTAAAGGGGTTCCTAGATCTGTGCTATGAACAAAGCAAAGGTTTATGGGATATGCAGCATGTTATTTGATTCAAGGTAAGTCTTTTGGTACAACTTTACATTAAGTGGCTATAATTACATAGTAGGACAGGTGTACTTACACATAATTATTGTGTTATAATGCATAGTTACAATGTACTTAATACACTTTTTGCACAAACCCTAGCACTAACCCTAACTCTAAACCTTTCTCTGATCCCCCTAACCCTAACCATTTTCTGACAAAATTGTCTACATTTGCACATTAAGTACATTGTAACTGTGTGTAAGTACACATGTATTTACTAAGTAACTACTATTCAAATACACAGTAATCAGACACTTAATGTGAACTGTTACCAGTCTTTCCTGACCTGCAAGCCTCAGCAGTTTCTCAGACAGACTTCAGTGCATCGGCAGGGAGTTTGTTCTGCAGCTCTAAGGAAGTGCAGGCTATAATACAGCTGGCAGCTGGAGTGTCTATTGAGATCAGCTGCTGACTATCAAGATACCATTACATGGAAATGAGGGAGAGCAGCTTTCCACTGAGAATCAGAGCAAACACACTCTCTGTGAAAATGAATTCTGACCTTTGAAGAAATATGATCTAAAACTTATTATACAGCTGTGTCCAAATAAAAAATACATGTTCCATCAAAGACAGCCGATAGGTTTTCAAACCTTAGATTATGGTTTGCATGAACCCAAGAATGCATCAGATCCTATATTTAATGTAGTCTGTAACCCTTTGCTAAAGCCGGAGAATGCATTATAAATTAAATGAGACTGACTGAGCTTGATCATACAGCACAAGAAGGGAATTGAACAAATCCGCAGGCGGAGGATGCATTTGAGGTCTCCAATTTAATGCTGCGCTTTCCTAATGAGCCATGTTGAATCACAACACTTTCGTCAGAGTGTTAGATCTCACACTTACTGGGAGAAGAAAGTAGATTTTGTCTGCTTCCCTTGTCAATTTTAGTAGCCTGTAAAAAAGTGAAAAGTGGTTAATAATCAGAATGCGTTTTTCCCAGAAAACACATCCAATTTGCATGATGGTTGGATTCCTGTGTTTCCACCTTGAATGGGACGACAAGTACTGTGCTCGTTTATCAGCAGGTTTTTGGAGCATTCAGTTCACTTTGCTGTTCTTGTGCCAATTCAGTGAAACAAATGGGAAGCTGATATGAAAAGCTTTTTTGTTTTCATTGCAATGGGCAGTTGTGTGACACACTGCCGTTACAGATTCTGACTCCTGTCATTGAGATGAACGTTAAACCCTGGCTCTTTTGCATAGTTGTTAAGAACTTTGCTTGTGACTCCGGTTCACACCCAACCTCAGCACTGTTACATTTGTATGATTTGTAATTATAAAAAGGCTACTGTTGCAAATTACTGTAGTAATAATTACCTAAAGTCCTGAAGAATCAACGTTGGGTAACATTTTACATTAAGTGTCTCTAATTGCTGTGGATTTACTTAGTAAATACATGTGTGCTTACACATAGTTACAATGTTATTATGCATAGGTACAATGTACTTAACGTATCAATCTTTTTGCACGGTATATGTAAGTACACAATCGTACCAGAAAAGGGTTAGGATTAGGTTAGGGTTATATAGGGCAAAAAAAAAAATGCATTAAGTACATCGGAACTATGTATAATATATTGTAATTACACTATGTAACACAATTTTTGTTCCTGGGTAGTAAGTGTTATTTCCTAATTGCTTATGCCTCAAAAGTATAGAAAATGGCTATTATTCCCCACAAACTTTGCTTTTGTGACCAGGACAGTGATATTTCAAAATATCACTATTTCCAATGGGAAAACGGGCAACTTTGTGTCTTTTCGTTCACATAAAGTCAGAAAAAAACAACATATGAATTCAAATTAACATGTATTTATACTAAAGTAATACAAAAATGACTACAAAAGTAGTTTTTTGAGATTTACGATTATACTGTAAATTTACAGTATGGTCACAAAAGCAAAGTTGGTCACAAAAGCAAAGTTTGTGGGGAATAATAGCCATTTTCTATACTTTTGAGGCATAAGCAATTAGGAAATAACACTTACTACCCAGGAACAAAAAAAGAAAAAATTGTTACACAGTGTTATGTATAAGTTCACATGTATTTATTAGTAACAACTATGTCACTATGTAAATTCACATTGAAGAAGCACATCACAACTAATAGCTAAGTTTTCCTTCTCCATCTCTGAATGTAAAAGAAAAGTCTTCATGCTTGTGACTAATTGAGTTGTTAAACAAGAGATTCTACGAATAGAACTTCGCTGCTGTATTCCTAGAGCTTTCTTGAAAGCAAAAACAAGGTGTTGATTTGCAATTGATGCTGACATAAAACAACAACATCATGTTACTGCGTTGACAGGACAGAAGCAAAGAAATTAACAAGCACTACGCAAATGCTCTCTCAGCTATAACTGGCACTGCTATGCATTCAAAGTCTCATGATGCCATGAACGTTGGTAACAAAATATTCAAAGTGATATGAAGTAGAACTATATCTTTAGAGCACCTTACAAGCCACAAGTCTGGGGAACATGCAGATTGCTTTTCCTTAGTATGTCTTGCTTATTCTAATCATATGTGTAGAAGACATGTATTGGTCATTTTGTAAAAAGTAAAATAAAAATAAAATTAAATAAAAAACACATCAACACCCACCCACCCACACACACACACACACACACACACACACACACACACACACATTTCTGGAGACACCCCCCCGGAATCTCTTTCACCTTGTTCCTAGGCAACAGCAACACAGTGGGTGGCTGTGTATCTCTATATGAAATCGCAAAATAAATAAACACACCACTGAGTTTTAAAAGAGTAGTACCAAGTGCCTGTCCCAATGATTGAATGCCTTTCAGAATGAAGGCGATGGCGTATGTATCGACACTGCTTTGCCACCTGGTGGGAAAACTAGCCCACATGCTGGTCTTGACAGTGGGACAATGATGAATTTCCAACCGAGAAGAAGATGCTTTGACAACTGTTTGTCATTCTCTGTACTTAAGCATTCTTTAATTGGAATGGCTGTTGCTTTTGTATGACAACCATGCTTAATCTGAGACATGTATGAAAGACTATTAATAAAGAACATCTTTTATAATCTATTTAGTTTTACAATGTAACATATTTATAGAAACCCTGCCCCCTTTTTTATTATACTGATGGCAAAAGCTACATAGTAATCAGCAATTAAGCTCTGCTTAATTATTCCAGCAGGACATAATGTGTGTCTAATTATACTTTAATCAAACATATGGTTAGGTCATTACAATGGAGGTTGTGTATTTACAATGTCATTACTATGTTACTACACATTTATACTGCAGAAGTTTGATTGGTACGGACTCTGGTTATGTCCTTTTTATTACTGCTTTTCACCCCAGCAACATGCTTGTCATTGAGTTTGGAACAGCCAATAAGGAGGTGACTACTGGATAAAAGTAGCTTCTCTTTATTCCGAACTCATGTATTACTGCAGCTTAATACTGTTGAGCCAAATCCTGAATTATCTGTATTCGGGTTCTGGCTTCGTGCACACCCTCATTTCCCCATTATGCATTCCTTGTGCATCTTAAACATGAGCCAGTGAGGATGTTTTAAGTGTCAGTTTCTGTATGAACATGCTTTGAGACTGATATGAAAGTTGGAAGCTTTCAGTGTATCCCATTGAACTCAGTCTTGGTTTTAGGTCTTTCTTCAGCGTTGTTGACATGCAGAAAGGTAAGCATCTTTTAATAAGTTTAATATGTATTACCCCTATCTACATCAAGTGCAGTAAACCTTAGAGGACACCCTTTCATTCTAGCTGTTGATAGCAACACTGTGCTCCTCAATTAGATCAAGTTTAGCATAGCCTAATTGCCACCCATGGGAGACGCACTTAATTATTTCAGCCTAAAAAATTCAGTGAAGCAGAGAGGTAACGTAACAAGGGGTGTGTGGAAAATGTCTTTGTATTTAATTGAGTTGGGCCGATGTCTTTTCATCCTGAAAAACCTGCACTGATTTCCGTCCCTGCAGAGCTTACATAATGCCTTGGAAAAGTGCACAAAAAATCAAGCATGTAAATGATTTTCTTTGCAAAAATTAAAAGTAGCTACAAGAATTGACTTTCCCTTTGTTTCACCTAAACAGTGACGCTTACAAGCACAGATGCTGTGTTTTGCCTGTTGCCATTATGCATTGTTTTAATCAAAAATGATTAACTCAGTATATGACATATACTGATACATATATCAATATATATATATATATATATATACATACATAGATATATTATACATGAATATATGTGTGTGTGTGTGTGTATGTATATAATGTATTGTATATGTATATATATATATAATCATACATATAATATATATATATATATATATATATATATATATATATATATATATATATAATGTCTGTAGATAAACCGTTACATGTTAACAGATTATAAATTAATGCCCACTGCCCACTGAAGGACATTTCAGCAGAGGTTCCTTCGTTTCATTAAACAGCTTGGCATCTGCTGCCCCTCAGGGCACTCGCTCGCTTCGCTAGACAGGTTGATACAGGGTTTTGCACACAATCTCTAATGACATGGATCTCAACAGAGTCACATCACACAGCAGCAGTTTCATGTACACAATATAGTAATCATATCGGGTCAGATAATACCAGAAATAAAGATCATGTTTGTGATAAAACGCCTGAAACAAAACCCATGTGCCAAACAAATTTTAAAAAAAAACACACCACCCACACACCATTTACACTAGCAGAGCTTCCGCCCTGCCACAGAGAAAAAACAGGTCATTAAAAAAATGAAGCTGTAACAGAATGCTTTTCATTGCTTTTCAATTATGTTTAACTATTTATTACATTTTCCATTACTGTAAAATGTAATAAGCAGACGCATTTAACCTGCCACTGCTGTTTATCAACTATGAATAAGCAGCTGCTGTTAAAATGATCTTACCCATGCAGTCCAGTACACATCATTATATATTGCTGAGGAATTAAAAAAAAAAGTCTATTTAATCACAGTTCAATGTCTAAACTTGATTCTAGTTATGAGTTATATCGTCTAGTTATTTTCCATTTTGTTCAGATATTTTACATAATCTTAAAAGACATAGATATATGTAAGTTTTACAACAAAGACTACACCATGTTTTTCTTTAACCCTAAACAATAATTATAATAATTAAGCATCTCTACTTGACAACCTTCCTCCCAGCAACTATTGCTTTTCCTATTTAGCCCCTTCCCTGGTATTATTGAGAGAAGAAGCTCAGGGCACAAGCCATGTCATATTTTATTTGAATCCAACTAGTCCTGCTCTTGGGATGCCGCAGAGGGGCTGTATTACAGTAGTGAGCCATGCCACTCATCTCACACAATCTGCAGCCATGCTTTAAAAGAAAGAAAAAGGCTTTCTTATTATTGTAGAGGCGTCTGTTGACTAGATGCGATTCCAGGATTTTTTTAAAATTCTAGCAACAAGATTCTCAAAGCTACAGAATTCCAAATGTCCAAACTTTTGTTCCTGGAATGAAATAACTACTAATACAATGTAAGAAACAATGTAAGAATAGTAACAGGACCCTACATTAAAAGTGTGATTTGTTTGTTTCTTGTTTGGTTACTTTATTGGGTGATTTTTCCCTTGCCAATGATGCTTGCTAAGGCTTTTTCCCTTCATGGTAAATTTTAATGAAGCATTCCTTTTGTTTTCAAGACACTGTACATTACAAAACATAAACTCCCATTCACAGTGTCTCTATTCATCCCTCTATTAGTTACTTATTAATTTGCCACGGAGGACTGAATTCACTGTTGGGATCTTTAATTAAATGAATAAGCCAGCGAATCATCACCTGGTGCTAATGAATTAGAAATCCCTTTGCTGTGAATGCTCTGATTAACAGTAAATAGGTGCCAATGTTTTGTCTGCTGACCTTTGTTTAATGCATAACATAATTATATGTTTTCTCATGCTTGCTTCATTTCAAAGTTTGAATCCATGACTTTCTCTTATAATATAGTTATATAGCAATATATCAGTACTATCGGTTTACCAATGGTAGTCAATCAAAAACTGGAATAAGACATATAAGACAAGAAAAAAATAAGGTATAAGCATAAAAAATTAGACAGAGTTAAACAGTCAGCTCACGTCTTTACACCATGGGCAATATCTGTAGGTCTGCATGCATTGAATAAGCGTCTCAGTTAATAAAACATCTAACATATGGAAAAGAGTTTTTACGCAACTCATAAAACATGTCAGTGTAATTGAAAGAGGGCAGCACGGTGAAAGTTTACTATCGGAACAAACTGATTTTTCTTCCATAATGTCAGTCTGACGTATTACAATTGAACCCATGGATTTAAAAAAATGCCCACACAGTCATACCTACCAAAACGCCCGCTGCTGTACTTAATAACTAAGGTTTATATTGCTTGATGGTTACGCTTTCCGTTGCAATATTAATAGCTTCATTTAAGACAGCCGCTGTGGTTCCTATAACTAGAGTGTTTATTATGCTTGAATTCTCCATGCCAGTGGTCTACAGTTGCAGCATTTATTTCCACATGTATTTCAATGGTGATAGCATGAGCCCATGTTGATAAGGGCCCATGTAAAGCATACGATTGGAGTTTGAAGTAAAAACAGCTTGTAGGCAGTACAGCTAAGTGGTTATTGAGGAGGGATAAAGCCCAGGAGATCATTTCATTGACTTATGCCTCTGACCATTCACACTGTAATAGAAATGCCAAAAGGAAAATATTCATTATTCAATCCCTTATCCCTTAACACAATATACTATTTAAGGCATACATTACCACAACAGAATGTGTGCAATACTTATTTTTGTTTTTTGGTAGCATTTGAAAATCTCCAGCTGTCCTGGTGTAATAACTATAAAGAATTGTCTACACTGGGTCTCAGAAAGGTATCATCTTAAAAAGTCAAGCTGTAGAATCTGTTAGCTTACTTCCTTACGAAGCACCCTTTCAGAGTGCTAGCAGTGGGGAGCCGCGATGGCACAGCTTCCGTGGAGAGTCGTCATGACATTGTTCTGCTCGGAAGGAAGAGCCAGCATAGTTTTGTGTTACCCTTAGGCACCCTTGAGGACTTCATCTCCTATTAATCAAGGGTTGCATGGCTGGGATATCCTTCGGCAGCCCTAATGATTAATCGAAGACAGTGACTACCATGTAGCTGCCCACAGACCTAATGTGGATGCATCTAGTGTAAGCCTTATTGCCTCGCCAATGAAAGATGCATGGTGTCACTTCAGTTCTGTTT
This sequence comes from Polyodon spathula, assembly GCF_017654505.1. Lineage (NCBI taxonomy): Eukaryota > Metazoa > Chordata > Actinopteri > Acipenseriformes > Polyodontidae > Polyodon > Polyodon spathula. The sequence goes on along the minus strand of NC_054547.1, from coordinate 2,320,393 downwards.
CAAAGAGACAAGGAGGATGTATTCCATCTGTACATACATTGTTCAATAAGGATGCCATCCACCTGACACAACTTAAACTCAGGCTTCCCTTCCCTTAACAGAGCAGTAGACATACACAGAAATCTTCAACGTCTTAATTAGCTTAAGGTAAGCTATATGGCTAATTCATGTATTTTGGTCGATAGGTTTTAATATTATTTGTACTTTTACTTCGGTGAGGTTTGCTATAGCATGCTTCTGTAATATTTTTTAGTACTTCTCAAAAGTTACTGCATCCGTAATGCTGCAGTATTCATTTGCAGTTTTGCAGGGGGCATGCTCCTCAGAAATGTTCACATCCCCAAAATGTGGTGCTACTACCCTCACTAGAGAACTTCATACAGTAAAAAAAAGAATTCCAGTCACTTTTCAGCGGAAATATCAACTTATTTACGGTGTCAGATTTCATTTAACTTAACACTAATCGAATTTCGCGGCAAATATGCCAAAAACCCAGGAGGATATGATTCAAGTAAGAGAGTAAAACATAGAAACGTGATAAGAATAGATGTTGTTTGGTGATTCTCCTTGCTATTTTTTCAAGTTGTAAATGGTATGACTTGAATCTTATTGACAGTCAACAATTCTGTTGAAGAGTTTTTATTAGCATATTGATGCATGTTTACTTATTATCAGATTCCTGCATAGCCATCTACAATATTTATTATATTTATATGTGTTATGGTAACACTTTACAGTATGTCTCTAGTTACTGTGTGTTTACATAGTAGTTCCTTAGTAAATACATGTGTACTTACATATAATTACAATGTTATTATGCATAGTTACAATGTAATGAACAAGTACTTTTTGCACGATGTATGTAAGTACGCAATTGTATCAGAAAAGGGTTAGGGTTAGAATTGGGGTTTTATCATTCAAAAATGCACTCATTAACTACCTTGTAATTATGTATAAGTACACATGTAATTACTAAGTAACTACTCTGTAAATGCACAGTAATTAGAGACACATAATGTAAATGATTACCTTGATTATTACTTATTTATAAATACAGGTACTGTACAGGTTAAAGTTGATACAATATTACAGACAGAAACTGTTGTATAAATATTGCAAGTATTGTATTTTACAATTTGGTTAGGTCTAATCCTAGGGTAATCGTATTACAGGACATAGGCTTTGAAAAGCTTAGCGACTCTAACATGATAATTTACTTGTACATGAAATAATAAATGTGTGCGCACATGAGTGAGCACATGTCGGCAAAGTGGCTCCAACCACACTCCTTCAAAAACACAGACTCCTAATTTGAACCCTTTCATAACTAAAGGTTGCTAGAATGATAAACGATTAAAAAAAACAAATTCAATGGGTAGATAGAGTTCAACATTACTCCAAGCGTTCCAGGAGCGTTCAACATTATTAACAAGCTGCCAATGCAGCTGTCAGCGCCGTACCTTCATTGTTAATAAGTATGTTCCAGTGCTTTCAATCTAATTTGTAATTCAGTGAAATCCCTGGGAAGTATATTCAATTGGTCAAGGACAGCAGAATAGTTATGTTACAAACTAGTCTGTATTTTGTGCTATATCTTTTTTGACTGGTTAACATTAGATGCTTGTGCAATGCCATTATGCAGAAGCAAGACAAGCAGTCACATCTAATTACAAAGCAACCATATAAAAACAATATACTCCAATATTTAGAGTTGAGGAAAATGTTTTCTTGACTATCTATCCCCCCCCCCCCCCCCAAAAAAAAAAAAAAAAAAAGTTGAAGAATATCATGTAACTTGTGGACAGGACTAGTCTACTGGGAAAGGCCCAACACAGGTGTTTTACAACAAGACGTCCTTGTCAGGGAGATGTCTCGCAGTAGCCTCTAGCACTCTGGCCCATTTCCCTTGCTTGGCTACATTTCTTTCGTGAACTTCCGAAGAGCTCGGCCAGTTCCCGGGAGAGCCAGAACAGTTTGTCAGGAAAGCAAGAGCATATGGTGATGTAACCTCAGCAGAAACACGTCTACTGGTAAACAGCTTCTGTGCACCAGATCAAGGGAAACATGAATACAGTTTAAAGAAATATTACACTGTCGATGTAGAATAATAAAAGACTTCCGGTAAACTCTCAGAGTATGAAGGACTTTAGGGTCTGTTCATAACTAGATTGCTAAACAATTTACACAGTTCAAAGGTGACTCTTGAAAGCTAGCAACTGACCGATGTCAAGCATGCAACATTAATGCTCTCCGTTGAACGTTTTTTAAATAAAAATACACCGAACAATTATAGAGGGGTATTTGCATGGATGGTTTACTACATGTTGTTTACATGTAACTCTCCTTTTTGCTGACAAAGTGAAATCTTGCCAGGTAGGTGAGTACAGACCGGTTGTGTAAGGCCTCATTAGAGCAAATCCATGCGAAACCGTAATGTGCTAACAAACTCGTCAAAGGACACTGACAAGGTGTATCATCTCAACAGGAGCAGTTGGCGAGCAGTTGGTGATGTGAGAGTTTTATGTGACAGCCGCAAGAATGGAATACAGGCACTCTAATGAAAACATTCGGGAACAGTCTGTGGGGGTCTTACACAGCGCAAGTGTAATTATTATCTTACATTTGAGTGACTTTAACAAAAAAAGCAATTCTGTATTAATCAATACAGTCTGCCATACTTCTAAAATCCTTTTGATTAAGCTGAAGAACAAACAAGTCCTGCCAACCAGCTGCATTCAATACTGCCAAGCTCACCCAGGGACAATGAGTCTTTCTTACCCTTAACATCTAGTTTTTTTTTTTTTTTCTTACATTTAGATTTCCAAAAACATCACTTTTCAAGGACGTAAGGCAATCACACAAAAGATTATCCAAGGCTTTTCCTGAAGGAACTCTCCAGCCTTGTCACTCAAGTATTGCGTTATAAACTGACCTCAAAGAATATGGACGGTCAAACAAACAGAGCTTGCCTGGAGCAGACTGGTGTTATGCTGTTTGCAGATGCATGGGCTCCAAACTGAATTGCTGTAGGTGTGGCAGGTTGTTCCCTTAGGCTGTCAGGAGTGAGCCTGGTGTTTCTAGAGTGGTCATCAAGCCGAGAGAATCTGATTGAATGTGACTGGGAAATCCACTTGTATTGGAGCTCATGGTAGAGGGGAGGAGTCATTGGGAAGTCCCAGGCCATTCTAATGAATTAAAGAACCAGGAGCTTGCCTGTGGCAATTACAGATGTGGTCCCACCAGGCTCTTTATCTTTGCTCAACACAAACTCAAATTGCAGACAAGCTAGGGCTAGATTCCTAAAGCTATTTAGTTTGAATTGTCATTAGCGAGATTTTTTTTTTTTTTTAAAAAGAGAAAACCCACACAGTGAAGTTACCAGAAATAAACAACTCAAATTGTGGGCTCTGTAAGTTGTCTTCTAATTAGTTTTACTTGTTTTGGAATTGTAATTAATGAATGCATCTATGCTTAAGGCAATAGAAAAAAAGACCATCAAGTCCTTAAAAATGCTTACAAGTGACTATTGGTAAAATGAGTAATATACTTTAAATACTAAAGCCGATTTCAGCTGTCTATAGCAGTGTGTCAGAATCTTATTTTGATAAATTTTTCCAGTGTTTCAAATAGTTCTTCGTTGATAGATGAAATGGTAGCCATATTAGTCCAGAGATGATAGACAAGGAGAAGGAGATGTGATGCCTTTTATAAAGGCTAACTAAACAATCATTAATCACAAGTTTTCAAGAACTCAAAGGTCTCTTCCTCAGTCCTGATAAAGAGGCCTTTGAGGTCTTGAAAGCTTGGGTTTAATTATTGTTTAGATAGTCCAATAAAAGGTATGACATCTCCACTCTCTCTGTCTAAATAATTCTTCAAAAGCAAATAGGCCCCAAAGTGTTTGACGTGCTCCATGGTTTAAAAAAAAAAAAAAAAACCTGTGTCGTAGATTTTGTTGTTTGACATGATGCCAGTGAAGTGAAAAGACACTTGCTGACTTCCTTTGAATGGCTGAATGAATATAATTTGGAGGACAGCCACTAAAGAAGAAGCAAAGGATCTACAAAGGAATTAGTTTGAGAAAAGCTGAGCAATGTTTAGACTAATACTGAGAGTAAATGAAAGTCAGCAAAGCACTGACAAGCACTGACCTATAAGAGGACTAATTATATCTGGAACTGATCCTTGCAGCAAAATATCAATGACAAAGGAGAGCCCTTTCTGTCTCTAGAATTGAGTCTCCCTAATTGAGTTTTCTGTTTATCTAAAAAGTTTAGAGAAATTATGGGCTGCCTTATTAGGCTATATGGCTATTATTATTCCTGCTTTTATTTTGTCTCCAAAAAACATTATTATTATTATTATATATTATTATTATTATTATTATTATTATTATTATTATTATTAATAATAATAATAATTCAATTCTCACTTAAACTCAGATACCACAAATGTCCTTGTGGCAGAGCACAGCTCTGCCCTTTAGAAATTGGCAGGGACAGGGTTAAATTCCCCTACCTGCCTGGGTTTATTATGTTCGGGTGGCTGGGGTTGATTAGTTGATTAGATTAATTAATGATCAATCAGCGCCCAGCCACCTGACATAAAAGTAAAATAATTATTTTTTTATAAATACACAAAAATAAAAGGGCACAAGGGCCAAAACAAAGCGATTTAAACACAAAAAGAAAGACAAAAAGCAAAACTAACAAAAATAACAATTTCCAGGCTGGGCAATGCCTTCACTGGATTTATCAAAATTCAAAAATCACACACCAAAAACCCACCAACCTGCTTCCTCAGCTCCCTTCTCCTAAATGAGAAGCAGAGGCCTCCTTTTATGTCAGGTGGCTGGGCGCTGATTGATCGTTAATTAACCTAATCAACTAATCAACCCCAGCCACCTGAACATAATAAACCCAGGCAGGTAGGGGAATTTAACCCCATCCCTGCCAATTTCTAAAGGGCAGAGCTGAGCTCTGCCACAGTCCTCATAAAACAATGCTTTTAATAAAGGCCCTGCCTGAACATAACAGTATCCAATATCTTCCACGAATTCCCTTAGCAAAACAGCCTTTTATTTTTTAAGGGTCAATAACAATTCATTTGGAGAAGAGGAAGTGCTGTAGTTTTCAGCTGGAGTGCAATAAACCAGGTCTATTGGGAGATACACGTAATCATTTTCATACTGTTGCCCACAGCTGTTGCAGGACTACTGATTCCACTAGACTGTGTGTTGCTTTGTTCAAGCTAAAATCCGAATGTTTATCATTGTGAGCTTGGCTATGATCTCAATCACAACTGCACTATATTATAAATAATGAAGCCACTCTCAGCCAGTCACAACGTCAGAATTCAGAACATTTCAGTACACACCATCATAATGCAATCAGTACACCCAACTGATAAAAACTCTCAAGATTGGGATTACAGCATTATCTATGTAGTACATTATTTCATTTTATTTAATAACATAATTTATAATATGATGTTGATGCAGGGTTAGCTGTACTTAATAACTTATAACATATTCTTATCAGGAGTAGTCTGACCACAAGTGTGTAGGATTATTTTGTGTTGGAACAGTCCAGGTGTCTTTGTCGCAAAGCTGTCCAGGTCATTACTCCACCTCATTGGAGGGAGGACAGCATCTGTGAGAGTGGCCCATGAAGCAGAGAAGTAGAATGAATGTCTACGGTTAATTGAACCTCAGCACTCCATAATTGCAATCCATGCACCCTTTAGAATAATAATGTATGTAAAAATATTCAGCCCAGTGACGTGAAACTAGATCATTTACAGAAATAAACATAAAAACGCAGTCTTTGTTTTCCGCTCTACCTCCCCTGTGCCTTGTTGTGGCGTTGTTGGTGTAAGAAGGGTCAAATTCAAATAAATTAGGACGCATTCATCATGATGCATACCTCTGATGAAATGTATAGATATCTCGATAGACTGTTGGATTGCTCTGTAATATGCTTACAATAGCTGTGTTGGCAGCATAATGAAAAACATTTCTGATTCATTATGTTGACCTCAATATGACGCCTCTAAGTAGTTATGCTCTTCATTTTCTTGTATTAATATTATTATTGCACACTGCCATAAGTTGAGTAGTTTCATATCTGCAGATGATGGACGTCAGTCTCCATCAACAACCTGTGCATGGAAATTAGGTTTATTTGAATTAGTGTTTAACTGCAGTAATTTATACAGGGCAGCTCTTTGAGCTAGCATACTTATTTCTATTATGATTCAGTCTGCTCCTTCACGGGCGGCTGGGAAATGATTGCAGTAATATGGAGAGGAGTTGGTTTTGCAGATCTCTATTGCATATCACTTTTTCAGAGTGTGTCTGCACGGAGCAATGCATCTTTAAGAAATGTCACTTTAAGGGAACACTCATGTTTCAGATTGAGTATACACTGACCATTGAGTCTTCAGTGTAAGAAAAGTGTGACATAAACCTACGGTAGCTGTTTTACTCCCATAATCTGGTGTTCAGCCCTCCACCCAGCGACTGATAAAAGGACCTGGAGCTAGCAGCTTCACACATTATTATTACACAGATTGTCTCTTTCAACTCATTTTGCTTTTAGGCTGGAAACAGATGCTTTCGCAATCAGATAAAGCATACGTCTGCTATAAACAATTATTCCCTTCCATCCCCTCACTGCACTTCACTCTCAACCAAACGACAGCACACCTACCTGAGACTGGGAAGATCTCTCTCTCTCTCTCTCTCTCTCTCTCTCTCTCTCTCTCTCTCTCTCTCTCTCTCTCTCTCTCCTCAAAGTCCCCAGGACTCTCAAAGATAATGCAGCAAAAGGTATGGAAATTAGGAATCATTAAAAACTGCCTACCCTTCTCTGCTCTCCAATACAGTCTAAAGGCCAGTTCACCTCATCCTTCAGATGACCTCGGGTATTCTCTTATCTCTGTGTTTTGTTGTCACTTCAGGGCTCAGACAGCATGGATTGGAGCTATGGAACCAGTACCATGAGAGTCAGCTCATTAAGGTAGCTTCTTTATTTTTTTTTAGTCACACAGACAGATGCTTTGGTGCACCGACCTCAAGCTATAGTCTTTCTGGGTTTTAGGAAATAATTAGGGAAGACAATTAGTTTGAGTGCAGAATGTAGACACAATACAATACAATACAGCTAGTAATGAGGTGCTAGCATCTCATTAGCAATCAAACTAACCTTAGAGACAGGCTGAAGATATGTAACTGTAATGGGGTCCTCAACCACTGCCTGGCATTGTCTTAGTATTAAGGCAATATGTGCATGGATATCCCCTATGACCAATTCATGAGGGTACTAAGTCACTTAGAGCAGGAGTGGTCAAGCCTTGTACCAGAGAGCCTGTTTTCTGGGAATCTTAAAATCATCAATGGCTAAAGACCTGGAAACAATGTTAGTGTTGACCAATTAAGAACATAATTGAGTAATTGGAATGGAAATCAGAACCAGAAGACCCTGCAGCACTCCAGGACCAGGGTTAGCCACCCCTGCAAAGGGGTGTCCAATCACAGTGCTGGAAGGCCATTCCACTCCAGGTTTAACAGTTAAAATGAGATAACTACCATAGGGTCTTCATGGCAGTTTAGATGGTTCAATTAAACAATTTAGAACCAGGTTGGAACATAGACGAGGAGTGGAAGGGCCCTCCAGGACTGTGATTGGCCACTCCTGTGGTAGCTTATAATTCCGGAAACACAAATCTTTAAAATTTCGTTTTTATTCTTATACATATACAACAATATGTCTACTTCTGAAGCACACTGTGCATCTTTACAATTTCATTTTTTTTTTTTTACAGTGAGATTCTAAATTGAACCCTTTAACTTAAATTAGATGTGGAGGGCAATAGCACGCATTGCTGTGTTTGCAGTGTTAAATAATTATTAATGCCAGCTCAGGATATTGGATTTATCTGCACTGATTTGAAGAGTGTATTTTGTTACAACATCGTCAGATGAGGCCTAGAATCCCAAACCCACCTTTTATAATTGAATTTACCATCCTGTAAACAATGTTAAAGCTATAATACTTTAACCAACCTATCTCCCTAGGGAAGAGGATTCCAGTCCATCTCTCAAACTGGTTAATAACGTATTTAAATGGTAAGCAGTCATTAATCCATCTCCACTCCTTTCTCCTTCGAGAGATGCTTTATTGTGCAATGTAATTGCCTGGCTGTTGTTTTTTTTTCTAATTTTATGTAGCTGTTCCTGTTAATTAAACATTCCTTACAGTGCCTTTGAATATCTGATCAGATACAGTAGTTGTATGTAGGCTGCAGTGTACCGATGTCCTGGTTTCAAAGCTCAAAACACCGAAGAGGTGACACACTTTGAAGATAAAATTAGAACCAGGGGTGCAATCAAAGGGCAGGAGCAGAGCTGACAGCTATAGAAGCTGTGAGGCATGTGGAGCATTGTCATTAGGTTTTGACGTCAGCAGTGAGATCAATAAAATTGTAAGATTAAGTTTCCTGACTTTGTGGGGAAAAAAAAAGGTTCTAGAATTATTTTTATTATTTTTTTATTTTTAACTTGGTTACTGTGTCGATAATGAATAAAATATAGCAAAGCTGTACATACAAGTGTAGGGGGCTGCAGCCAGTGATTATGTCATTAGCACATGTCTACCTGAGATGTGAAATTGTATCCTCATTATAAAACATTAAAATCACTCAGAGAAGGGCAGCTGGGCTGATCCCAGGATTAATGACAAGAGCTACGAGAAGAGGTTAAAAGAATTACAGCCTGGACAAAAAGAGAAAGAGCGGATTTGAGTGATGTCCTTCAAATCATAAATGCTATAGATAGAGAACCCAAGATAGTACTTCAAATTTAGCACAGAGAGAAGAACAAGCGGGCACAAATGGAAGCTAAGTAAAATATATTTTTTTTTTACTTTTTTACACAGAGAGTTATAAATGCATGGAATAGCTTATCCGATGATGTAGTAAGATTTAAAACATTGGGAACATTTAAAAAAAGAATGATGTGTTAACAAAGGACAAGCCTCGATGGGCTGAATGGCCTTTTCTCATTCCCAAACTCTTTTCTTATGTTCTTTGTAAATTGGGCTAAAACTGCAATAAAACAGTTGGATCATTATTCCAGCTGAAGTGGCCCATGGAGGGTTGCTCAATCATTTGTGACAATGTGGTCCACTTGAGCTAGAATAACCCGAATACCAATACTGATAATGCTAATAGAAACTGTATATACAATATTAAGCAATAAAACAACAACAACAACAATACAACAATAGTGGTGATAGCCACAAGGGAAAAGAATGTCTCATATGAAGTATTCATAACAAGAACTTCTCAGAAATGTTTCACAGCTTCCTTTTAATATACAGCAGATTATTCAGGCAGGGTTAACTGACACTCACGCATTCTCACGAGGTATTTTAACACATAATGGCGGACGGCACCTTGCTTGTCCTGCCAAACATAATGCATAATAAAATAATAATACAGTAAATACAAAATAATACAAAGCATGCACAGGGGCGGGGAGTACCCCTTCACAAGGAATATAAACAAAGCAAAGGCTACACATCAGATAGAACCGAACTCTTCAAAACACTAGCTAAGCACAAGTCAAGCACTAAAAAACTAAAAAACAAAAGCGTTTGTGCAAGTTTCAGCACGGCAGATAAAAAGCATATGAATAATGAACTATTTTTCAGCTGAATAATTTATAAAACATTTCAATTATCTTCCCCTGGAGCGTGCTTGCTGTAAAATGTTCCCAGACACGGCGGTGGTATCTGATCCCTGCCCACAGCACAGAGACATTCCCTTTAGTAATTCTGTGGTTAAAAACAACAGCAGTCAAGAGTTCCTATGAAATACTGATAGCAAAAAAATTCCCTTTCAATCAGTCCAGAGAATGTTCAGGTCGTCCTGCCACACCATGGGGCTGACCCCATTCATTGACCGTGTTGATATAGTATCACAGTGCAGTGACTCCAGCGTGATGACAAACATCTGTTGTCCTGTTAGAGTACACTGCACATGGACGAAGAGAGATTTCTTAAAAACTACTGTTGAAAGGATAAATTTGCTGGGTACCACTTTACATGAAGTGCCTCTAATTACTCTATATTTACATAGTAGCTACTTAGTAAATGCATGTGTACTTACACATCATTACAATGTTATTATGCATAGTTACAATGTACTTGATGTGTAAATCTTTTGCATGAGATACACGTATGTTTATTAAGTAACTAATATGTAAGCACATGGTAATTAGAGGCACTTAATGTAAATTGTTACTTTTTACAATATAAATCGTCTATAAGAAGTACAAAAACAGTGAAAGCACTGCTAAAAGAAACTCAATAATAATTGTGTGAAAGTATCGTTCAAATTTAAATAAAATAAAAATCCCTAGATGCATCTCCCAACCATAACCTGGTCTAAAGTAATTTTAAATATAAAAAAATACACTATGAATTAAAAGATCAATCATAGAGAGAGAAACATACAAAGACAGAGTCTTATGAGTCCATTGGGGGATGATTCCCTCGGCTCATTTATCGGCAATACAATGTAAAAAGCACTCCAGCCAATGCATTTCGAAGTCATTCTACTCAAAGATCAGTGGTAACCAATCCTATCTTACAATATAACAAAAAACGAAATCTCTACTTCAAACCCACGTATGTTTGCAAGCTGTATTTCATATCAACATTATGAAATAACAGTCACACAGGATTACGGTGTTATTGCTTTTACGTTGAGACTTGATGAAGTAAACTGTGCATACGCTGGGCAGAAAAGCTTGCAAATCCAATAAACTCAACAGGATAACAATACATTACTATACACTGTATAATTCAAATACTTTGCAAAAGGAATATTGGTTGAGCCAGAATGTAATGTATGTAATAAAATGAATGTGTGCCAAATGGATTAAAGAATTACCCTGGGTGAAGACAATCAGCTACGCATATGAAAAACAATGGTGTTAAATAAACACAATGATTCCCTTAGATATGAATGGAACTAGCAATGTCAGGAAGCTAAGAGAAGCTTTATAAACAGCATGGACTGATGGGATTACAGTATGTTGGAGAGTGCAGGAGACTCATTGCAGCAGTGTTTAAAGTAAAGATCAGGTAACTGCAATTACATGGAATTATAGCCAAATAGTTACCCAGCTATTATAATGTTATTACATGACTACATCTGCCCCCTGATCTAAAATGTGTCTCCTATTTTATATAAAAAGCTAATAAATGTTGACAGCATTTAGTTGCATTGTAAATACATAGGTATTACCATCTTACTAGCATACAATCAATGCGTTCTTGCAGAATAATTAATATATAATAATTAAATAATCATCTGAAGGTAATAACATATTCAAATGTTTTGACCAGAGTCCATTATGTTATGTCTTCTTTAGAGTCACCTAAGTTCAAGTCTCACCTGCACTCTCCTCCACAACTCATTGAATACAACAAGCCTTGAAACAACAGTCAGCGCATTTCACACAGGCTCGAGCTGACCTCAGTGTGTCTGTCATGGCATGTTCACCCAGACAGGGTGACTCAGTCAGGGTTCATCTCAGGACTCATGAGTAGCTGGGAGCTTGAACCCCTGGGATTACAAAGAAACAGGACGGCTAATCATCACATCATGGGGAGGTGGACAGTGTAGGTCCTCGATATTCCAGATATTGCATTTACAAAGGGGGCTCTTTTTAGCATGCATGATCATCTATAAAGCAATCTCATGTGGCAAAGGGAAAGAGAAATCTTTACAAATCATAGTTTTAAAAAATAATGTTCATCGTTATGGATTACAAAGGCCAACAGGATTGTTTTCTGACAGCAAGTTTTTTTTTTTAGGTTGTTCACCCCAGTTGTAGTTTGATCCCAGGACAGGTAGGCTAAAGGAATTCTGTGGTCAAAATTTAAAAAAGAAAACCTGGCTATGGACTCTTGTTAGGTCATACACATTTCCAGTAGTTTATATATTGTTTATAGATTGGGTTCATTATCCCTCCAGGGTTAAAGAAAGTTGCCCAGGCTGCCATTTAAAATGTATTTTTCAGATGTACCAAGCCATTACGCTTTTATAACATGTATAATTTGTATTTCTTTTTTCCTCCTGATTGTCTATTCTGGCACAGGTACAAACAGCAACCCGACTGCATTTTAAAGACTTAAATAACTAAATGTTAGGAATGGAGACTTGAAAATCCTTTCTAGTATAAGTAATTCCTTAAAAATTTGAATTAAGGAGACTTCAGCACACAAACTTCATTTAAAGTAAAAACTTCAAAGACCCTCTGAAAAAAAAGCCAATTTGCTCCATCCTTATTTTTAATTATCCTGCTGCTGGTGGCCTGGAGGAAAATTGGAAACTCTTTTATAAAACAATTTTTTTGTTCAGGAGAGCCGTGGCGGAAGAGACCGAGCAGCTAGCTTTCCTGAACCCTGCGGCACTCCAGCTATTGCAGCTGACACAACGCTCCTCTCTATTTTATGGCCGGGGTTTTGAAATCAGGGTTTAAGTGTAACGCTCTGGAACCGGGATCTGAAATTAATTGTCTCATCAAATGAATTGTCACCCTTGTGTGAATAGAACACCGCTTACAAGGATTGAAAATGAAAGGATGAAAATCCACGTGTTCTGATAACTCCCATGTATTTAATGGCAATAGCTTTGATTAAACAAAATAAAGGATGGCCCTGTGACTGATGGATATAAAGAATAGAGATCAGACAAATTAAATGCTCATAGGTTTTTATCTTTTCAATACATTTCAGAATGGGAGGTTGAGAGATTTTCTGATAGTAGAATGCTACACTGGGGGAGTGGTCAGAGACTAAAACAGTTTTTTTCCAAAGAATAATAATGCATTTATAAACAACGAATAGTATACAACCTACATAATTCATATGTTAAAAAATTGTAAAAATGGTTCGTGATAACGCTGTCTCTCTTCAGGATGAATTTATGAATAATGAAAAAAAGGACATAATCAATTTATCAATGCATATGTAATCAAGCCTGAATTCAAACAGATTTCCCTGTGATGACCATAACCCCCGCATGACTTGACTACAAACAAACCAGCTCATGAAAGATCTTGAATTTGCACCGAATTTGCTTGTTTCATTTGTTTAATTCGTTTTTTTGCCATCACGAGGATGCTGGTAATACAGAGCTGTTATTTGCAGACCTCTCAGAAAACAAAAGCTGGGGGAAGGGTCCTCTTAACCCTCTTTACTCCCAGTTATATAGATTTATTGGCATTAAAAAAAAGTATGAAAATGGAATTTGATAATCTTTCCTTCTCTGGTTGGAAATTGCTTAGAACCTCCTGCCAATGCTTCTCCTTCAGTTCCAATGCTGCTAAGTTTAAATCACATGTGTTTTTTATTGTGTTGTTTCCACATTGTAATTGTCTTTTTTTATTGTTTTCCAGGACCGCCTTGTAAATGGGGCTTTGGTCTCAACGGGTAAATCACCTGGTTAAGTAAATACAATAAAAAAAGTAAATAAATAAGGGAAAACATTGGAAGCAGGTGGACCTATAAACCAAACAATTTAGTTTAGGCTGCATGATCCCTTGAATATGTGTTTTTTTCCGAAGCGAGGCACATGAACAGTACAGCAGTGTGGAACTAGGAAAGCCTCTTTTCTGGCTGTTGCTCTCTCTGTTGCAAGATAAAACTCAAGGAGAGAGAGAGAAGACAGGGTGTCATGCCAGCACCACTGCTTGTTTGTTTCTTTATACACATAATTACAAAACACCAAACAACCAAAAGGACATACTGTCATGACACACCATTTGTCATTAGTTCGTCTCTTAAATTGCCTTACGAATCAGAAAATGTCTCAGTTTCAAGAGGCTACATGTTAACATATGCTGTAAATAGGAAAGATTTTTGCCTCTTCAGGGCTCATGCCAGATTTATTCTTTCCTATGACTGCAGGGTTGGGCAAGAGGATTCTCTGCACCTTTTCAAACTCCTTTCCTTGTTACTGTTGGGCAGTCACATGGTGCCATCGGTTTTGTATTATTTCCAAAAGTTTTTTTTTTTTATTAACTGTATGTTCAGTACTTGTTCCTTTTCTCAAAGTGCAGGCTGACTAATTAACTAGTACATGTTAAAATGCACTGAGCTACAGCTTTTTAAATTTAAATTGGAGGTGAAGTCTGATATCATTACACAACAGTAACAAACTAAGGCACTTGATGATCAAATGCCTTTCTCATCGGCAACAATACTTCCTGAGTACTTGATCTGCTAAAACTGTGTCACCAATTCTTTGTACAACAAGCTGCACTGTCGTGTCCACCAGAGATTCACCTGAACTCCAAACTGAAAGGCTTCTGGGCTGAACTGTTTGTTCGCTGCTCCCATTGTTCTGGTACAGTAAGGGGGAGCAATCACACTGCGAGCAAAAATGCATGCTGGGGCTGGCTAGCTCATCGGTGCGATTGATAAAGGAGATTCTGGAAGGATTTAAGGTTGGCCTTCTGATCTGGAGCTGGACGTGGCACATGCTGTTGCTTCAGCATTGCTTGAGGCAAACAATGAACCGCAAGACATAAACATGTGACACCACGGAGAGCAAGGAAATTCCAGCTTGCTGTAAAAATCCTTGGCTGCTGGAATGCAGGTCAAGTGGAACAGCAGGTTCTTTATATTGCGATAAATGTGGCCTTGAATTTGTGCTGCTGAAACAAGTTGAGGATTCGCTGGATTTAGTTTCTGAATCATCCAGTTTTAAATCAATGCTTTATGAGACTGCATTCCGGTATTTTATTTTTTTTTTCTTTTTAAAATGATATAAAAAAATTCAAGTATCACTCTTAACAGAGGGGGGAATGCAAAACCAGCAGGTCCCCTAAGCATAGCAAATATTCTATTATACTTTTTTTTTTTTTTTTTTTTATTTTTGCTCCAGACCTTGAAATTGTACTTGAAAGCTTTGTTGCTTGCTCATCAAAGTGGAAACATGAGAAAATACTTGGCCAAACAAAACAGAAACAAATCTTTATCAAGGTGTTAACAAACATGGTTCAGCAGTGATGAATTCAAATAAGACAAGGAAAGGGATTACAGAAAGACTAGCACAACACGTTACTCTAAAGCAACAGTTTGCCCCTCAGTTAGAAATGAATAGCCCCATGTCAGATTCGCACGTACTTCTTTTATTGCTCTGAGCACACTTTTAAACTCAGGGGAGATGTTGAAGGAGGACAGAGATGTTTTAAACTCCTGTAAGAGGATTGTTTGTATGTTGGTCTTGCAACATAGCCAGACAACTTAATTTAATAATCAAGAAAATCACACAGACTCATTTGATTTGAAGTTTTAGAGAATCAGAGCAGTAATATTCTCGTTTCTGCCTATTTCCTCAAGGTTATAAGCCTTGGCACCTGTAACTCAGACAAGGACAAGCTTAGCTCATTTCACAGGGGACTATGATAGCAGCACAGAGAATGGAAAGCTTTGAAGAAAGCCATATCCACACCCTTTGTGCTTCTCTACAAAACTAACAAAACTGCAACTCTGTCGCCTTAAACCCGCCGCACACAGCCCAACTCAAGCCGTCCCGACTCATCTCATCTGAGTAGATTCTAGGATCAGTTGTGCTCAGTTTTGGTTTGACGTCACAACTGAGTTTTTCCTGGCACGGTGTTGCACACTGCTAAGACTGAATTACTGACCACAACTAGATCCTGGTGATTACTACATGGATGTCAAGTCTCAATGTTTACCCATCTCACCACCGTGCAATGGATTCTCACGTTTGTGCATAAGTTTGTTATTGTTTGCGAGGCTATGATACGTGATACAGCGGTAAATCCAATACAACTGTTCAAGCAGGGGCGGGGTCACCATGAAGAGGTGTACATTACCATTCTATATTCCTGTAGCTGCTACGCAAACTCCCCCCTTACTCCAAAGATAGAATTGCCTTGTTGTCTCAAACTGACAATTTGTCTGTTTGAGCCTTCTATGTTTCTGTACACAACACGTCATTACTCAAAGTCAAAGGAGAGGCTGTCAGACTGACACTGTCTTGTTCACGTAGAAATTACCACAGAAATAAAAGAGAAAAGGACATCAATGTGAATTTAATTATTAAAGTCAAAAAATATAGTGTTCTTTATGATGCCAGTGTCAGTGGTTATAAAGACAATAAAAAGAAAGACGCCATATGGTTGTAAATAACAGAACAGTTGGAAATTGACGGCATGTCTATCTCTTTATTTCATCTTAATTTTAGTCAAAGTGACAGGGAGTGCCACACACTGGTTTTGTATTTCTGAAAAATGACGCTTCTTTGTTTTAATGTTAACCAATAATAACAATCACATTCACACCCTAACTGAACATTTTTTTAAAAATGAAAATCAATTAAAAAAATATATATTAACTAATGTTCTCAGTATTTACAAAGAAACATGTGTAGATGTATTCTTTTTGAATGATTTAAATGTTAAACAAGATCACATACATACAGTCACTGTTTTTTTAGTGTGTGGTGTACCCAGACTATTGCTTTGTTTGATTTTTTTTATTTCGTCTCCACAAAAGCAGCAAAAGCAGAAAGCATGTTTTTTCATGACTAGCTACAGTTGTGTTTTTTTTTTTTTTTTTAATGTACCCGTGCTGTATTCGTGTCGTTTGCTTCGCTCCCAGTGTGCATAGTTCTTAAGTCTAAGTCAGTGGTATAGCTGTCAGCCACGTGCAAAAATCTTGATCCATCACCAGCCCCCCCGCCCCCCAAAACAAAATCTAGTGGTCTAGGTTAAGGTTTTTCAGCAGGGGTCTCACTGGTGTAAACGCTTAGGAGTTGACATGTATGTTACTATCTATGCAAATTTAATTAATACTGCCCTGTACACATTTTTGTATTAACTTAGCCTAACACCCTCATATTATGCATGGCACTGTATGCTGATTAGAGGGCAGAGATAGCTCAGCGAGGCAACCAAAAGAAGCGCTTAGCTGATTAATTGAGCGATTGACCATTCACACCGTGCAAACGTTTCAGGCAGTGTTTGATTTTTTGTTTAGTTTGTCTGCTACACTTCAGCCAGTGGTAAATAAAATCCAAGCTGTTGATTTTTTTTTTTGACTTTTTTTATTTGAGTTTTTTTCTCATCGTGTGGATCTATAGGGGCTTGTGATTCATGACCTATTGAACATTGATGCACCGGTTACTTCTGTTTTAGCGTATGACAAGTTACACGACAAGTTATGTCATTTAAGCCTGCTTCACCATTCGTTGACACCCTTATGACTAATTGATCTCAGTCAGTCTTGGTCAGCAACCGCTGCAGACAGACAGACTGCTCACACCTGACCCAAACTGCGTCTGAAAAATATTCAACATGTTCAATCTTCAAATCTGAAGGCATTCTGACTGAAATCTGCATAATCTTGGCTTCAAGGGCACGCACACTGCTAGGACTCGTCCATACATTAACACCACATTAACACTAAATACACATATTTTACATGCTTTAAATATTACAGCGGGGTCAGTAATGAAACAATTCAGTAATTTGGGCTAACAGTGTGCTTGTGAAGACAACAGGACAAATCTTATCAGGTTCTCATTCTTTCCTTGCATTTCTGAGATTCCTCCTGGTAGTACAGCAAGAAACAAACAGTGCTTGCCTTTCAATCCCCTGTCAAGCTGAGCAATGGCAGAGAGGAGCAGATTATGGATGATCATGTTATTCAACACCAGAATTACACATCACAAACCCTGTGTGATGCTGCTTCTGCTTTTCATTTATTTACAGATTTATGCATTAGAAAATGACTTTGTGGACTAAAATGCCATATCTCATTTGCAGAAGGAGCACTTTTTCTGTTTTAGCCTGCAGCTGGCCATATGGAACAGGCATACGAGCACCATGAAGTAAAAAAGAAAGCAGTGCTCTATTTTATTTATTTAACCAGAACATGAGCAAGAATTACAGTAATGCCTTTAAAAAAAAAAAAAAGAACAATACAGTGAATGGTACTGAGCCATCTACTGTACATAAAACATGTGCATGGATAGTTCTACAGACTTCAGTTCCATTGGTGGGACATTCCAATCTCTTGCAACAATATATGTGATCCATAATAATAAACACTCAATGGTGCTGAATTAGGAAATACCAAAAGAAACAAAAAGGCAAATCTAAACGTTTCAACTAGAAGTCATTTTTCAATGTCTTCATTGAAAAAGACTTCTCTGCTCTAAATGCTTGCCTTTGAATTGTAGTTTCTTTTAGAATCTCTTAACAACAGATGTGAAAGTCCCATCCTTTTGGTGCAATAAATCAGAGCTGTCTTGTGACCTTCATATGTACTGATGGTGTGCTCTCCTCTGTAAACTGCTCGTTAGATAAGAAGGCAGCATTCTGTGAACCACTACACTTTTGTAAATGATCAGATTCCTACGATAGAGCCTAGTCTAGTCTCAATGGAAGCCCTGCTCTTTATATAGTCTACATTGATCAGTCCCTTTGTATGTGTCCAGAATCTTTAGTACAACACATGTAGTTTTGCACAAGATAGACAGGAGGCTCTGAGTTCATAGAAAGTAAATTGTACAGGCAATTATGCACACTGCAAGCAAGCATCTTAATCCTTATGCAACACAGCCAAACTCCTTTGCATGTGTTGTTATAAAGCTTTTAATCTCATCTCATGGACAGAGGAACAATCAGTAACAGTAGTGAATTAGGAAAATATTGTGGTTTTGCATTTTTGCATTCAGGGTTGAAAATGACTGAGCTTTGATTTAATATCAGTAACAGTTAACTTGTATATTAAATTGTACAGACATTTCCCTGCTGAGGTTTAAACACCTTGTGTAAAACAATACATTACTACATAAGAACAGAGCAATATGCTGCTAAATAAATTACGAACGACTTTGAAACAATTTCATTAAAACCGTTTCAAGCCAGCCTGAAAAACTCAAAATTGTTTTGATAATGATGCAATATAAGTTGTAAGGTGCTATGCAAGAAAATTAATGTTCATCAAAATCTGGGGTCGGGAGGGGGATGTTGAAGGGGTGGGGAGCTCCAGGTACTCAGTGCTGTGCTATGCATTGGTGGGTAAAGGCTCCTGTGCAGTTTAACACAAAAGGGAATGAACAGTTTGTTGAACAGCTTGGGGACTGACATGGTGCTACGTGTGGAATATAAAAGCTCTGGGATCCAAAAGACAGGAGAGCAGGATGAAGACTTTCATCTTCATTGCTGCCTGTGCCTCATCTATCATTAGCATGAAATTCAATGTGCAATTTAATTAAAAAAAAAAAAAAGTCATGTCTTCTGAAAAGGAGTGGCGTTACACATTGCATAAGCAAGAACAAGAATCTAGATTAGTAGTTAATAATTGAAAGAAGAGACCGCCTAGGACACATTTATATGAAATACAGGAAAATGTGCATCAAGAAGAACAAGTATTAAGTACTGAAATGGTATGCAAAAAAATGGAAATAATTAAATACAATTGCTTTCTATTACTAAAAGTGTCTTAATGGACATGCACATTAATTGCATATATTAGTACACAATTGTATCAGAAAAATGGTTAGGGTTAGTTTTAGGGTTAGGGTTGGGTCTATATCATGTAACAAAATTGACACATTTTAACTAAGCATAATAACATTGTAAATATATGCAAGTACACATGTATTTACTAAGTAACTACTATGTAAATATACAGTAACTATAGACATTTAATGTAAAGTGTTACCCAGCAAGGTTATGAAAACCTACAATGATCAGGCTGACCTCCACATTATGGTAATGGAAAAGACAGTGGCTCTGCATCTCTGCTCACATTGAACCAGCCTGCATTTCATCATCACAATGAAATAGAAAATAAAGAGCATGTACTGTAATGGATCGAATAGTGGTTGCTTTTAGTTCCAAAACGTCACTCAAGATGAATAGTCCTCAACAAGACAGATGTGAAAGATGCATGTGGAGATGGGCATTGCCCAGAAGGTGTAATCAATCAGGCCTTTCCATTTCATTCCTGAAGTGGTGTTGTCCTAGTGTTATGTAAACACTGCCCGTATGGATTCTGTTCTCAGAACGTGAGATGGGCTATATATATATATATATATATATATATATATATATATATATGATCGTGCAGTCGAGCGTGTTCAGCGGTTATGATGTTCGCTCGAAGAGAGTGTGATCGCCAGTAAACAGGGGCACACTTTGCACTGTTAGCATAACTGCATTGTATTGTCACAAGTGTATTTTATTGCCACTACAGTTTTAAAGCATGGATAACTAAAAATAAATAGATATTAGAATACTTCGAGTTTAAAAATGTTAACATGGAACTGCTATTGTATTATGATAACAGTGCTGCTGGTTTAGGTTTGAGTTGGGAGCGGACTCCGAGAATGAAGTAGTCTAGTCTTCTGAAATCTTATTTAGGTTTCTGTATAAAGTCTTTCTCAACAAACAGAACAATATATACTGCCATGTATTTTCCCGATCTCAGCAGGCAATCCACTGCAGATGGATTTTCTTTCTTCTTTGCGCAAAAATAAAAAGGAATTCTCCAAAATATGTCTGAGATTATGTTTTGAAGAACGTAGGCGTTTATATAGCAAAGAAACCGAGGCTGGGGAATGAGAAGTATACTCGCAGTGGTCAATAGGATTACAAACCATACAGAGGATACAGAGCATTTTATAATGCTATGTTTGGAACATAGCATTATAAAATAAAACAGCAAATAAAATAATTTAAATACAATGCAGACTTAATGCACAGACATTTCTGTGTGAAAACGACAGGAAATGCAGCTGTACAAAAACTAATTCTAAAAAAACCAAAAAAAAACATGATATTTTTCTTTGTTTCCAGATTTAAAACCTTTTCACGTTAAAATGGCATGTAATTAGGAAAAGCAAAGCCTATTAATTCTGCTCATTTACCTCTAGTTCATCCATTAAATTTAAACCAGCCCCTTAAGCACAAATTAGACGCTTCATCTTAGCCCTTCAGATAATGCACACATGTACTCCACATCCTCCTTCCTTTATAGAAACTGAAGGTCACCAATATTGGAAACTGGTAAAAATAATAAATAAATTAAAACCCTCTTAATCCTGCTCTGCGTGTAAGAGCACATTTCACAGGCAGTGAATGGGATCATTAAAATATCATCCTCAATTAGAAATTCTCTGTTAACATTTGTCCAGTTTTTTACACAGATAAGCCTGCCGGCTTGAAAATGAAAAGCGGGACAATTTATGCAGTTTCCGCCTGCTTTAAGAAGCTTGTCAAACCCCACCATCACACCACCTAGGGGTGGGTCACAGGGGATCTCTGTCTTTGAGGCTCCCTACTGGACGGGGCAGAAAAGCTGCCTGGAAAACCAAACTACTAATACTAATAAAAATACCTTTTCTACTGTAAAAAAATCAATATTTAAGGTTAGATTAATGAATGCCTTAAAAAGTATTACTATTATTATTATTATTATTATTATTATTATTATTATTATTATTATTATTATTATTATTATTATTGAAAATGCAGAAAATGAGAAATGCACCTGTGGATAACAGAGAATTCATTAACCGTGTTTTTAAATCTTTGGCTGGTGTCAGACTGGAAGTTCAAAGCTGTCTCTATCTTGTGGCAGACAGAGCATGCTGTTTCTAAATTTCACTGAATATTAACAGTGTCAGTGGGGGTTATAGCAGTTTAATTATTGTGCTGCAGGACATACATTTCATCAAAACACAAAAAAATGAGAGATGCAAAAAAAAGTAAATAACGTAAGGAATGTTAAAAAGAATAACATTTTCTGATTTATAAGTGTATAGCTTCCTGCCATGTTAAAGTAGTCATTAGGATTCATTGTTTCATGTTTTATATATGTAGGTCTCTCTCAATGAATAATCCAGTGGCAAAAAAGAGCAGGAACTGTATTGAGGTGTAAGAGTCTAATTTGGTTGGCCTTGATAACATTCAGACACGAGCTATGGATCTATTTCTGGCACCCAGACTGTCTTATCTGTCAAAGGCAATGTAAACCAGGCCATAAAGATGGTTTCCAGAGTGTAGTTTAACATCATTCTGGCCGGTTTGCCCATTACCAAATGCCTAATAACTCAGACGAAAGGATTTCGATCCTTTAGAAACGTTAGTGGTGATACACGGCAAGGGCTTTGATTTCCCTGGGTGCAAAAGACACATATTTCTGCTCACCTTGTTACTTGTATATTCAAGGGAAGGATGATCAATTGTGAAGTTCCATTAACCCTTTGCTGCCCAGAGTCATTTGTTCATACTTAATGCTGTGCATGAGTTGACATGAGCCACTCAAAACACAATAATAATATAAGAGTACTCTAAATCAATGAGTCATTATTGTGTTTTCAACATGTTTACACAGTTACTATACTTTCAAATAAAGCGCTCAGTCAGAGCCATTGACCAAAAACATTTATGAAACAGAATGAGAGATAATGAGCTTCCAAACATAGACACTGCCAAAGACCTAAACACACACACCCTGGGCTGGTGAAAAAGAGAAGGAGCTTTTGATGTGTCCGTCAGTGAAACTCCTAATGAGCAGCAGTTAGTAACGATGGGTCACTAATACCACAAACTAGGGTTCTTCCAGACATTCAGTATAGAAAGCTGAAACGCAGCTTTCTTTGTATAACTTTGAGCAAAACCGAAATAGCTGATCGATGCACTTCGTTTAATAGTATTACAAAAAAAACCCCAAAAAAGCCACAGGCTTTAAAGAGGAATTAGTGTCTTGCCAAAGTAGCAGGTCTACCAATTAGTGGGTGTGCGGAGATACCACAGCTTACCATAGCTTACCTTTTCAATTATTCTCTTTGTTCTCTCTCAGTTTTGTGTTTTGTATAACGATGTTCAAAATGAAAGCTGGCTTTAGTGGTGCCAATCATTTTCGGTGCAGTGCTACTGAAATCCCCTGTCTCAGCATGATGATCCGCTGTGGCCAACAGCTTTACTCATTACACATTAGCGTGTCAGTAAAATTGCAGACAAACTGCATTGGCTTTTCCACTGAACAACTCTCTTCCATCACAGTACCGTATATGCATTAGGACATACTCTCTGCCTTTTTGAACGCTGTGTTTCACAGCTAATGCATGGGATTTCAGAGACCCGTCATTCTGATAGCAGAATTGCAGAATGGGCAGCCAGTATCAAAAACCTCTTATGGAGGCCTCACCCGACCACCCAGAGGCTTAACTTCTAGAAGTGCCTCTCCAGAGGAAAGCCGTTACTGTAAACAGTGTCTGTGCCTGACATTCTGCTGGAGACCTGAGGGCAGTCCCTGTGCTACCCAATGAAGAGTGCTGTTTTACAATGACAACCTGGTAACAGATAAGCAAATGGCAAAGCCGTACACCAGCAGGAATTCTGACATTATTTAATCCCTGTTGAATGCAACACTGGTGTGGAGGACAAGACAAATGGAAACCAGAAGGGTTTTTTGTGACCGAGGGAACAATTTAACAAATATAATATCAAAATGTAGCGGACACATGCAGTTTATGTATAAGGAACGGGTGACTCTCATATATGCCATGAGACAGTATGTAGGCCCTACTCACAAAGCTCAAAGCTCTAAGCTTATTTAAATAACGTTGTTGTTTTTTTTCTATGAATAAAATACGGTTTGATATTCATGAAACTCTTTCAGGCAGTCTATTCATAGACTTAATAAAACATTTAAATTCCTTTAAATAGAATATGACTGAGTATATATGCATGGATGGATGGGTGCAGCATTTGGATATAATGGGTGAAGCCTGAAGAAATGCACTCAGCGTATTCACAGATACATACTCTCAAAGCTGCTGTATTTACAACAAATCATCAGCGAATTTATGGTCTGAAAAAAAAAAAACATAATTTGCATTTCTAAAACAAATAATAAACAATTTTAGTCTAACCACAAGTCCATAAATTAAATGGTAACTTTATTAAGTGCTTTTCTACTATCTGATTTTTTTTTTTTTTGCTAATGACAATTTTGAGTTAATGGCTTTGAGAAGCTAAAGTGTGGCCACTGTATCCTCAAACTGGCCTGCAATTGAAAATCAATCAGTTTCAAAAAGGCAAAGCAGGAGATGCTGTGAAACCCGAGAATGTGTGCAGCAAGCAGCCCCCCAAGGAGTTATTTATGATTTACTGTAACTTAACATTTATCATCCCTGTCACAGTATCGGTATTCACAAACATAACTTTCATTCAGCCTCTCCAGTTCCTCAGCTGATTGCATTACTCAAAATACTGAATTTATTTTTTATTTTCTTTATGAAATGGAACTGTGGTATCTGCTACTGATTGCATATTTAATGTATTGGCAAATGGCTTCCTTAACAGTGTTCTTCTTGACAGTAATAGCATCTCTTTTTCAAAGACTTGAAGTATAACTGCTACACAGCTGCTAAGCATGTGTTGCTGGTAGTGGTGGGAGGCTGTTTATTTTATTTTTTTGCTCTCGCGGGCGCAACTCCAGACACCCTCTCTGCCATTCCGAGTGCTTATCCTCCCCGCTGGAGTGCGTTTACTTGATATGAAAATAATTTTGTTTGCTTTGGGCTCCGGAGCGAGTGGCGTGCTGAGTGCAGCTTGTGGAAAATGACGTTTGCCAGCAGGAAGCGAAGGTCTGAGCTCCAGTTCATGAAGCGCTTTTAATAGCAATTCCACTTTGTTTCATTTGTCGGCGAATGCATTTTATGTTCTCCGGTTGACAGGAAGACAGCATTACCATTAGACACACATCGTATTGATACTTTACATGGACCACTGGGATGTGCATTTTACACTCTTTAATGTTTTCCAAGGACTATCTTAAAAATGAGCTGTATCACCTTTAAAAAAATATATATTATTATTATTATTATTTATTATTATTATTATTATTATTATTATTATTATTATTATTATGTAAAACAAGTTCAGAGTAAAACTGTACTCTATTTAGTTAGAGTCAAGGATCAGCCTAACCCTCTTTGAATCTCTGAGTGTTTCCTTTGCTGCTCTTAACACTGGGCGCATACAAATCTGAAAGTACTGGTACTCATAACTCAGTCAGATCACCGCGTCTCCTTCATGCTTGTTTCCAAGAGAATGTAATCATTCAAAGGATTTGATTCTTGTTTTTTTTTATTTCCCATCTGCGGAGGGATAATAGGGTGACAGCAGGCCCTTAAAGGGGGCTCTGCGAGGTTCATTTGCATGGAAATGCTCACGCCGCTGTCAAGTCACTCATAAACAAGAGCGCATATTCCTTTTATGTTCTGATGTGTTAGAAATGATGCTTTACAAATGCATGAAAAAACGTTTTCCTTTGCAAAGCAGCTACTGAGGGATGAAGCCTTTCGCAACTCCATTGTAAAACCCTAAATAAGCTTTTGAGGGCCCAGCTCATTAAGACTACAGTGACAGCCTTGTTAAAGAATCAGAGCCCTCAGCTTTCAGGACTGTGTGGAGTACTCTTTGCAGAGATTGAGGTGAAGACTTCTACATTAAGGTTAAGAGTCTTTATATTTGTTTAGCGTCTTTTGGGCTAGATTCTCAAAGCTATTTACTCCAAATCTTCATTAGCAAAACACATCTTCAGAAAGGAAAACGAAAAACAATTTACATTTTAAAATGAACATAAGACAATGTCAGACTACTTACTAAATAGCTTCTGGAATCTACTTTTGTCTACTTTAGGTAACACTTTACATGAAGTGTCTCTATCTACTGTGTATTTACATAATAGTTACTTAGTAAATACATGTGTACTTACTAGGGCTGCCACTCCATTCAATTTTTTGATCAGTTAATTTATGGGCATTACTTGATTAACCAGCACATTAATCCATCCACATTTTTAATAAAGGTAACAATCTTTTAGCAGCTGTCCTGCATAGTAATACTTAAAAAATCAATAGAATCTATTACCAAATAGTCTAATGGGAATTTGGTCTTTTTAAAGGCATTATTATTATTATAATTATTATTATTATTATTATTTATTATTATTATTATTATTATTATTATTATTATTATTATGGTAAATGTAACAAATTTTCACAGAACAACAGTTCTTTCGGGCCACTGCCAGTTACATACCTGAAAACACAAGACAGCTAAGCGGAGTTTTCAAAATCGGATGTATCATCTACCATTATAGCTACGTACCTGGCTTCCAATTGGCTTTTATTGCATCTATACTGTGGCTATTGACAAGTGATTGCTTAACATGCTGTCATAATCAGAAATCACAGAAAGTAATTCCATATAATTACCTCTATTTGAGGAATTAGTGCCTTTATCATGCCCTCTGAGTGCCAGTTCTTCCTTGCCAAGATAAACAACACAATCAATCAAGCGTAGAACCTCACTATTTTTTCTTGCTTGCTCATTGTGATGTATTATATCCCTGCGCTTCTGCTCATCCAGCTGAACATCAATCCAGTTTTGTTCAAAAGTTTTGAGTGTTGCAGTGACTCACTCATGTTTTTGTGCTGACTTTGTTAGACATCATAGATTTCTGCAGCCAGTGCTGTGCCACATCTCCTTTTCTAGAGTGAACAAAGACAGTTCCAGCAATATAATGTTTTTAATTGACAACTACTGGTAAGCCATGGATACCTTTCATAATTATAATTTTTGAAGCATATCTCTTGCTGTGTCATTTCAGGCATGTGTGGTGTAAACCTCCCTTTTTTAACAATATCCATTTTTTTCTGAGAAAGTTCTTCTTGAAAATTGATTCGTAACCAAATCGGCTATGATGTCTCTGTTGTCTGATGACATTTTTTTTTTTTAATTTGTAAAAAGCCATTTTAAATATTACTTAAAAGTTCTCCATTTAATTATAAATAATAGTCTCCATAATAAGCAATATCACCCAAAATTCAGCTATTCTTACACCGCTTACCCTAGCATATTTAAGTCCTGCCTCTGCTCACTCATGATTGGACACCTGCATAACAAGGGGCAGATCTTTGACTATCCCATTGGTTAAACCTGCTCAACAACTTCAAACAAGACAGAGAATACCTTCAACTGTTTATGTCCCGCCTCCACTCACTTATGATTGGACTGCCCCGGAGAAAATACAGATCTTCTATTGGTTGATTTTATTTTATATTTAAAAAATTAATTCTGCATGATTGAATTGCAAAAAAAAAAAAAGATCTGCGATCTACTCTTTAGTTGATTGATTGGTCTGATTAATCTGTTAATCGGAGCAGCCCTAGTACTTCCACATAATTACAATGTTCTTAATGTGTAAATCTTTTTGCACGATACAGTATAACCCTAACCCTATCCCTAACTATTTTCTGATTAAATTGTGTACTTAAATATATTATGCAAAAACATGTCCACATTAAGTACATTATAACTATACATAACAAATCAATCATACAGTCTCTTTTCACAAAAGCAAAAGTGTATGTTCCATACGGCAGGTATTCCTAATTTATTGTCAGCACCCTGGAGGTGAGTCCAGTTTTGTTCTGTACAGCGGTTTGTTTGAGATGGGTTCTCACTGTTATATCCCCTTTGGCTTTCAGTGTCAAAGCAAGGTAACTGTTAACTGCGTGCAGAGAATGCTGAAACCTCCAAAAAGGTCAGCGATGTACAGCATCACTGCCTGCCAACCTTCGACAGAGTTGTTATTCACAAACCACATCACACAAGCTGGAGAAGTTCTAACATCGCAGGCTGCAACTCTGTTCAGACATGATTGACTCCTACATAATCACTTCAGTCAATAGAGTTATGTGACATCTACGGTGGCCTATTGAGGACATTATCTATTCTGATCTTGATCATTTTTATTTTAATATTTTTCACATCCTTAAAGAGCCGCATATTGTCACTTTGTCCTCATCTAGGGCTATATTCTCACAGCTATTTAATCCAAATACATCATGTTTCCTATGTCAGCTTTTTTTGTTCACCTAGAAACAAATAAACTGAATTCCAATTGTCATGTTCTTGGAGGAGCTGTTGTGCACAAGCACTCCACACCTGTCACATTAAAGCTCTTGTCTCTTGTGGCTAAGTGCCTGAGAACCCTACTTAGAATGCTAACACTGGTGTCTTTATGAATACAAAGAGCAGAGGTGCTTTACAAGGAGGGTCTTTTGTAATTATCAGTAAATGGAACAGGCTTGTTTTCTGTAAAGCAGTAGCCTTATATTGTGCAAGGATACTTTAAAAAACACTCCCTCCTACAGCTGGCCTCAAATTAATTATTATATGGTTCAAATTTGCATTTCACTTCATAATGTTATAGCAACACCTTAAGCTGAGGGAACACAAAGCCACATTATCAGGAACAGTGGCATGAAACCTAGTTCCAGGAGACCGGGAGACCTAGTTTGAGGCAACTTGCTGTATCAAACTTCAAGTTTCCCCTGGTGTGCCTAGTCTCCTGAAACCAAGTTCCAAGCCATCGTCTTCCCTCAGCTTAACACATTTAAACAAGGCAGAATTTTAATAGGAACAAAAATGATGTTGCGGAATCCTTTATAAGTGGTTATGTGCTATGTGTAAATGTATTATAAATTATGTTTAACAGTTTATTACTTTTTTCAGCCTTTAATCAGTTAATTTACAAGTAACATCAGTGTTCTGATATACAGTATATCCCTACATAATTGTACATAGAACTAGAACTGTATAATAACTGGAACAAACAGATTATTATTATTATTATTTATTTTATTTTTTTTGGAATGGCTTTTAGAGCTGTTCTGATTCCGAGTGATGATTCTAAAGGTGTCAAAAGAAGTCTTTGGTTGTTTCTTGGGAAGCAGTGGAAATTCTTGGAGTTGTTGAGAAAGACACAGATAACCCTTGCTTAGCCTGCTAAATAAAGACAGGTTTTATTAGCTGACCCCAGCAGTTTCCTTGGATGGTTATAATTGGCTCAATAGGATTAGTACCAGCCAATAATTACCCATTAATATTTTAAAGAGCTGAACAGTTCAATGCTACTCAAAGCAGTTAACCCTGCAGCTGCAAGACTAGGCTTGTGTTATCAGACACATAAAGTTTCATTGTACTTCATTTCTATTTTCTAATTTAGGATCTAACCCTTTCCCCCTCATAAAGGCCTGCAATAAAATAATTTAACAAAGGCACCTTCAAGCGGAGCCACGCGATTGCATTTCTGAGGTCGTAATGCCATTCCATAGCTTACAATGCTGTGCATCAGCTGTAAAATATGCACAGGAGATATGTTTCAGAAATTCACTTAAAATGCTTTGAACAGAGCACATTGTGTCTCGATCTATGCACACTATATAGCTGTAAAGGGGGGGAAGATTCCATGTCCAAGTCCATCTGATTTAAGCCCAAGTACAAAACCAATTGAGTGTATGCTGTAAACAATCATCCGCTGAAGATACTGTACTTCAGCTTCTGCTTCACTAGCTCTAATGAGATTGGTAATGCACAGAACATGACATTTATTTAAATGCATACATGCATACTGTACATACATGCATGTATTTGTATGTGCATGCATTCTTGCAGACTCAAAGGATTAAATATACAATATACTGCCAGTGTAATTTTGTTGTTTTGCTCATACATGGGACAGCATTATTAGAAGGCAGCTGAAAAGCTTATGAAGCCTCCTTCCTCAGGTGCCTTTCTGATATGAATCAAAACTTACCCTGGAGGATATTCAAGTAATTTAATAACTTGACTATCCAGTGAGCCGGCTTACCATGCTCTTGTTTCTTTCATTGTAACAGTGTTTCACGTGAGACCTGATGAGAGCTGCTTTAGAGACCAGTGGATTGTTAAATCCTGCACAGCACAGGTTGTCGCATCGCACAGCAAGCGGGAGTAGCTGAACAGAGAGGCTATATGGGTTCAGGGGCTGATAAAAAGTGAAGTCATTTTAAGTATATTGTATTCAAATACAAGTGTTGTCTAAGTTCTAATTGCTTGTCTTGGTGGAATTTTCAGTAGGCTTGGATGGGCATTGAAAACAATATTCCTTTCAAAGAAGGCTAGAGGCATTCTCACAGGGCTGTGTGCAACAGCTCACATTGCACAGGAAAAAAGAATTAGACCACCAGTCCCCAGGGCTGCCACTCATGAGCGCCAGTAATTCATCACAAAAAAGAGGAAAAGAAACAAATCTGTACACACAGTGGCTGCTTTTCCCATTAGCATACCCTTCTGGGGCCTTACGGCAAAACACATTGCAACAAAAACTTGACATGAATGTCTGCATTCTGCTGCTAAATGAGCTCAAACCCCATACAAAGGCATGCTCTTGTTAAGATGTTGTCCTCCCCAATAGCTATGACTTACACACCTACCTACATATTTTAGGGATGCATGCTTTTAAAAAAAGAATTTTAAAGACAAGCAGCATGAAAATCTATACGTTCTTGACAGCCACGCTAATAAAGTGTAAGAAGTGGATGAAATGCAAATGGAAGGAGATGGAAGTGTGTAATTAAAAACTGAGCACGCAGCTGATAGATCTTTACAAGGAATAAAGTGGACTTGTCAATGTAATGTCAATCTACAAGCACCATGGAATGAGAAAAGAAATAACACAACCCATGGTCAATGCATCAGGATTGCCAGGCTCCAGTCTTAGTGTCTAAAGCTACGTTCCAGCTGTTCTTCTGAGGAGTTCTTGTTGAACACCTTGCACTTGAGCCATTTATTGTGCTTTATGCTTTACTGAACATTCGCGTTGAAACCTGAATGAACCTGCTTGCAGAGGGAGGGGAGCATGCTGATCAAGAACCTGGGTTCAGGCGCTGCTGGTTTGCAGTGGTGTAGTTGATCTGGAATGCATTCCGTTACAGTGGTCAAGCTGGAACTGCATTATAGGCAAGCTAAGACTCACATCTCCTGCACCACTGTCTTATTGAGACAATAGTACCCTTGATGCAATGACAAGTGCATTAAGAACTTTTTCTATTAAGAAGGCTAAAAAGGCTGACGAAGACAACAGCAACTGTGTGACTACGACTGTGGACACACACACAAGAAAACTTTCACACAGATCCAATCAGCTACCCAGTGTGCTCTTTGCAATCTAATTTACAAGTTAATAAATCCTGAAGGCTTTCTTTTTGTTGTTGTGTTTCTGATTTTTAAGTAGCTTAAGTGCAGTGTTATTGAATGAAAAATGCAAATGCTCTGCTTGCATAAAAGGTACTGAAAACTCTATACCGTTGTACTCACTCAATCTTTCCTGCATCGCTGTTCCAGGAGAACGTAAGTGATGTTTTATATTCGCAGTGCCAGTGCACCTACATCTCAAGGGTACACCTGGGTAAATAAACAGTATACAGTATTGTACTGCAAAGACCATACCTGTTTTTAACCCTTCCATAGCCTGTCAGAGAAAAACAGATCCTGAGTGGAGGAAAACTATAAGAAATGCTCTGTATTAAATATGTTAGCTCTCCTTGCAATCAACAAATAAGACAGATCTCAGTAGCACAGTTATTAAATACTGACATGTTATTATGGCTTCAATACCTAAGGGTTACCACACTTGTGGTCAATATCCTATTACACAATATACAATATACTCCAACATATCCCACCAACCTCACTCACAAAGTGAAAAATGAGCCTTTAAACTAATGCATAATGTTTTACAAATGTGCAGTATAATCGCTGTAAGCTAGCATTTTATTTTTTCTGACTGAAATGGCGGCGATACTCATTTATTTATTAGTGCTGGGACACTGCATTGGTTCTTCCATATAATTATTTATGAAACCTGAATGAGTACCTTGAGTTATTGTATTGAAAAGTTTTTAAAAAATCAAGCAATCATAGCTGTTAGGTTAAAAAAGGAAAACAACAAAACAAAGTGAATTGCAGAACGAGCAGGGCCCTCGTTTTAAAATAGCACCAAAGGGAAAATGTTTTCATTTGAATAGTGAATTGCACACTGCAGTATAGTGTAAAATCATTGTACTACAAATATGACCTTGACATAGGTCACTTGTCTATGAAGTTTATTTCTGGTCCAGCAGTTCCTTCCATAGTGTGGTGTGTGTATATATATATATATATATATATATATATATATATATATATATATATATATATATATATATAATATATATACTATACTTACACATGTGGATGTATGTAATAGAATCAATCTGCAACAGTGATCAAGGGACAATATACATCCTGCATGCACAAGTTTCAATTACAGAGAGCTCAAGCACAGCGCTACAGGATTTTAAAATTCAAGACAGTTTAAAATGTTTTTTAAAGGTACAATATTGTTGATGTGGCTTGCCTAGTCAAATTCAAAAGCAACAATTCATTCAGTCACTGTTTTTTGTCCTAATGCTGCCCAAAGTGCCTTGCCTATAACGCAATTTATAATAATTCCATTCCAGTGAGGTGATGTTGTTTCATTCCTTAGCTCCTCAGCTATGGATATGTTTCTCAGATAGGGTTTAACCTTATGCGGTCACTATTAAAAGCAATATCAGTTAATATATGTTTTCTATTAAAATACGGTGAGAGGAAAATTACATTAAACACAAATGCTAAGAACAAACTGCCTTTTCTAATGCATTTCCAACCAATGTCAGAGTCACTAGTGTCAAATGTTATCGTTTTTGATGTCAAATATATGTTTTAATTCATGGTATGCATTCATGCATTTTTTAATGAGCTTCCTTAATGCCATTACAATGCATTCAAATACACCCCTATCTATACATTATTTAGATGCCAGCATGCCTACGTTTGGAAACAGGTCAGGCAACATATCATATTAGTGGGGTTGCATCAGAAATAAAACCATTCATATGGTTAAAGATCAACGTTAACAATCACACCTGCACACCGGGACAAGAAATCTGCTCAATTCACCTTACCCACGAGACAGCTGAGTGAAGAAGGAAAGTGATGCATTTGAATTCATCTCAGCTTCTTGCTTCTGGAAAGCTTCATAATATTAAGGATTGTAACCTTATTGAAAGGCAATGTTTTGTTTTTTTGTTTTTTTTTTCCCGACAATTTTGTCAGGCAACAAATCAGGAGGTATAATGCATTACTATAATGGCTGTGAGGAAAAAGAACAGCCCTGGATCATGAAGAGCCAGCTTCACTGTGAACCCTCCCCTGGGGGGCTATAGTGTACTAGAGCTTCAAACAGGAATCAACCATATGTACACTTAGCTATATCCATATAACACACTCAATCTGTATATACTGTGTGTGTGTATATATATATATATATATGTGTGTGTGTGTGTGCGTGTATATATATATATAATATATATATATATATATATATATATATATATATATATATATATATATATAGATGTTATAAAGAGCCAACTTCCCAACATACCTTTGTCAAGGGAAAGTGTGTTTGAAAACAATAGACGTACTTACATAGATAGATAGATAGATAGATGTTAATACTTCAAACAAAATGAGAAACTTTCAAGGAGAAGTCCTCATCGGTAACACTTTATATTAAGGTGTTGCTTAATAATGTTTTGTAAATATATAATATATGCTTAACAGCTATGCTATAGAGTGTTAATAAAACATCATTATAGATGGTTTATAACCATGCAACATCCATAGACTGAATTGCAGTTGTATAAAGGGGCCAGTTTTTAGCCAGCTATTGTACTTCGGGATGTTGAAACATAATTCCGTCTGTGGCTATTGCTTGGTTATAACCCATCTATCAGACATCTATTACATCAATCAGACAGATCCCAATGTTTTATTATAATATTGTTATTATTATAGATAGGGTTGAATTGGGTTTTATAACACCCCTTATAACATGCATTGTTTATATTATAATCCTCAAACTAAATAGCGGGTTGCTTTAAGTGGCTATTAATTGAGCTAATAACAGTTACAGATTATGATTAGAAATAAAAAAAAAAACATTCAATTGCAACATGTAATATATTGCAAAAAATGTTATATAAATGTAATGTTATATTATTACATAGATAACCACTTATCCTTGATCAAATGTATTGACATACAGTTTATATTATGCTGCTTTTTTTTCCCTACATGGTAATCCCACTCTGGGTGGTTAATGTAGTATTTATGTTTACATCCTGTGAAAACAGAAAGGGATTCGAAAATGTGCTAGAAAATTCCACTTTATCCGCAGAATTTCTCCATTTTAAAGGAATTTGCTTTTTCATAGTCTGCCTTTCAGAAAACGCTTGTGGCGATACAAGAAGATTTATTTAAGACTCCACAGTAAACGTGCAGGGAAATTGTTGGGCTGTCACATAATCTTATAGATAAAAAAAAAAAAAAAACAATACGAAACTAAATACATTTGAATACTAACACATCCCTCTGCTGGCACTGTGTTTCTGATGGTACACTTTCATGCTGCAAGAAGGGAAAGCCACACTAAAGAGAGCAGTGACAGCGGCTGCAGAGGACTGAAACACCAGAAAGGCATCATATTAATTTGGACAATAACAGAGAATGCTGGTAGTGAGCAAGCTCGAAAAAAACATCCTAAAAGTGACAGTGATGACAATATAGAACAAGGTATAACACAACAGAACCACAGAGGTACATCATTCTAAATATCAGCAGATGGCTCAGATTTTAGATGAGTGAAATCCTTTAGATAAAGACCTCTGGAACCACAATGCAATTAATTTTTATGACTGTCAACTAGAGAAAGCTTTATGTCATGCCTTTGTCACATATTTTATTAATACGGTAATTCTATAGCCTGTTATATTATTACTAATAATCAGTTACTGTAAACACTCATATTTTTTCCTAATTTCAAATTTATTAATAATAATCACATAAGTGCCGCAAAATTTTAATTATAACGGCTTTGCCTGTATATATCGTCCATGTATTTTTTGATATTCTCTTAAGGTACACAAGGAATTTAATGGTTGTTGAAAAGGTTTCTTCTTAAAAACACTATCAAAAGGGAACAGGTCATTTGGAGGATGAGATCCACCCTTTCAGTGCATTTTAAACCTGTCTCATGAACCTCATTGCAAAAATAAGAAATTTAGCATCATTTATATTTGTGGGACACATATGTCCCTTGTACCTTAAAGGGATATACGCAAAAACTTGTTGCTGTAAACATGTCCACAGTGGAATATCTGCAATATGCTTGCTGTAGACACATTCATTGAAACACATATATAAATGTATACTTAACGACAGAGTGCTTACCCATGTTCACACATTCCCTCCTTCGAGAAGAGAAACCAGTCTATTGCTGGATATGGAATTCACTGGACTTCCTTGCAGAATAAACGCCCCTCACAATGAAGGGAAGTTGCAGGACACACATACACAGCAGCAGCGGCACTATCTGGTCTGTTCTAAAAACGTGAGGCCTCATCGAAAGAGTTGAATTAAAGATGCTTTCACATGGCTGAGTGTGAAATTGAAAAATCTGATTACTCCACAGAAGCCTTTAAAATGCATTGGAGCACACACTCATAGGAATCACGGGCAGCTTTCACAACACTGCACCGCTTGTGCAACGAAAGCAAAGTTTGCTCTTCATGTCGGAATCGAAATGAGAAGCAATCATTTGTTTGCCTGTTGGAATAAGTTTGAAAAACGGAATCAGACATACAAGCGATAAACAGGACCTACTTAAGAAAGCTAGCACTTCTTTCTTTTTGTGTACGTGGTCATTATTTCGGACGTATGGCTGCTTATTTTTTTAGGGTTACCATTCTGGAAATCACCTGCTTTGACTAGCACTACATCACACACACCCTCCTCCCCCAAAATACCCACTCCCTGTCTGGCTTCAAATGCTGCTTTTATGTTTATTTTCAATAAAAAATGTTGTATTACACTTGAGTTTTCTGACAGGGCCTTCTTCCCAGACTGCTGGGGCCCTCTGGTTTTTGTGTTTATAATCGTGCAGTGCTATTCTGAGATATATCTGCTTGTCTGTTACCGTGGTTACCTTGCATCCAGCCTCATTCAAGTCATCATTCTGTCACACCTGGTATAAAGCACGCACAGTCTTGTTTGCTTCTTATGAGCATTCTATTTCTTCATCTACCTGAGGCTACAGATTGTTTCTGTAAAAGAACAAGTTCTTCAAATTAACTTTTACAAACTGTCAGTTATTTAATAAAACTGATTCATAATCAGAGTGGCTCTAGAGAGACACATTTCTGTCTGGGAATAGCAAACAGGTACAAGTTTCACAACAGGTAATACACACAGAATACTGAGGCAGAACCAAGTGCTGGTATTTCAATGCATTACCTGAATCCAGGTAAGAACCATTGAACTGCAGTATAATAATAATAATAATAATAATAATAATAATAATAATAATAATAATAATAATAATATATTTTATATTCATAAATAATAATTTAGGATCAACAGACTTCAGGAAGCAATACTTCTGACTGTGCAGCTGGTGGAGTGCTTGCAACAGAGCACAGACTTATGGAGTTAAATAAGCCATTGCTTGATTGCACTTAAAAACTATATTGCACTAGAGATACAGCGTATCTCGTTCAACTGCCTGATTCCAAACACAACTCTGGATACAACAACCATGTCTTAATTCAGGGTGGATCACACAACATATGCCATCACTAGCTACAGCAATCAATTAAGGTCACAAGTAGTTGAACCAAAATGGTGCCCCATTCTCCCAGACCTCTATCCATTAGCAGGATAAGCACTTGAACTGTGCTATATTTTTGAAATGCTACTCAGCTGAGAGCATGGAGACTGAGGCAGGGGAAAAAATCAGTGAGACGTCAATGATTAGTCCTCAGGGACAGGCTGCAAGTCACGTTGGGGCTGAAATGTTTTTTTAAATGTAGCGTGGATAATAAGGTTAAATTCAGCTCTTTCCATGTCACATCTGCAAGGGAGCTATGCCTACAACTACTCTCCTTAAGATAACGAGAATTCCCTCAAGTCAAGTTCAGCGGAGTGCACACCATTGCACAATCACAGCACTCGAATTACCCAATCACAGCACGCGAATCACGCTATCACAGCACACGAATCACCCAACAAATGTGAAGCACACTTCCAAAGCCTGGCTTGATAGTTACACAGAGTAGTGATATCACAGCCTTCTTATGATGCATGCTGCTGTTCAATTGGATTAGACTGGTGATGGCAAACCTCTGCTCCCCCATACAGTAAGTTTGCTGTCAGAAACAATGATCAAGGCATCCCTGCTTCATTTGAGGGTAGAAGGACCTTCAAAGTTCTCCAGTCATTTTTTTTGTTTAGTTTTGTTTTTTTGCCCTCGATTTTCTCCCCGATTCCGAATGTCAAATAATATTTTTTCCCCACACAGCTCAGGAGAACTGAAGGTTGGGTGGGCGTCCACCGATCCCACGATCGAGCCAGCTTCCTCTTCTACACCCAGGAATTTAAAAACGTATAGGGTAGGGTCCACTGTAGGGCAATGAGGAGAAACAGTCCCTCACAGTTTTGCCTCTGTAACCCATGGGAGCACCAGTGAAGACAAGCAACTTCACACAGCCAAGACATGAACCTACACTCCCCTGGCTGTATGACTCACCCTGCACCCCACGTGAACATACTTTTACCAGGGGAGCCACTCTGCCACTGGACTCCCACTCAACAGCAGACCAGAATAAACATTGACAGTTAGTGTTCTCTAACAACAGTTACCATTGTCTAATTACCTTAAATCTTTTATTTGTAATAATTCATTAAAAGCTAGCATCCTATTGATCAGAACATGCATTACTGATTGTCTTTCTGTAACTCTGGCTCTCTGCTGTATTATTAAACACTGCTAAGAACCTAGCCCCCCCTTGATTGGGATCAGTTGTTATCTCATTTGGGTTTTAAGACACAAAGAGTGGTGCCCAACCCTCAAAGAGAGAATTAAGAGAATCCCACCCATACACAGCGGGCCCTATTCTCAAAACTTAAAAGACTGTTTTAAGGTACGTTTTGTAAATTTTTCTAACTGTTTTAAAGTGTCTCTAAAACAGTTCTAAAAAATGCTTCATGAAAGCTTAAGTAAAAATGTGCTTAAAATCAATCCTTAACAAAACATTCCTTTAAACAGTATTTAAAGTCCTGTGAATAGGGCCCTACTTATGCAAATTGATTCCCATTAGTCACTGGCTATGTAACTAAACAGCTCCAGATCTGAATCAAAAGATTGGTCACATGACAAAGGTTTCCAGCCTGGGTCAAAGTCATCAGGGCCCTGCACAGAAGGACCAGGAATGCTGTTGGGGTTGAGCATGCCCTGATAATGAATGGTTCTTATATATCCCTCAAAAAAGATGATCTAGACATTAATCATGCTGTCCGTCTGGGTCCAGGGGCATCAAAAGATTTATGAGCAGTGACACTGGACGTCTCAAAAAATGTCAAAGCGGGATGATTATACACGATAAGGGACATTGAGTGTGTGTGCAATCATGCAGAGCTCTCCAGAGTGGGTTTCCAAATGTATTGGTGAGCTGTGTACAGTATGAAAATATACTTTAGATCACTGGGGCACTTACTGATTATTAAATTATTATTTTTCATGTACAATGCACATTTTGTCTTTTTTAATGATATGGCAAGAATTTACATGTATGTATTTATAAACAGTTGCTACAG
Source organism: Polyodon spathula (assembly GCF_017654505.1). Taxonomy (NCBI): domain Eukaryota; kingdom Metazoa; phylum Chordata; class Actinopteri; order Acipenseriformes; family Polyodontidae; genus Polyodon; species Polyodon spathula. Next base: position 2,281,695 of record NC_054547.1, on the reverse strand, counting down.
TATATGATTAATTTAATGCCTAAATAAAGTATTTATATGGTATACATATACTATATGCTATACTGTATTGAAAATTCATTTTCAAGATAAAGAGCAAGTTTGGAAAATACATGTACAGTATATGGAAATGAACAAGGTTTACATGGCGGTTCTTATATAAATTGCTCTGAGTCACTCTTAGTTAAAGATGTGAACAAGATATGCACAATCTATCCATTCCAATCTGGACAATGAACTCTTATCTCAATTCCAATTGTGATGCACTACGACAAGCCCCTATTGTGCTGTGTGAAATGCACAGTCAATTGAGCAATATTTCAAAGACCTGATGCAAAATAGCTGCACAAAAGAACGATACAGTCCTGCCACAGATACTTCACATTGTCAATTAAGAGCAACATCAGAAATCATGTTTGTTCCAAATCCAACCCTATGTAGATCAATCTAGATTCCCATCTGACTGTCTGCATTCCACCTCTCTATACATCATGTATTCATATTGATATAGCCTTTCTATAGAGTACTTGTATAGCAATTTGGAAACAAATGTAATATAATCACTATAATATAGAACATATAATGCATTCCAAGTATATTATGAATTCTAGAATACAGAGTTTGAATTATATAGAATAATCACATAATGGTACAGCTCTGACCTCCTCCAGATCCTTTGCTAGGCTCTGCAGTCAAAGTATGTTTTGTTGAGCTTTCGTCTTTCTGCACATTGGCATGCAAAAAAATCAATGCTTTACAAGAAGATTGCATGCAATCCTTGACTGTTCACTTGTAGATTTGACATTTTGGAGTCTTTTATGTAGCACAAGTTTGAAGCAGGCACACTAGTGGGTCCCAGTTTGTCTTTGGAACCGGTTTTTAACATTATTCACCTCACACACACACACACACGCACGCACACGCACGCACACACACGCACGCACACACATGCACACACACACACACACACACACACACACACACACACACACACACACACACACACACACATATCCATTGCACAACTACTATGAATTACTATTTATAGACTTATGCATCCTTTTACAAGATGTTTACCATATTCATGTAACAGGTACTTTTTATATATATATTTTTTTTTTCAATTAGATGCTTTACAATTGCACAGGAACCCAGCAGTGTAGCAATATGTATGCAAATTAATCAATTACTGGTAAGCGTTGAAGAAATAACAGTGGACCACTTACTTTGCAGTGATAGATTATGAGCTGGATTCTCGGTTTAGTTAAGACAGTTTAGTGATCCCATCTTTTCTAAATAGGCAAACGATGCTGCAAATTAAGAGTGCATTACAGAAGCAGGCAGCAGCAGAAGGGCTGTAATTGATGAGCAGTGATTCACAGTGCAGTCCGTGCCACAGTCCCCCTTTTCCTCGCCTTTTGAAAAATCCTCCAAAAAAACAAACTAAACTAATAGCATTGCACTACTGAGATTCAAGTAGCCACAAACCCTTTTCCAGTAGCCTAAGGCATTCCCAGGGTTTTGAGTGCCAATGACATCAACACACTGCCCCAAACCCTCTCCCCTCCTCAATCACAGGCACTTCCATCCCTGCAATGAAATTAAAAGAATTACCTCTTATCTTGAGCTAGTGGTGCTACTGTCCCCCTGTCAGCCAGCACACATCCTCCAGTTTGCCCCTCTTGAAGAATACTCCACTCTCCTGCCTGGGTTCCCTTCAACAACTTGTACCTTTTCAGAAGGAGGCAGACAGCAGGTAGATCCGCGATTTACAAAGTGGTATCCGAGAGGGAAAATCCTCAGCCTTTTCACTCCAAGCACACTGAGCACCTCAGTCACAGCACAAGCAGCAGCAGCAACAGCAGTCTGCAGGCCACATCTTTCATACCTTATGCATCACTACCACATTCCTCCTAATAGGCGAGCCCCCTCACTAGTACCCTTGGCAATGAGGATTTATACAGGCTTAAGGAGAAAGCCATGTCCGAATTGATTTGCAGGGGTTGAAGCTTTCATTATCTGTCTTCCACTAAGCATTCTGTTCCATTTAAAAAAAAAAAAAAGGAAAATAAGTATAATCCGTATGGCATAGGCACTGTGCATATAATGTTTTCCAATATATGGTACAGATTGGAAATCAAATATACTGCCATTGGAGATTTATGGACATATGAACTTTCATGTGGGCATACATTCATCGATGTACAACGGCATATCAATATAATGTACTATTGCAATTTGCAACGGGCTGATGTTGAAATAGGAGTGCTTAGTGCACGACATGATGAGTGAGGGTCTGTGGATGATCCTGGCAGACTGCAGGTTTCCAAATTCCTGCCCCCTTCTTCAGTTCACCTCCTTGCAGAGCACACATAGCCTTGGATTTTGAACCAATGGGGAGATGGAGATGACTCTGCTGTCCCTTATGGTGCTTTTAAAGAAAATAAATGGTATGATTCTTCAGAAGAAATCAATACAAATTATACCAGGCTCAGTCAGGACAGGGGGCTTTACATCTTTACCTCCAGCACAGACTAAGTAGTCTGCAATTCACCCAACAATAGAGACTACCTCCTAATGAATACAGCAGCCTCTTTAAACTGTGTCAATACTGTGCATTGAAAACGGCTGGTTTCCCATTAGCTGCTCTGTGTGCAGCAGTGCAGGGAGGGAGCTGCATGCAGTGCACATTGACAGGATGTATCATCGGGTTACACAAGCAGCCCTGCAAATTATTATTAAAAAAATGAACTTTTATACAATGGTTTTACTGCCATCAGTTGACTGACAGGGTCACACACAAATGATGAAAAAAAGCAAAAGAAACCATTTTGCATCATGTGTCTGAACAGCACCCAATTTAGGGAATGTGATGTGAGGATTGCTTAGCCCGTTACTTTGACCGTGAAGAGCCCATTAAAGTACTGCCTCAAGTGTCCATACTGTTTGACTGAGCTGCACACTAGTTCTGCTGCACAGGATCCCTGGGTGATTGCCTGTTCTTATGTATGCAAGGTTAACCTTTAGTCTGGGGTGGAAAAGTCAAGCCAGTGACTGTGCTGTTGGAAAGGAATACAACCAAGGGAACACCGCACAATATCCTACACATCTCTGTCCAGTTAAAGACCTGGGAACATGTTAAGAAGAATCCCTGAACAATGGAAGGAGCTATCAGTAGGCACTGATGGTTGCAACCTGTGGGACCATCCTATAGTTCTCTGAGCTGTTCTGAAGCTTTAGAATATTTGACACAGTGGCAAGCAAGGTTCTTGGTAGAAAGTGTCTAGCATCTATAACGTAGTAACTCTATAGGATACAAAGACAGACCTCCAGGGAAGGTGAACAGTAGGCACACTCAGGGAGAAGGCTCCAGTTTAGTGAATATATCAGAGCACAGAGGATGAACACAAGCTAGCTGTTAAATAATATTTGTGTGTGTGTGCATCTTTAAAACCTGAGTCCCCGCTATTCTACAGCAACTCTACAGCTTAATCTACCTTTGGGGAATAAACTAAAGTGATACTGAAGAACTTGTACAGGAAAAGTGCCACCATACTAAAAGGACAAGTGATTCCCCAATTGACTAAGAAAACTGACAACCAGGCAGATCTACTTTGAGCAATACATTAAAACTGATGCTATTGCCTCTTGTTTCAGTACATGTTGATCAGAACCGCAGCTTTAAAGAGCCAGATCACCCAGTCACCCTCACTGCATCCCTGCCCTATAGGTGCAAATAATCACAGCTGGTTTATTTACAGACTCTTGCCTCTATCCTCTGAAAATAAATTGTACCTTTTTGCTAGGAGGGAATTATTCAGTGCACAATACTTTTTCATGAATAATTATGAACCCAGACAGCCTTGACTTGGAAATGAGAGCTAGCCCTATATAGATGGCTTATGTTTTTCATATTGCTACTTCAATATAGGAATCTGAAAGGTGCAATAACCGAGGTTAAAAACAAAACTTGCTTTTTATAAGCACAAAAATTTATACTCCTAATTTTGCTGTCAGTCGTTTTATTTTCCCAACTGCATCTTTTATTTAACTCAGGGTGAAGCCTTATAATTTTCTGCCACAGCACTATAACAAAGACAGCATTTCACCACAGTGAATTTAAAGGTTAGCATCTGCCATGCCGAATAGTAATGCATTGATTCATGTCTAAGGGTGAATGGTGACAGAAAGGTCTGACATGCCTATTGTATGACAAGGGTAAATGAAACAGTACACTCTGGTAATCATTTGCAGTACAATGGTTCCATATCAGTACCTGAATGCAATATTTGTTCAAAAGCCATTGCGTTGCCCCTGGGGTCCCACGGTTGAGAACAGCTGACTTGAGCAATGCCTTCAGGAGAGCTCCACAATTAGGCTTGCTGTGAATCTCACATTGTCCCGTATACTCTATGCCTAACGGGGGAATCGCTGTAGCTGTTGTGCATTTAATTAAACACACAGCAAATACCCAAAGCAAAGTGTCAGAGCAGTGGGCACTTTGCTTTGGGCATGACAGAAGTGTTCCCCTCTCAAGCTCTTACACCTCTCAATCCTATTGTCCTGCGACTTCAAGCTCTCTGATTCTGTGTTTTGTGGTACTACCAGTCGCTGCAGTTTTAAAACCTGCAATATCCTTAAACCCTTTAGAGTGAATTTTGAGGTTGCTTAAATAATGCTTTCTTTGCATTCAAGCACAAGAAACCTTCCTCTGATCTTTCAAGGGCTGCAAATGCTTCCTTTAAGGTACAGTATGTTCAGGTGATTCCTCTATTTTTAAACCCTTTAAGGTACAGTATGTTCAGGTGATTCCTCTATTTTTAAACCCTGTAAGGTATGTTCAGGTGATTTCTCTTTTTTTCCCCAATTAATTTGTGTTACTGTGCATTTTTAAAATGTATACACTGCACTATGATAAGGCTAGAGGGACTAATAATAGGCTTAGAGTGAGAAATGAAAGCCAGGCATTAAAAGAATAACAGAAGCACAGCTTAGCAAATATTTGCAAGCGCTAATTAGAAAGATGAATATTTGCAAAGCAAGCATAAAGACAACAAAACCGTTTCTTCCTATTAGGTGAAAAGAAAGAGGCAGCGCTGAAATGGCTTGATGGTTAAAGCAAACACTGAATGTCATCTTGTTAATTTAACGTAATGCTGTTTCAGTTGTGCAGATAAGTATTGCTGTGCAGTACATGTCTCACCTAATGACATACTACAGAAAGACTAACATTAGCCTCTACTGCCTGCAATTAAATTGTTATATTTGGCTTTGCTGAATGCCTCCCTAGCATTGTGTGTTTTCCCCTAAAGGCTTTATCTTTTGAATCAACTGCAGGTTAATATGATTTTAAATGCATATTCTTTTATTAGACAATGCTTTAGCCAAGATCAATTATTCAGTTATATTGGTCTCCAGGTTCACTGCAAGAAAATCCACTGTAAAAAAAGACCCTTGCCAGTGAAAACAACAACTACATAAGCAGCGCATACATACAACTGAAACCCACCTTAAAATGCAACAAAGCTTGGAAATGCCAGAGTAAGAAAAAAACACACTGAACAAATATGCCATTCTTACATTTACTGGTGGCAGAGTGAGTAACCGTTAAACAGTCCCTCTGCAATAGTGGGGGGCATGTTAACTGTTACACTCTGTTTTGAAACACCGAACTAAACTAAACCTGAGAGCTTTCTTCAATCTATTCTGGTGGCAGATATTATTTCCAATGAAAATACATGTTTGTTATGACAGGTGATTCTTTTAGAACTGCGCACATGAGACCCCTGTGTGCTCTAGTGGGTATGAGTATTGGTGTGCTCTGTATGAATATAAGTGTGCTCTGTATGAATATTGGTGTTCTCTGTATGAATATCAGTGTGCTCTGTATGAATATCAGTGTGCTCTGTATGAATATTGGTGTTCTCTGTATGAATATTGGTGTTCTCTGTATGAATATCAGTGTGCTCTGTATGAATATCAGTGTGCTCTGTATGAATATTGGTGTTCTCTGTATGAATATTGGTGTTCTCTGTATGAATATCAGTGTGCTCTGTATGAATATTGGTGTGCTCTGGTGTGAAAACGGAAATACCCAACATAAGTTTGACAAGCTTAATAAACCCTTTAAGGTATGTTCAGGTGATTTCGCTATCTGAAATACAAAGTGTGTGGAACAGCAAGGATGCAATTGTTACGATGACTGTATTATTTCGAGTGGGAACTGCCATACCCCCCACGCAGCAGCTGTAATTGTTTACCTACAGGCAGTCACGAACCTAACGTTTAATTTGAAGAAAAACTGTGAAGATTAAATCTTGCATTTAATAAGCAGGATTAAAATTAGATACTCAGCACTGATTTATCTCCCTGTAATTGTTGAATATGTGTCCTGTACTGTGCAAGAGAGAGAGAGAGAGAGAGAGAGAGAGAGAGAGAGAGAGAGAGAGAGAGAGAGAGAGAGAGATCTAATAGTGGAAGCTACTGGCTACAGCTGTTTTCATTACAGTAAATGAGAGTTTGAAACAGTAATTGTAGAAAGCAGACCTGTTATTAATGTTAAACGCAACTGTATCCTCTGAACAGTAGAGTATAATAAGTAATTATGAGATTCTGTGCTTCCGGGAGGCTCTGTGGTCACTTGTCATTATATTTAATGCTTGCAGTCTCTATACAGTCTTCAAGTTAGTGTGTTATGTGTGTGTCAGTTTCAGGTTGATTCAAAGCTCTGAAAGTTCAAAATGATAAGTAATGTGTAACATAATCATAAAAGTTCTCTAGGATCACATTACACCTCCAGCTGCTTCCTTGAAAACCTGTAATGAAATGCATGTAGTATCCACACATGGTAACCCAAAAGGGTTTGTTGAAATATACAGACATTCTGCTACATTGAGTTATTTTACAATTGTCCAACAGTTGGAGACGGTGTTTATAGTTATGGTTACTTCTGCGCACAACCATCAAGAAGGAAGAAGGTTATAGTTGTATTAAAAATCAAAAAAGAAACAATAATTGCTAGAACACTTATTTTTTCAAACACATTACTTTTCAAACAAAAATGTGATTATGAAATATGTCAATATTAGTTATTTATCGAATAATCTTGTGTCTTTTTACCTTGAAATAGATGCTTATTTAAAAAAATATTGCTCTTAATTTGTCACAAAGAACATTTTTAAAAAGTTAAAACAGCAAGAAATCCCAGCTAATTTTTGTTTTGCACAGAAATATCCTCCTTTATTCCTTTCTCTCTCCACATAGTGCATTCTGGGAGTCTCTTCTATATTCCACATGCGTTCAGCCGCCTCGGTGGGGACAGGCTCATGACCTGACACTCACGCACGTGACAGAGGGCCAGCAGACCTTTAAAGAAAGAGCAATATTTGCATTTCTCTGCAAATATTCTACCAGCTTGTAAAGTCAAAAACACACACAAACACACACACACACACACACACACACACACATACATACACGCACACACACAAAGGTTAATAAATAACATTATTTTAATGAGAAAATTACATTAAATTCAAGTATCTATGACATGGAAATTTGTTTACAGATAATTTTTAATAAAGTGGATCAAGCTCAGACCTCAGGCCTTCCCATCTCTCCACTCTGCGTACCTGCCGATATTCATACAGAGCACACTGATATTCATACAGAGCACACCAATATTCATACAGAGGGCACCAATATTCATACAGAGCACACTGATATTCATACAGAGCACACCAATATTCATACAGAGGGCACTATATTCATACAGAGCACACCAATATTCATACAGAGCACACTGATATTCATACAGAGCACACCAATATTCATACAGAGGGCACCAATATTCATACAGAGCACACTGATATTCATACAGAGCACACACATACAGATATTCATACAGAGCATACACATACAGATATTCATACAGAGAACACCAATATTCATACAGAGCACACCAATATTCATACAGAGCACACTGATATTCATACAGAGCACACCAATATTCATACAGAGGGCACTAATATTCATACAGAGCACACCAATATTCATACAGAGCACACCAATATTCATACAGAGCACACCAATATTCATACAGAGCACACCAATATTCATACAGAGAACACCAATATTCATACAGAGAACACCAATATTCATACAGAGCACACCAATATTCATACAGAGAACACCAATATTCATACAGAGAACACCAATATTCATACAGAGAACACCAATATTCATACAGAGAACACCAATATTCATACAGAGCACACATATTCATACAGAGCACACCAATATTCATACAGAGGGCACCAATATTCATACAGAGCACACTGATATTCATACAGAGCACACCAATATTCATACAGAGGGCACCAATATTCATACAGAGCACACTGATATTCATACAGAGCACACTATATTCATACAGAGCACACCAATATTCATACAGAGCACACCAATATTCATACAGAGCACACTGATATTCATACAGAGCACACCAATATTCATACAGAGCACACCAATATTCATACAGAGCACACCATATATTCATACAGAGCACACCAATATTCATACAGAGCACACTGATATTCATACAGAGCACACCAATATTCATACAGAGCACACCAATATTCATACAGAGCACACTGATATTCATACAGAGCACACCAATATTCATACAGAGCACACCAATATTCATACAGAGCACACCAATATTCATACAGAGCACACTGATATTCATACAGAGCACACTGATATTCATACAGAGCACACCAATATTCATACAGAGCACACTAATATTCATACAGAGCACACTGATATTCATACAGAGCACACCAATATTCATACAGAGGGCACCAATATTCATACAGAGGCCAACAATATTCATACAGAGGGCAACAATATTCGTGCAGAGCACACCAATATTCATACCCACCCACCCTCTCTCTCTCTCTCTCTCTCTCTCTCTCTCTCTCTCTCTCTCTCAATAATGTAGCTGACTTTTTTGTATCAGAATCAGTTCAAACCAATACTACGGTAAGCTGCTCACAAACAGAACATGAAGTAGAACTGATTGCATTTGTTCAAGTTACCTTGTGAAGTAGAAAACACAAATAAGAATAATAATCATTTAAATATGCAGCGGATTGGATTTCCACTTCATACAATTATTACTGTTAAGGCTGGTGTGGTTTGGCTTTTGGGTGTACAGTTGATTCACTGCTTAGTACCTCTGACCATCCTATTATTAATGCTTACATGTAATGAGAAACAATGAACTGTGGAGGAGAGAGACTCCTGCAAGTAGAACGACCTGTGTACGCATTAATAGTAAAATCATAATCTTGGATTCTTGTTTCTGGCGTTCCAGTGAGAGCCAATACAGTATTCCTATCATGTAGCGACAGCTTCAGAACTCGCTATTCTATTCTACAGTAGCTGCTGTTACTCTATACAAATCTTGCCAGGAAGTGATATGCAAATGACAAGCAAGTTGACAAAACCTGTGTGTACTGTCAATAATGCCTCGCCAGCTAGTTCCAGCATGATAAAAAGCACTTCAGGAAGATTGCAACACAACGAGGGGTGGAAACGGAATACACATAAGGGGAGACCGAAAAGGGTGAAGATTCAGCAACAACGCCAATATTTTATCAGGGGAGATATATCAAATAAAGTGTGCTGTTTGAAATGTAACCAAAAGATACAGGACAGAAATTGACAGAACAAATAGATGTGTGTGACCATTGCACTGATAGCATAATGGTGAATATAATATGAAGATAAAGAAAGTGCTGAAATAGTTAAATAATATTTTCAGAAATACAACAAAAGATAATAGTTACACTTTGTATTTGCAAATTATTTGTATCTAGACACGAAGCAGATAGGTCTAAGTCAATTTATAATTTAGATGAAGATATTTAATGAATAGTTCTGTTTTGCACGTAAACGTTGATTAAAGCAGTTTCACTGTTACTTGGCACAATATTTCAAATGAGCTTCTTGACTTCTTCGGATGGCAAGACAATGTAATAGAATTGCAGCTGGAGGTATTTCTCTGGGGTTTGTCATTTAATTTTCTCCACTACACAAACTCAATTGCCAAGGATCTTTGCCAATAAAAGCAGGACAATGTGAGGCTGGGTGGTAAGGGACTAATTCACTTGCCTTTTGTGTATTTCACTGTTCAAATCCAGAGACATTAGACAGAACAGAACAGCAGCACCACGCAACTTGCCACAAATCACAATCTCCTCAAGACTGAATGGCAGGCAGGGGGTGTTCAGGTCTGGATGGAGGCCGAGTCGCTGGAACCATTTTTATAGTGGGGGTGCTGAAAGCCAATTAACAAAACTGTAACCCCTGTGTATGATGGAAGCCATGCAAGCCAGGGGTGCTACCGCACCCCCAGCACCTCTAGTTGCAGCGCCCCTGGATAGTGGTATGTTCGGTTCCCTCTCTCCATTTCTCTCATTTACTCTCTTCAATACATTCTACCTCCTCTCCTCCTGAGCCTGCACACCAGGAGTGTTTCTCAGCAGGGCTCAGACCAGCTCGCAAACCGACAGCCCCCAGTGGCTGATGTAATAAGTGAATGAACTTGGTCTGTGTATGTTGCTCTAAACACTGCCTGTATTGACTCCTATATCTTACTCACTGTTCCCCCTTGGTTGCCTCAACAACATCTAATCAAGGTTACTTGCATTGCTTTATAGACTCGGGCAACGGCTGAGCTACACTCACTGAACCTCTTTTCTCTTTTATTGCCGGGTCTCTGGGCTCCACTAAACAATCTCGCCTGGCTTTGTTGTAAAATGTAAAAACATATGGGCAGCAGACTGAACATTCGTCTGGAAAATGACTGGAGCCCGAATCCAGCTGAGTATGAGTGTGACGAGCATGCCTCAAATAAAGGCAAGTGGAACAAGCATCCTGATGACATGTTTGGCTTGCTCAAAGACGACGAGAAGAGAGATGAGTCATTCAGTTTTTGCATTTTCGTCACCTTACCCCAGCTATCAACTTCCCGGTCAGGTGGAATGAAGATCAATGGGAAACCTCAAGCCATTGCTTCTTTCACCTATAACCCTGAGCAACCGATGCAACCAGGACTGGTCAGGTGTTTTAGAAGCTGTGGTTACTGGAGCAGGATTAGGACCATGCTTTCTAAGCCACAGTGTTAACTAGGTGAGCCACACAGGTGCATTTGTTATTTGGAGGACTTACTTATGTAACATGTGTTTTCTACATAGGTTCATCTGTTGTGCAATCAAACTCCTATAAGAACACACTTCAGATGCTCATATCTTTTTGTCTGGTCCCTCCTGTTCCCAGAATGGCCTTTTCCATCTTATTGTTCTGCTTCAGCATACTGACATCTTTTTATTTCTGAGCATGCTGGGGCAGTGTTTAATTAAAGGTTATCCTTCTTTAATTGTAGAGACAGCACAGCAAGGTGCCAGAATTCAGTTTTTACATAACACCTATTTAATAAAGACGTAACCTTTTAAGTGTTTTTCCTTAAATCTAACCTCACAGCAAGTCAAATTACAATGTTATCCTGGAGATATGTTTGAATGCAAATTGGATTCCAGCTTCATTTTAAAAGTCTGTCTTTATAAAATAAAAGGTTTGTCTCTCAACTAGTCTTTAATGAACCCTATTACAATCACCTTCATTATGACATGATTTACACAGCAGCAAAAAAAAAAAGTCTCACTGCCAAAGACAATGTTACCAATAATCAGACATGCCTTCCCCAACCTGTAATAAAACAGGTGGATTGCAATTAGCAGTCAAGACGTGCCCAGGTCAGATATACCTAATCCGTTCAATGTGATTTTAAGGGTTTTAATTCTTTTGTACTATAGCTTATCATAAGTTAGAGAAAGTTTAAATAAAAGGTAGATGCCAGTCAAAAATGCTCCAGAAAATGACAAAGTAAGGGGTCAACCTGCTTTTTATATAGTATTATATAGTATAGTTGTATTATATAGTATAGTTTGTCACACATAATAAACAAATGGGCAACTAGCTATAAATGTGTGGCTTGCTTAAACAAAGATATGTACCACAGCTTTAGTGCTGCGATGGATGAGGCATTGTGTCCATTGTGTTCTTAAAGTATCTATGTTTCCTTCTCTCCACAGGCTCTTAAAACAGTCACTGCAGGAGGGCAGATGAGAGTTCACATCTGAGAGACCACAAGGAGGAACGGAGGCTACAAACTATTTACACTAACATTTTTCAAACCTGTTTAACGTACCATCTCAAGAGACAGAAAATTTCACAAAGCCTTGCTAGACCATAGAAGAAAACAAAGGGCCCTCCTGTTCAGCTATTACAGAGGCTTCTCAGAGTTAAGACGGGTGGAAGAGTGACTGGAGTCGAGGCCTCAGTGCTGTGACTCAGTGCAATTCCCTATGGGCAGCTCGAACCCACGATGACTGGCTCCAAACATGTTGATGCAAAGTGGCGTTAACGTCAGTTGTATTGGAAAAGGCAACAACATGATCAGAGATTTGAAGATGTCTGTTAGGATACATTATTCTCATAAAGACTCGTCTTGTTTATCCATTGAGTTGTAAGGATTTTGAAACTCTTGCCTATGTATTGCCCTGGCCTTCTAGGGAGTAACCAGCTTTTTATAGCTCAGAGTGCAACTGTGACCTTGGAGGGATGATAAAACCTTTCTGCTTAATAAGCTGTTTTAAAAGCAATTAAAAGTTGTTCTAAAACCACTTTTATTATTTGCTCTAACTTTAGGTAAGTGTCACAGAATGCATAATAACACACTATGCAATTGGAATTGGCTTTTTCTGATAAACACGCTCCACATTGTTCTGTTCCAGTTAAATGATACAAGCTCTTATTGTTTCATCAGCCATCTGTTTTTTTCCATTATACTGCCCACTGCTTATGCTTCCCATTTAAATGGGGAAAGAAGTGAGAAATCATTGAAACTGTTTGTAAACATTGTTAGTAAACACTCTTAAAATCAAGCTGTACACAGCTGGTGCACATCAGTAGTTTGTAGTCACCAGCTTTATCGTTTGACCTTGTGATGCGTGGGTACAGTGCTTTGTTGCCTGTGAGAATTTAGCAAAACTCATAGCATTGTTCTTAAATGCAACTTCTGGGTTTCTGCTGACCATGATGAAGTGAAGAAGAAATGCAGATGTTAACTTTTAATGTGCTTTCTCTCACACCATGCATCATGCTAAGAAAATAAGACCAAATTTGGTCAAGGAAATTATTTAAGCTAGCTGTATGTCTGTGCTGTACGAAGTGATTTCTTGGCTCAGCTCAATAACATCTACACTGATGCCAGCTCAGAAGCTAACATCTCTGTGCCATGCCGGCTCAGAAAAAACAACATTTCTGATGCCATGAAAGCTCAGCTCAGCTCAAAAGTAAATAATATCCACACTGATGAGAGCTCAGAATACCACCACTGACGCCTGTACGACATTGCTGTTCCTGTGTCCAGTTGTTCTTTGCAATAAAGTTAATATTTAAACTGCAGAAGACTGCATTATTATTTTTGAAGAAGGATTTTATTTCTTACAGAGGACAAATATTAAAACCTTGTTAAAGCCTCCATTACATACACACACGCCAATTGCATCTGATTGTACCTTAGAAGTGAACACTGCAGCATGTTAGAAGTGAACACTGCAGCATGTTAGCAGTGAACACTGCAGCATGTTAGCAGTGAACACTGCAGCATGTTAGAAGTGAACACTGCAGCATGTTAGAAGTGAACACTGCAGCATGTTAGAAGTGAACACTGCAGCATGTTAGCAGTGAACACTGCAGCATGTTAGAAGTGAACACTGCAGCATGTTAGAAGTGAACACTGCAGCATGTTAGCAGTGAACACTGCAGCATGTTAGCAGTGAACACTGCAGCATGTTAGAAGTGAACACTGCAGCATGTTAGAAGTGAACACTGCAGCATGTTAGCAGTGAACACTGCAGCATGTTAGAAGTGAACACTGCAGCATGTTAGAAGTGAACACTGCAGCATGTTAGAAGTGAACACTGCAGCATGTTAGCAGTGAACACTGCAGCATGTTAGCAGTGAACACTGCAGCATGTTAGAAGTGAACACTGCAGCATGTTAGAAGTGAACACTGCAGCATGTTAGCAGAGAACACTGCAGCATGTTAGAAGTGAACACTGCAGCATGTTAGAAGTGAACACTGCAGCATGTTAGCAGAGAACACTGCAGCATGTTAGCAGAGAACACTGCAGCATGTTGCTTAGGCTGTGGGTGAAAGTGTTGATGCAAACGCGTGATATTGTAATAACCTGCCATCGATTATCAGATTTATGTCACTCTTATTTTGACCGCTACAATTATAACAATGCAAGGATGAAATTGTGGCTTGTTACACCAATTATTAATTTACTGGAGCACCACAGTAGTTACACAGATGTCTGTTAGTTACAATGCAACTACATTTTGCTAATTACAATGTATTTACCCATGTGATTGTGTGCTAGTTTTTACAATGTAATTACATGTAACAACATGTGTGATTACAGTATAATTACAGGGTAAATTGAGATACTTCATGTAAAGTGGGACCAAAAATCTGTTTCTAACCAGTGCAATGTCAATCTCAGGTTCTTCCTGTCTCTGCTAGGGACTCAACACACATTTACATTGGAACATTTTGTATTATGCTGACTGATTAAATATTTTATCACCTAATTAATGGAAAGATGTGACCTCATGCAAGCAAACTGCAGTTCAAGAGAATGTTAGATGGGAATATCATTGCTGAGCCCCTGGGTGCAAACATTTTACACCCAATTTAAAAAGTGCCACAGGAGCTGCTTTTCTATCGCACCAATCATTCTTAGTGGATTTTATGGAGTTTTTTGTTTTTTGTTTTTAAATCAAAGCCTAAATTAAGCTTCACAAAGGAAAGATCTTGTTTTCTCAACACTAAATCTCATATTTGCCGCAATACTCATTTTCTCTGGGGAGTTTGTTTGGAAACAAGAGGGGTCACCATAAGGATAATGGACACTGTGCCTTTGCAAACAAATTAGTTCAACATTTATCATTGATACTGGTGACTTAACCTTTCAGCTAGTACCTTATTTACATTGACTCACAATCGACCTTATCTTCTCATTCTCTATATTTGGCGCATCCTGTAGCAAGGCACATTAGGAACACTTTACATGAAGTGTCTAAATACTGAGTATTTATATAGGAGTTACATAGTAAATACATATGTACTTAGACACATTTACAACGTTATTATGCATAGTGACAATGTACTTAATGTGTAAATATTTTTGCATAATATAACCCTAACCCTATGCCTAACTCTAAGTTAAAAACTCAAGACAGTGACATCTTCTACAACACTAATAATCCAGCACATAAATATCTTTATTTTAAAAAGTTTGTTCTTGAGTCTTTCCCTGGTACTGTATAGAGATACATGCACCAGTATGCTTCTCTTCTTTCAAGCCTATCGAGGTCATTTCTGATGCTACACATTTCTCGGTCAGTGTTTTGTAGCCACACCTTCAGCACTGCTTTTATTTGCAGGTTCACAGCATGGCTAGGTCTCCAGTGGAACAGAAGCCCACACTCTCTGCTCATGTTCTGTCACTTCAGTGTATGGGTGCTATGGCTAATGTTACAGCACTTCACCCTTCACTCAATGTCATACAGGGTTAAACTGCAGTACAGAAGTTGGGATTTGGACTTGTGTGACCACAAGGGACAGCAATGGGGGTTTAAACAAGTGGACACCAGGGGTCAAAACCATTGAACCCCCTGAAACATGAAGCACCTCCAAGAGGCCACTTTCTGCAGTCAAAGCTAACAGAGAAAAATGAAAGCAAGACGAATGAGCTGATCAGACTAAATGAGTGCTGTCCAAACCGATTGTTGTGAGCAGGCTCCCCACAGGTGTGGGTCATTGCTGTTAATTGAATTGAATACTAAACTTGTGCTAGTTTTTCTTTTTGACATTTGGAGGTTTAAAGCAGTGCTGTACAAACAGATTATTCATATGTATATATATATCCATATCATATTTAAAAAGTCTTTCTGAATCCTGTTGGTTTTGTTTCTAAATTGGACCCTTGCCGGGCAGCAGTCCAGCTGCTTCTGCCTTTAGAAGCGTGAATAGATGAATAGAGATGAAAGGGAGGTTAGGTCTGGGTAAATGTGAAGCATATTGAGATGGCTAGCTAATAATCAGATATCTATCTAAGAGACAGAATGTCACTGAACAGTTCAACATGTAATTTTCCCAGAACTGGACTGCAAAGAGATAATTTGTAATACACATGTGCACAGCTTTGGGGGAAAGCAAGAAGCTAACTGACCTGGGGGAAAGAGATACACTAACTGGATTGGATGACATACCAGAGAAATAGCAAGAGGTCAGAGGGAGTGGGGGACGACATAATCACTGAGTCCTGGGGTACAAAGTAGCCAGGTGCTTTCAATCTATCCATCCATCAGTATGTGTTGCTGCCTGCCTGTTTACAGTAGGGGGAAGGGGGGGGGGGGTCACTTGATAAGCAGCTACAAAATTTATCCGCAGACAGTAGCCACATTTTGAACAAATAACAAGCTTGTACTATGAGTGCTCAGGAGCTTCTTCTCAGGAGTTTACTTTGTGGACAGTTAGAGAGCAGAGCAATATCCTCTTTTGCCTGGTCAATACAAAACTAGTTTTCAAGTCAAATGGAATCCTAAATTATCACACACATCAACAGTGTACAGCCTGCAATAGATTGGCTTGACTGCTGGCACAGGTCAAAAGGCAAACAATGCAAAGCTGTGGTATGCTATTTTATGCTGAATCAGTCTATTTTTCCCTTTTCTGTTATTTTGCTGCACACATTTAGTTCATTATTGTATCAATGTGCTCGCTCTCCCAGTTGAGGAGTTATTATTTGCTGCCATATCCCTGCAACATTTCCCAGCTGGTGAATAAAATGAGCTATTCGGTAAACTCAGAGTGTATAAAAGGGAATAATTACAGAGCTTATTAAAGCTGCATGTTTGTTGATGACAAATCTACATCAAAGTCAACCGTCGTCTCTCGAACTTTAAGGAAAACCATTTAATGCATGAAATGTATTAAATGTGATTTAATGTAATAACTTGAATGTAAAATATGTGGCAATGTTTCTATATAATGTAATATAGGGAACAGCAGGGCAAAGTGAAACAGGTTTTCTGAAATCCTCGCCCAACTGAAATATTTTCCCCTAATGACAATTTAATAGAAGTTGAATAGCAGGCCCTAATGTCTATATAATAGAGTATTGGTAGTACTATGATATGCATCAGCAATGCAGCGAGTGCATATATTTATACACATCAATTAGTATGTAAGTAAATAAATTCAAGTTAATACAATGGTAAAACAGTAGCTATGTAAATACATGCCGTAATGCCTAATGTGTATCCATTGTCACTCACAATGAAGCATTACTGGATAATGTTTTATATATATATATATATATATATATATATATATATATATATATATATATATATATATATATATATATATATATATATATATATAAATCAAAGTGTTTGATTTGATCTCAAAAGAGCCAACTTCCCAACATTTCGCCATGGTTAAGCGGTACCAATTGTATGGAAAAGTGTGCTTGCAAGACAAAACGGTCGTTTGACTACCCTGGGCGCTTTATAGGCTTTTGATGCCATGGCAACAACACTCACTTATTTTTTCAAATATGAATTCATAACCAGGGAGTAGGAACCCTGCAGTTCAAACAATAAAGCTGCTCAAGTTCATGTACAGTATAGTGCTAATGTACAGTTAATGCATAGCGCTGGGTCTTGCTTCCCCTCCCCTGCCACCAGAGACTCTTCCCTCTTCATCTCAGACTGCGGCATGCCTGTCAGCTCCATTCATCTGCAGCAAGGTAGTCTTGCACTCCTCTTATGCATAACACGTTACAATGTATGCAATGGCCTCTATGCTCATCAATACAAATGGTAATAGGCATCATTGATTTGAAAATGGCCTCAAAGAGTTCAAATCAAATGGGGCAGCATCTACAGTATTAGGAGAGACGTTTAAGAATGAAATTGAAAACAAAATAAAAATATCCTCTTCTTGTGACTAGGAGTAAGGTTTTGTGGAGGCCGCCTCTTTTTTACTCGATAATCGATACCCTGTGATTTATTAGAGGATGGTTTGCTGCATGACCTTCTTCAATTTATTTCTTTGACAATTGCTCAATGTAATGAGGTACTCAATATAGCATGCCCAGACAAATGTACGCAGACACTGGCTCCCAGAGGTAGTTTTAGCCAACTGTTCTCCTTCACATCCAACAGAGAGAGAGAGAGAGAGAGAGAGAGAGAGAGAGAGAGAGGGAGGGAGAGAGAGAGAGGGGGAGAGAGAGAGAGAGAGAGAGAGAGAGAGAGAGAGAGAGAGAGAGAGAGAGAGAGAGAGAGAGAGAGAGAGAGAGAGATATTCACATATCATGCAGCCGGTGTGCTCTAGTCTGTATGAATATTGGTGTGTTCTGTATGAATATCTGTGTGCTCTGTATGAATATCGGTGTGCTCTGTATGAATATTGGTGTCCTCTGTATGAATATTGGTGTGTTCTGTAGGAATATCGCCAGTGTTTTCTGAAACTCCATGCTGCATTCTGGTTATGGTATGCAGAGTGGAACTCTACCAGAGGGGGCATTCAATCCATGGAACACCAACACATCTAGTCTAATTGACATACGTCCTCCAGGATGGCATATTCACTCCAGAACCTCTCCAGACTTTCACGGGGGTACTCTTTATCACCACCTGCTGGTGTTTGTTTCTAAAGAGGGATATAGAGGATTGTTTTTTTAATGTGTGTGTGTGTGTGTATATATAATACCAAATTGCAACTTATCAGAAAAGAAATGTTATCTAATTTACTTTTGCATCATCTGGTGTGGGGTCCACCCTGTATAAATAGCATACAGTTTAAACAGGCTCATAACATTGCAAACAAAGGGGAGGGCACAGAGGAGTTTATCTTAGCTTGTCTCAGATGACATTTATTTTCTTTATTTACTGCGTGTTTATCCCTGCCCTTGTTCTGTTTGCTATTTCATTAGACTCAAGAGACAGCAAGAGAAAAAGAAAAAGCCCCTGATTGCTTCTGAGTGCAACTTCACCTACCAGCACTCACCTACCATTCCACTGTGCTTCTATAACAGGGTGAGGGCTTTGAGGAACCATCAGTCATGCACACCAGTGGACTGAATATATAATGCATCGTGCAACACTGGTCTTGATTCTCTGGCCATCACTTCAGGACAGAGAAAAGTCTTTCCATGAATCTATAATACTGGTGCCCCTAGCCATTCTGGAATCTAAAAGGTTGAGGTTATATTTGAAATTCATTTGTAAAGGCAAATATGACCTCAGACCTAGTGCAGACCTTTGTTTATGTACAATTATCCCCAGTTTTTGTAGTGGTTTCAACCTATGAAGGTTATATTAAGTGTTATTGCAAGACATATAGATACAAACGCCATTACATCACATCATTTCTCATATAGCGGAGAGCAGTTCTGGAGGCTAGATTAGACAGGCAGTTAGATGTGGGGAAAAACAAGTCAGTCAATTAGCAATACACGCCCTCATCCCCTATTAAATCACTCATATTAAAAAAATAATTATATTTTCATTTCTAGCATCCAGCAAACCGTGATTACAGCCAGCCCTCGAACTTCTCCTGCGATGCTTGACCTACATGATCAGAAAGGAAAGCGAGGGTGTCTGTTCTATTCTTCTTTTCAAAGAAGATGTGCTGATGACATTAATTAACCTCTGTTTGCAGAGGCCCAGAGCTGTGAGGCCTTTATCACTGTTTATGTTAACAATAGAATGGAATAGGTCTGTGTGATGAATCTTCCGTTTTATTGCACCATTGCGTCTGTACTAGAGCATCTAGAGCATGCTTATCAGATTCACCTGTTTGACCATCAACGTGACACCAAAGTCCCCACAGATCTGTCTCAGGCAGACAGTTATAAATGATGTGTAGCAGCACTGACAGGCTGCTCCTGCTGTAACTGAGGGGGAGGGAGCTGGCCGAGAGCTGGGCCAGGAAAAAAAGAGCACACACAGAGACAGCTAGCGCGATTGAATTTATGTTTATGAAAAGGAATCACGTGCACATTTTTGCAGTCAATTTCATTAAGACGTGAATTCTTCTTTCAATACCATTGGTCTAAAGCTTTTGCTTTGAAATGAGTTTCCCACTGAAAGGCATCATCAATCATGCGGACAGCTCGGGTCACTGCTGGTTAGGACATGTTCCACTGGTAAGACTAGTTCACATAGATCTGGGGTTCTGCTAATAAAATCGTACCAGTGGCACCAGTGGGATTCAAGGGCTTTGATCATAGCCAAACTGTGATTCTGTACTGAGGAGGATTATAAACAGTGTTATAAAACATTAGACATTATTATTATTATTATTATTATTATTATTATGATTATTATTATTATTATTATTATTATATATATTAATAATAATAATAATAATAATAATAATAATAATATAAATATAAATAATAATAATTTTAATAATTTTTAAAAAAAAAATTCATTAATATAACCTTAAATATTGATTTTTTTACAGTAGAAAAGGTCTTTTTATTAGTATTAGTAGTTTGGTTTTCCAGGCAGCTTTTCTGCCCCGTCCAGTAGGGAGCCTCAAAGACAGAGATCCCCTGTGACCCACCCCTAGGTGGTGTGATGGTGGGGTTTGACAAGCTTCTTAAAGCAGGCGGAAACTGCATAAATTGTCCCGTTTTGTTCAAAATTGTTCATTTTCAAGCCGGCAGGCTTATCTGTGTAAAAAACTGGACAAATGTTAACAGAGAATTTCTAATTGAGGATGATATTTTAATGATCCCATTCACTGCTCGTGAAATGTGCTCTTATTATTATTATTATTATTATTATTATTATTATTATTATTATTATTAATAATACTAATAACAATAATAATTGTCTAATGTTTTAAAACACTGTTTATAACACACTTCAAGATGCATTATTGAATATAATTTCCCCTTAAGGCACATGTGAGTGTTTTCTGTTAAGTGACTTTTTTTTACCATTCTGCACTTTTATATAGTATTATTAAAAGTTATGCATGAAAATGAACGTCTGCATTTTTCTCTGATCAGCTCAATCACATTTATTCTCCAGTGTTCACCACAGTAAATGCTCTATAATGTGTTTTGACTACATGTTATACTGTCTGATGTCTTCGGGTCTAACTAGTCAACAAGCAGTCTGTAGGAGCGAGAGAGAGAGAGAGGAGAGAGAGAGAGAGAGAGAGAGGTAGAGGAAGGGGGAGGGAGAGAGAAAGGGGGGTTGAGGGAGAGATACATAAAAAGAGAGGTAGATGGGGGAGCAAAAACCTTTCTGTGTGCTGCATTTTCAAACATGTATGCTTCAATGACATGCTCTCGCTCTTTAGCTGTTTGGATAAAAGCAGCAAGATTATACGGCATAAAATGTCGCAAATTGGGAGCTCTTCCAAGTTTACTCAAGATTCTCAACACAAATTGTATTGAAAGCAGAGGAAAATCCACAACAACCCTTGATACATGGCAGATGGGTTATTAAAAGTTAAGGTGAGCTGTATGGACCTCTTTCTTGGAAGGAGCAGCACAAGCAAAGAAGATTGCTCTGCAGAGCTGGTTTGTGTTGGGATTAGCTCACCAC
This sequence comes from Polyodon spathula, assembly GCF_017654505.1. NCBI lineage: Eukaryota > Metazoa > Chordata > Actinopteri > Acipenseriformes > Polyodontidae > Polyodon > Polyodon spathula. Next base: position 2,259,924 of record NC_054547.1, on the reverse strand, counting down.
AGTTAAAAAACCCAAAAGCTTATATCTCTCTGTGTTTATTGTTCAATTTTTACAGGCGAAAATAAATCATCTTTAAAGCTGCTGCCCTAATTTCAGCAGGATCCTTTTGGAGTTAGCTACACTGTATGTTGACGTCTTTGAATTCAACTGATATCAATAATAATAACAATAATAATACAAAAACTATTGCTCACAGAGCAGACAGGGCTGGAGAGCACAACTGGAACTTGAGAAAATGTTCAGAAGGAGGTGGCGCCTTTTATAAAGCTGTATTAACATTTTAAAAAGTAATACACTGTTATTTTAGTCTGGAAAATTAGGGGAAGATTTCATTTGGATGGCTATTATTGTATTATATTTTCACCTTGATTTTCCCAATTGAAGATTGCTGTGATGTGTGCAAATGGTTTATCTGCATAATAGTAGGTGCTTGATTGTTGTTAAAAAAAAAAAAAAAAAAAAAAAGCTAAATGTATGTATTATTTATATAAATATAAGCAAAATGAAGAGAGTGCGACTGTGGCAGGCTGGCGAGTGGATAGAGGCCCAGAGACAGACTGCAGTTCAAAAAAATAACTGTTTTATTATAAATAAACAAAAATAAAGTGCACAAGGGCAAAATAACAGATACTCAAACACAAATAAAGCAAAAATAAAACTCACAAAAATAAAGGTTTCCAGGCTGGGCAATGCCTTCACTGGATTTAGAAAATTCAAAAACCACAAAACAAACACCAACCTGCTTCCTCAGCTCCCTCCTCCCAAATGAGAAGCAGAGGCCTCCTTTTATATCAGGTGGCTGGGCGCTGATTGATCGTTAATCAACCTAATCAACTAATCAACCCCAGCCACCTGAACATAATAAACCCAGGCAGGCAGGGGAAGTTAACCCCATCCCTGCCAATTTAAAAGGGCAGAGCTTTGCTCTGCCACACACCTCCCCCCATGTACAACGTACACCGGCCGCAATCGGCCAACTCCCCCCTCCCCCCCCCCCCCCCCCCCCCTCCTCCCCCCAAGAGTCCAATTATGTCCCTTGGGTGGGCTGTTATGGTGGGTGGTGGTGGGCGGGGTTGATGTCGGAGCCCCCAAGCCTTCTTTGGTTGAGGGGGCCCCGAATCTCCAAGGTAGCATGGCGACGGCGGCCCGGCTCCCTCTGGTGGCGGAGGCGGCGACGGCGGCCCGGCTCCCTCTGGTGGCGGAGGCGGCGACGGCGGCCCGGCTCCCTCTGGTGGCGGAGGCGGCGACGGCGGCCCGGCTCCCTCTGGTGGCGGAGGCGGCGACGGCGGACCGGCTCCCTCTGGTGGCGGAGGCGGCGACGGCGGCCCGGCTCCCTCTGGTGGCGGAGGCGGCGACGGCGGCCCGGCTCCCTCTGGTGGCGGAGGCGGCGACGGCGGCCCGGCTCCCTCTGGTGGCGGAGGCGGCGGCGGCGGCGGCCCGGCTCCCTCTGGTGGCGGAGGCGGAGGCGGCGGCCCGGCTCCCTCTGGTGGCGGAGGCGGAGGCGGCGGCCCGGCTCCCTCTGGTGGCGGAGGCGGAGGCGGCGGCGGCGGCGGCCCGGCTCCCTCTGGTGGCGGAGGCGGCGGCGGCGGCCGGCGGCGGCCCGGCTCCCTCTGGCGGCGGCGGCGGCTCCTCCCTCTCTGGCTCTGGGAGCGACGGCAGATCCTCCTCCCTCTCTGGCTCTGGGAGCGACGGCAGCTCCTCCTCCCTCTCTGGCTCTGGGTGCGACGGCAGATCCTCCTCCCTCTCTGGCTCTGGGAGCGACAGCAGATCCTCCTCCCTCTCTCTCTCTGGGAGCGACAGCAGATCCTCCTCCCTCTCTGGCTCTGGGAGCGACAGCAGATCCTCCTCCCTCTCTGGCTCTGGGAGCGACAGCAGATCCTCCTCCCTCTCTGGCTCTGGGAGCGACAGCAGATCCTCCTCCCTCTCTGGCTCTGGGAGCGACAGCAGATCCTCCTCCCTCTCTGGCTCTGGGAGCGACAGCAGATCCTCCTCCCTCTCTGGCTCTGGGAGCGACGGCAGATCCTCCTCCCTCTCTGGCTCTGGGAGCGACGGCAGATCCTCCTCCCTCTCTGGCTCTGGGAGCGACAGCAGATCCTCCTCCCTCTCTGGCTCTGGGAGCGACAGCAGATCCTCCTCCCTCTCTGGCTCTGGGAGCGACAGCAGATCCTCCTCCCTCTCTGGCTCTGGGAGCGACGGCAGCTCCTCCTCCCTCTCTGGCTCTGGGAGCGACAGCAGATCCTCCTCCCTCTCTCTCTCTGGGAGCGACGGCAGATCCTCCTCCCTCTCTGGCTCTGGGAGCGACAGCAGATCCTCCTCCCTCTCTGGCTCTGGGAGCGACGGCAGATCCTCCTCCCTCTCTGGCTCTGGGAGCGACGGCAGCTCCTCACCCCTCTCTGGCTCTGGGAGCGACGGCAGCTCCTCACCCCTCTCTGGCTCTGGGAGACGACGGCAGCTCCTCACCCCTCTCTGGCTCTGGGAGCGACGGCAGCTCCTCACCCCTCTCTGGCTCTGGGAGCGACGGCAGCTCCTCACCCCTCTCTGGCTCTGGGGAGCGACGGCAGCTCCTCACCCCTCTCTGGCTCTGGGAGCGACGGCAGCTCCTCACCCCTCTCTGGCTCTGGGAGCGACGGCAGCTCCTCACCCCTCTCTGGCTCTGGGAGCGACGGCAGCTCCTCACCCCTCTCTGGCTCTGGGAGCGACGGCAGCTCCTCACCCCTCTCTGGCTCTGGGAGCGACGGCAGCTCCTCACCCCTCTCTGGCTCTGGGGACGACGGCAGCTCCTCACCCCTCTCTGGCTCTGGGAGCGACGGCAGCTCCTCACCCCTCTCTGGCTCTGGGGACGACGGCAGCTCCTCACCCCTCTCTGGCTCTGGGAGCGACGGCAGCTCCTCACCCCTCTCTGGCTCTGGGGACGACGGAGGCTCCTCACCCCTCTCTGGCTCTGGGAGCGACGGCAGCTCCTCACCCCTCTCTGGCTCTGGGAGCGACGGCAGCTCCTCACCCCTCTCTGGCTCTGGGAGCGACGGCAGCTCCTCACCCCTCTCTGGCTCTGGGAGCGACGGCAGCTCCTCACCCCTCTCTGGCTCTGGGGACGACGGCAGCTCCTCACCCCTCTCTGGCTCTGGGAGCGACGGCAGCTCCTCACCCCTCTCTGGCTCTCGGGAAGGCGGCTCACCTCTCTTTATTGGAGTGACCGGTGGATCTCCCATGTCTACCGCCAGGTAATTAACCACCATGAGGGCAACCTCTGGGAAGGAGGCCGGGTGGTGCTGTTCCTCCCACTGTTCCCACCTCTCCCCATCTCGACGCCACAGCGTGTTGATAACTATGGGGAGATCGTGGACGAGGTCTGCCTCAGGGTGCATCAACCAGTCCCAGATCTCCTGGGACGGTGGTGAAGGTGGTGGTGCTGGAGGTAGTGGGGTGGCCCCTGATGCCCGGGGTGAACACTGCACCTCTTCCTGGGCCTGGTTGTAGGGGCATCCTGCCCAGTTGTGGCCGTCCTCCTCACACCGGCCACACCAGTTTGCCGGTGGCACGTCTGGGCAGGACCGCCAACGATGGTCCTCCTTCCCGCACCAGGAACACCAGGGGAAGAGGCTGGCCGGGTCCTCCAGCGGTGGCTGCAGCAGCTTACATTTCTTCAGCTGCTTTTCCTGCCTTTGCCGCTGTCTGCTCTTCTTTCCCATTTTTTTTTTTTTCCAAAAAAAAAAAAAAAAATAAAATAAATAAAAAAATACTGCTCTGAGCCTCTAGGTGGCGCTATCCCACTTCTGACACCAAATGTGGCAGGCTGGCGAGTGGATAGAGGCCCAGAGACAGACTGCAGTTCAAAAAAAATAACTAATTTTATTATAAATAAACAAAAATGAAAGTGCACAAGGGCAAAATAACAGATACTCAAACACAAATAAAGCAAAAACAAAACTCACAAAAATAAAGTTTCCAGGCTGGGCAATGCCTTCACTGGATTTAGAAAATTCAAAAAACCACAAAACAAACACCAACCTGCTTCCTCAGCTCCCTCCTCCCAAATGAGAAGCAGAGGCCTCCTTTTATATCAGGTGGCTGGGCGCTGATTGATCGTTAATCAACCTAATCAACTAATCAACCCCAGCCACCTGAACATAATAAACCCAGGCAGGTAGGGGAAGTTAACCCCATCCCTGCCAATTTAAAAGGGCAGAGCTTTGCTCTGCCACAGCGACAGAATGTCCCACGGAACTTGGACTTTCAGTAAGCCACCAAAACTGAATGTTTGCCTGAAACAATTCTGAACTTTTGTATTGCCATAAAGACTCTACCTTCTCTGCATGTAATTATACTGGTCAGCGCCTCTTCAATATTAAGAATTGTAGTGCACAAATGACTCTCTTGTTACAGTATATATATATATATATATATATATATATATATATATATATATATATATATATATATATACACACACACCTTTGAAAAACGTATGTTTATTTCTGGGCTTCAACACCTCATATTATGAACATGTTGTTAATCAACACAAATAAGTCAGTATGGAAGCAGTGGAAAACTGTATTGTTGAGTAGCTCATCAGTTACTTTGCTTTCAAAAACACAAGTGGCTTCAGCTATTGAGAGCTCAATTGACTTCATCCACCAGATTACAAAAAGGCATTTCTGGAGCTTCCACAGCTTGGTGAATCAAGGTAGAGGAATGAGCGAGGGAGGAGTGAGAGAAGAGAAGGAGAGAGATAGATTTAATTACATTTAACAGTGGCTGCCTTTACAGATGAAAAAGAAGCACTGACTGTGAAGTGTCGAAGCTCACCTAAATGTCAATGTGTTTCTTCTGGGAAATGGGATTGCAGAATTGCAGCTGCAATTAAAAAGTTACTCCACTAGGTGACCCACATTAAAAGTAGCCTGTCCTGCCCATTCCCCCAAAGAGATAGGTGCCTGGAGCACAACCCCTCCACACACATCCATAGGCACACTGCATTTAATCAACAATGAGAAGCAATCCCCTGTCAAAAAAACAACCTGTCAGACATGCATATGTACTGCAGCTCCCATTCTCAAACACCTCTGCGAATTTCAAGTCTTTCACTGCGGATCGCAACTATTACAGCTGCAATGCATGTCTCCAAGACAGCATCCTCCAGCTTTGTAAGCACAAATGCATTTACTAAGTAACTACTATGTAAATACGCAGTAATTAGAGACCCTTTATGTAAAGTATTACATTTGTTTTTTGATAACGTTTATAGAGATCCACTCATCAAGTCTATATGAATAAAGGGTAAATGTGTTATTGTCTTTCTTTCTTTTTGTATTGAAATTGAATTGGATTTTAACAGACTGCTTCTGAGCATTGCTTTGTGAAGCAAACTCCTGATCCCAGGGATTCCTCTCCACTCTTTAGAGGATTGATATCTGACACATTTTCCAAGGGAACTGTCTCGTATTTAGGGCACTGCACTCTATCATTATGCTACTAAATGACATCACTTATATATCGATAGGGTTACAAACTGATTAAATGCTATTAGATAGAAACTGTGTTCCTCTGCTTGCTCTGCCTTGAGATATGATATGACCTAGGGAAAATAACTGCTGATTGGTTAAAAGATACAACAGGAAATCCACAAGAAAAATAATAGTTATTTCTTAATAAAAAATAAAATAACTATTATAATGTCCTGGGACAAGTTACACAGGAATGGAAACAACTTTATTCTAATTGAATATGCAGTACTTGTTTTCAAACTAGTGAGTATATTGGACATGTGGTAAAACCTTACATCAAGTGTCCCTAATTATTGTATATTTACATAGAAGTCATAGAGTAAATCCATGTGTACTTACACATAATTACAATGTTATCATGCATAGTTACAATGCACTTAACAAAATTCAGTAAAACTAAAAATACTAAACAACTTCACAGTTTCTGCAATACACTTCACAGATATCCACTTCACATTTCCACAGACGTGACTCCGCAGAACACTTCACAGATATCCACTTCACATTTCCACAGAGAAGTTTCTGCAATACACTTCACAGATATCCACTTCACATTTCCACAGACGTGACTCCGCAGAACACTTCACAGATATCCACTTCACATTTCCACAGACGTGACTCCGCAGAACACTTAACAGATATCCACTTCACATTTCCACAGACGTGATTCCGCAGAACACTTCACAGATATCCATTTCACATTTCCACAGACGTGACTCCGCAGAACACTTCACAGATATCCACTTCACATTTCCACAGACGTGACTCCGCAGAACACTTCACAGATATCCACTTCACATTTCCACAGACATGACTCCGCAGAACACTTCACAGATATCCACTTCACATTTCCACAGACGTGACTATGCAGAACACTTCACAGATATCCACTTCACATTTCCACAATGACGTGTCTCTGCAGAACACTTCACAGATATCCACTTCACATTTCCACAGAGATGTGTCTCTGCAGAACACTGTTTATAGAACCAGACAGACCTCAAGTACAATTTAGGTCACGTTGTGTTATTGACCCAGTGTCATTCTGATATGTGGTAATAGAATACAATTATCTTTGTATGATAGACCCGGGCCAGACCATCAAGCAGGGTCAAGGCAGAGACTAAAGGCTTTTATTACCTGTGTAGTTTTCTGATTTAGCCCCATCGAACCACACAATAAGGCTGCTTGCTCTTCATAGAGCATGTCATCTCATGTATTCACTTTCTTTAAGGGATGAGAGATTCCAACTTGTGAAATTCCAAACATGACACTCTTATAAATTTCTTATTTTACACACGCTCTAAAATAAAACAATAAGCAGACCATCTTGACTGTGTAAATAACCGAATCGGGTGTTCACCATTCAAATAATCCATTCTGGTGAGATCTCTATCTCAGTGAGAATAGCATTGGTTCAGTGCAGCTTCCACAGTGGACCTCAACATCTTTGCTGTGGTCTCTTCTTGGACTATTGTCGTTCTTGCTGGTATTTGTTGTGCAGATTTGACAGCTTAGAAATCCACTCAACCGTGAAGCAACCTACAGTAACAACCCATTATATCTTGTAACGAAATAGAAATACAATGACCTGCTAATGTTTAATGCATCTGGAACATACAATACACGGAGCAGCGCTTATAAACTAATTCTGCCAGTTGGGCTGAATGCGATGTTGACTTTATGATGTGTAGGTCTGCAATGGTCTATCAATGAATTAGATGGAAGAATCTTCTGCATTGTCTTCCAATGCTAATAGAAGGCATCTCAAGGATGATAGGCAGCAACTATACACTGTACACGTAAAACATTTTTGGTGTCTTTGGTGTCATTTGTACAGATCTCTCCGGTGTTGTTTTCCATACAGGGAGCTGATTCATTTCAAAATGCTGATATAAGTCAAGTGAGTATAATTTCCAGTCAAACAGTATGCTTTACAATCGGCTGTGGTTTCAAAACGCTGAGTATTAAGAGATCATAACTGTGGATTTCTAATTAGACCGTGAAGGGAGAAGAGGTAATATCTTTTACAGAGATGATGTCCACTGGCCACTGACAAATGCTTTGTAAATGATGGGCCTCGTAATCAATTAATCAATCAATCAATCACTCAATCAATCAATCAGCTAGTCTAATCTAGAGTGTAGTTTATTTTTAAAACCTATATTTTAATAAACATGATGTTTCCCCAGAGGGCCCTTGGAGAATTGGGACAGCGCTGCAGATTAAAATGCGAGTGTTTTTATTCAATAGCGATTACATAACCATGTGTCAGGTTTGCATTGTTTTCAATATCTTTACATTGGCACATTATTATTTCATATTAATTACGGGTTTGGCGTTTACTGTTTTAAAAACAGCTCTGTGAGATATTACCCCACAGGGCACGTCTCTGCCATGTCTTTGTCTGCTTTCTGGTTCCATTGAAGAACAAGTTGACCAGTCTTGCCGGATCTCATTTGAAGCAGTCCTCTCACCCATAACCCCCCTCAAACAGTGGCAGGGTCTCCCTGGAAGTGAGATGTCACATCTCATAGGAAGATATGTTGTTAAATGAGAATACCATGGCACTCAGATCTAAGGCTCAAATATTTAACAAACCCACCAGAAGTAGAAAGCGGGACCTTCTTGGATTGCAATTGAAAGGAGTTTGAATTCTAATCTCTCAGCAGATATTCTCAATGGAAACACAAGAGATTGGTACTCTAAGGGGCAGTGGTGCTGTTGTAAGAACGGTACCACAGTGCCAACATTATCACTTAGTTTGACAATGCCAGTGTCAATGAACCAACACTCACTGGTTATCATTTGCAGGACCATAAGATCACATCAGGGACACTGTTACAGTTCTGCTAAGGGGGTGTATATGTTATTATCGTACACTGGTACTGTGGTGTGGCATGCATACCCTATTCCACTAAATTAAAGCTGGAGAGGCAAGTAGGGACATAAACCATTCGGAAAACAACAAAACTGACGCACAGTTCGTTTGGAGTTTGGTTCCCAGATGCGATTATTCTGTGGTCGCTGTGAGAAGACGGAATCGCTAGCGCATGTTGCCTGCCTGCCTCTGGCGACCTGGCTGTCATCAGACTCTGAGCCGGGTGAAGGGAGCAGGATTGTTCCTATCTCAGAGTTACGCATGGCAGAACGTAGACTGCTTGCAGAGTCTCCAGCTTTCGTGGTTCGTGGGGGAAATCAAAATGCTCAGCACTGCCAGCTGATACAGATTCCTACCAGGGAACATTCAACATGAAGCCTCCCATCCAGCAACATGCTTTTGCATATATGGAGAGCTATTTCTGTGCATGACAAAGGGGATTACACTTGCATTTATATTTAATCATAGAGACAGATAACTTATGTAGCACTGCAGTTTAGGTGTTTTCAGGGAAACAGGCAGTAATTACATTAGTAGTAGCTCTGAATTTTATTTTGAGTTGGTTTCTATATCTTTTTGTGATGTTTGTCATCCTTCTCACTAGTTTGGAATGCATGCATTCTCAGTTAGACTGAATGCTTCTGTAAATGCTGTTGTGCAAGGCAAAGATTTCTGTGAGAACATGAAATAATGTACTTCAAACAAAAAACTAAACTCCTAGAAATAATATCTGTCATTGCTTTGTCCTTGAAATAAAAAAGTACCTTAACATGATGGAAGCCATAGCAACAGGGATGTGTTTGGAGGTGTTGAGCTGTTCAGCCATTCTGTCATAAGTGTTAAAGGGGCTTATTGAGCATCTTCTAATGTGTATTTTAATAATTCATTATGGGATCATTCGTAGTGCAAATAACACAGCGTGAAATGACTGCTGCTCACTGTGAACTTCACACTACCTGCTATTGACAAAATACTGTAAAAGGATTAGTGAAAGCTCAGTAGTTTTGCTTACTAAACTGTTTGTGCAGAAAACCAAACATAGAATACCAGTCTTCCCTAAATCCCTAGCAGAATAAACAAACGCTTTTATGATTTCAATAGTATTCTCAGTAACACTTTACATCTCTTAATTTTTTTCCTAGTAGTTACTTAGTAAATACATGTGTGCTTACACAATTACAATGCTATTATGCATAGTTACAATGTAAATCCTTTTGAGGAATATATGCACGTACAGGAAGGGTTGCACACATTGAGTACACTGTAACTATGCATAATAAAACTGCAGTTACGTGTAAGCACACATGTACTTACTAAGTAACTACTATGTAAACAGACAGTAATGAGAGACACAATGTAAAGTGTTACCGTATTCTCTTATGTAGGATTGCTCGGTGTTTGGGGCTCCCAGTTTGGTAGGGTTTGCATCTCGCTAGAACGAAACCCTGTGAGTATTGATGAGGGTGGAAGGGAGTCTGCTCTTCACTGTGCCTGTCTAAATCCCAACTAAATCAAGCCTGGACGCTGGGGGAGTACATGGAGCCGGCTCATTGGTCAAACAAGTATAAAAACCATGTGGTCTCTATTGACGTTATAATTTTAAACTAGGCCCTGGAAAACATATTTTGAAATCATGCGCATAATCCAACAAGGTCTCAAAATACAAAAAGTTATCACTGGTAAGCTATATGCAGTACAGTATTGTTTTCAATACCTTAAGTGAGCTAAAACTGCACTACTGATCAGCCCTTACCCAGCTTTCCTGTTCAAAGACATTGCTGCCCTCTAGTGGTCAAGATGTGAATGTACAGCACATGTATTTGTTCAGCATCTTGATTATTTTTTAATGCACATTCTGGACTGTGTTATCTTGGTAATACCGAGTCCAGAAACGCGAAACCAACGAAAGATTATGAATTTAATCTATTAAGTATCTTATCTATCTCCGTAGCTATATCTGTTAGTCTCCAGTTTATGATGCTAAAAGATTAATTCTTTGGCATTTTGAGTAATGTTACTTACCAGAATGTACCGTTAAGAAAAGGTTACAGATAAATACACTTAATAATATTGTTATGTTCTGCAGAAAAGAGAAGAAAGCGTGTTCCCTTTTCACCAAAAGAAAGATTTATTCAGTACAACAAGCAGCAAGTGAACTATTTTAACGAACTAGGTCAAGCGCTTTCCCTGGTGGCTCTAAAGCACATTTAACTGCCCAAGTGAAATAAGCAGACGCTCAAAACAACTGCACTCCGTGTCTAGCGCAAACCCAGTGAAGCAAAGGGCAGTGGATAAAAACTAGCACTGCTACTGCTACTAGCAACACTACATCAGATACAGGCACACGCTTTAGGGGAACTGAGTTCATTCCAGTCATTGTGGAAAAGGGCACTAATGGCCGCCCTGGTACAGATGCGCGCTTGCTGTTTTCAGAAATGTGACTCCCTCTCTACGAAGGCCGGTAGCCTCATACTCTTGATTCACTTCCCCCATGAGTTGCTGCTAATCAGTACGTTTTGGCAGATTTGCGTTTGTTCGAATGAGAGCCCAGCTCTTCCATCTCCAGCTTGCATGATGGCTAACGCCCAACGCCTCAGACGGTGTCAGTGCGTAACGAGATGACAAAAGCTCCCACGTCATCATTGCCCACGTACTGTGCAAAGACGGGAAGCAGTTTCTTTTGTTCAGTATTGTAAAAAGTTACAAAAAAAAAAGAAAAAAAAAACCTGACGTTGAGCACCCCTTTGTAGAAATGTGTTTCGGTAGGTATTGTTTAAAACGGTTAAGGATTTTGGTAGCGAAGAAGAATCTACACATTTTTCAGTGAAATTAGCTTGAGAACCTGATACTGCAGAACAGCATGGTGATACTGCAGAACAGCATGGTGATACTGCAGAACAGCATGGTGATACTGCAGAACAGCATGGTGATACTGCAGAACAGCATGGTGATACTGCAGAACAGCATGGTGATACTGCAGAACAGCATGGTGATACTGCAGAACAGCATGGTAAAAGCAGAGCAGAGTGCAGTAAGCCGGTGCTGAAAGCAGTGAAGCATGGGTATGAAAATACAAATAAGCACGATATGCTAAAAGAACGTAAGCATATCCCAGAGCAGAACGAAATGTATAATCATGCTCCTTATATTGCATGTTCATTACACTGTACATCTTGTGAGCTTTAATTTGCAGGGAGGTTATTTTCAACTGGTACTGCCTGCTCTCGTGCTACTAGGAAAAACTCAAAGAAACAGAAGTGTGTGGGGGGTGGGGGGGATATCTGTTCATGACTGCTCAAGATGCAAGCCAGCCTGAGATTGAATTATTATGATTGAGTGCAAAACGTCTGTCAATTCAGGTTCCAATGCAGAAAGCATTGCTGTGGAGTCACCAGTATTGGTTATACACACAAAGCTGTTGTTGCATCTCCTCAAAGTAAAAACGTTTGTTTTCCTGCATTGAGTATATATATAAGTTTACTATTCTGGCGTCTTTGCTATACTGAATAAATGCTCCACTGACAGTCACACAGCCCTAGCCATGGTGCTGGTGCAGTTAGAGGCAAATTCTTTTCCCTTGCTGATAGTGAAGGCAATGTGTTTCTACTCACCGGAGCGAGGAGGGATCGCAAAGCCTACCATCAACTGACCTAAAAACACATTTTTATTCCAATTTCACTCCAATTCTATGGTCTAAAATAAAGGTAGGCTATTTTTATTTTTTCCAAGGTCAGCGAGTTTCCTGCAATCTAATTCTCTTAGTTTGCCATGTGACACAGCGGCAAATAGAATTCCCCCTACAGCTTAAACTGCCTAGGAAGCATGTAAACAAACTGCACTGCCAACAAGGTGTCTGAACAGTTAACAATCAGCTAAACTAAAGGAAGACTGAAATAAACAGGCACCAACTGATTTAACTACACAGTACAGGTATTATGAAAACCAACCTCTGCACTGGAAACAAGCTAAATCTCATTAAAAAATGATAATGGGTTTGCCGACTGGCACGCATTACAAAATGCGTGCCAACATGCCTTTTGACTAGTTTCCCTACAATATAATTATGTTCCCGTAGCTGTATGTGTGCATATGCTGATTAAGTATTAGTAATAAATGTATTAAATACATTCCCTTTGTAATTGGTTTCTTATATAATTTTCCCGGGAAAACTAACACAGAAGAAATCAGTCCAAAATGAATGTAAAAAGCCAATTTCGCATTGCCATGCTCTACATTAAACCAGATAGCACTGCATTTCAAACAGAGACTTTCAAGGGCTCTTGGCTAATCTGAATTCATTGATTTTGAGCTGACTGCATGAACCAGGGATCACAATTTAAATTCAGAATTTAATGAATGACCAAATGTATTTTCTCTCTTCCACCATCCCTCTATTTAAACAAAAGCACATGCAGAATAAAACAGCTTTTTTAATATGGTTACACAGTCAAATAACCCAAGTGTACCCAATATAGATCTATATATTCTTTTATTCTGCGCAAAATACAACTAATGATAACCCGGTATCCCATTAGTTCATCTTGGACATTAAACAGAAGGGGTTAATTATGAGCAACGATTCTCCATCGTTTCAAGCCTGGGCTATACCTGATTCATACCCTGTGTTTTCCCTATTTCTCACCTGCTGAGCTTCCCATCTTTTGAGTCTGTTAAATAGAAACCCTGTGGTTGTGAGTGTATTCCCCCCCCCATTCATTGTTAACATGCAGAGAGTGGATAACCCTTTGCTTTGTTACCTTCATGCCCACATTGTTGTTCTTAACGTGCAGTAGAGTTGGGAGTTCCAGCCTTGTTCTAAATTGTTTAATTGAACCAATAATAGTAATAATCAGTTCTTGTTCTCTATAATAATTATTAAATTTTGATATGTATGCTTTTATTCAAATTGATAAGCAACACATAGTACAACTAAAAGTATGGTAAACAGTAATTCAACATTCCTCAAATTATATTCTACCACAACATTTCAGATTACAGTTATAACATTGTTCTGAGATAATTAATATCATTATACCAAAAAGAAATAGACCATCACACAGTGCAAGGTTCATATCCTTTAACCAATAATGAATATTAATCACAGTTTAAATTGCAGGTCTGATATATACATATATAAACATGCAACAACCTCTAGACATATTAGTTTATAAGTTGATTCACAAAGTTTTACAAAAAAAAAAAAACATGAAACAAAATCAACACAAATATTTCTCACTAGCATGCCTCCTCCGTGTCCCACACAGCAGCAGCGCCATGCAACACTGAAGGTGGTCTCTGTGTAACCGTGAACACCATCCCCCTCAAACCGCAGTACTCCTGAAAGAGCGCCACATAAACCGGTCTTTGTAAACAACAAGCCCCTTGATAAGAAAGTTGCAGAGAAAAGGAGGGGAGGGGTGTTTGAAGCTCTGCGATTGGTCGCAATGAAAGACACAGGGAATTTGGGGTGTTTGAAGCTCTGCGATTGGTCGCGATGAAAGACACAGGGAATTTTGGAACATCGACCCGGAATAGTTGCTGTGGTAACAACTGTATCCCATCATGCAAAGAAATTCCCGGATCTTGCTCCTTTGAACCGCACAAGGCGCTGGCTCCCATCTGCGAGCTGCAACAAAGTAAGAGTTGATCGGAAAGTCGCGCGTTAGCGTTGGTTTCTAAAAGGTCATGTATTTAATGAAATAGCATTGTAATACTTGCATTTCCAATTGCCAGCGGCAGCCCTAAGGTTTTACAGGTCTTATACTTTTAAAGTAGCAGGTCATTTTTAATTTTTTTAATTGCACTAGCTACGTTTGTTAAAGCTGTGGATTAATTTTGTTTATAATTATTGCTTGACACTATGTTGGTAGTGAGGGTTTTTTTTTTTTTTTTTTTTGGCGTAGATCCACGTAAACAATTGTGGAAACTTTCTAATCAATATACTCTCAAATATATTTTTGTTTTGTTCATGTCAATACGTTAAACGTGAAATGTGGCGGCTTTGCAGGTGTCGGGTAATTTCCTAGTGGTCAGGTGTAATCCAATTCACTGTAAATGTTTGGCTCGTGGATAGTTCACATACCCTAGTCTGGTATCTTGTAAAGTGCTTTGTGATGGTGGCCCACTATGAAAGGTGCTTTTATAAAGATGAGGTGATGAAGTAACATGCAGTTTTATCTTGCAGTCTTTTTTGGAGATGGACAGGGAAGGTTCGGTGATAGAGGATGAAAATCCATTTAAGAGCCCAGAGAAGAAACGGAGATTCACTTCCTTCCAGAGCAGCTGGAAGTCGTCCTTCGACTGGATCGCAGAGAGCAGGCGTGGGCCCCAGCATGTGACCTGCAAGATCTGCGGCTGCGATTTCACCATCAGCCACGGAGGACGGCACGACATACAGCGCCACGCCTCCTCCGAGAAGCACCGGCAGAACAGTAAACACGTCTTATACGTTAGGTCCACGCAGGGCCATGACGAGCAGACTAGCTGTGCTACAAAGGTCACTGCAGCAGAGACTGCGTTTGTGTCCATGATCGCCGAGCACAACCTGTCTTTCACCTGCGGGGAGCACATCCTCAAGTTCATTAAGAAGCACTGTGCGGATCCAGAAGTGGTGAAGAAAATAAGTTGTGGGGGCACCAAGGCCACCTGCATAGCCAGGGATGTAATAGGACCAAAGTATCAAAACGACATCGTGGCCATGTGCAGACAGCTGCCGTTCTGCGTCTACCTGGACAAGAACCTGGACTGGGGCGAGGAGAAGCTGCTGGTGATCCTCGTGGGTTTTTTTGACGTAGACCTTGAGAAGAACGTCATCCGCTTTTTGGACATGCCAAGGTGCGTTTCAGAGACCAGCCAGGCCGTGTTTGATTGCTTGATGGAAACGCTGAGGAAGTTCAACGTGCCCGCTGGAAATCTGGTAGCTTTCTCGTCTGAGAATGACGCTTCGATGACAGGCCCTGAGGACTCCGTGCTGTCAAGGCTGAAGTCGTTAAACCCAGGCATTGTGAACCTGGGAGGGGTTTGTCACCTGGCGGAGATTTGCAGCAATGTTGGGGTCGAGGCTTTGTCTGCACCACTAGCTGAACTTGTTTCTGACATTCACAGCTATTTTTCTTCCAGCGCACACAGGCAACACCGGCTAAAGACCCTTGGTGTTCTTGTTGATCTGGAGTTACTTAAAACAATAAAGTGCGCTCCTGTTCGATGGCTGCACCTGAACAAAGTGATTAAACATGTCTCAGACTTGTGGCCCACTCTCCTGCCCTATTTTATAAACTGTGAGTCACGGGCCTCCAAAGTGGAACTGATCAGCGAGCGACTGCAGAACCAGGAGCTCCGACTGCTGTTTCTGTACCTCCAGTTTGCTTTGCAGCCCCTCTGCCAATTCCACAGCAAACTGCAGAACAGAGATAGCAGGCTTGTTACTCTGCACGAAGATGTAAACCGAATCATCCAGCTGTATGCCGGCAGGCTCCTGAAGCCTGAAGCGGCAGCTAAGTTTCTTGCAGAAAGAGATCTTTCCCTGTTGGACGACGCGGACAGCGTGCTGCAGAACGAGGAGATGCGTCTTGGGACTGAAGTCGGAGAATACCTGAGAGTGCATGCTGGCAGCATCGCTGGCGCGGACACCGAGAAGAACATCTACAAAAAAGCAGCTCTGTTTTGCACAGCCGTGTTGAAAAAGTTGTTGCAGAATTCCGCAGAGCACTATTCTCTGCTGAAGAATGCAGGAGTGTTTTTGAACCCTGATTCGAAACTGAAGCTGTCTGGGAAACTGGCAGTGGACCTCGCATCTCAGGTGGGAATGTGCCTGACTGGAGAGGAAGAATATCAGCTGCTGGATGAGTTCTCGGTGTATCAGCTTTCAGATACTATAGACGTGAAAACAGAAAGCAATCCTCATGTGAATGACACCAACGCGTGTGTTGTCAGGTATTGGGGCACTGTTCTTAAACAGATGTGCGGAAGCGAAGGAGAGCTGCCCATCTTCAAGAAGCTGATGCTGGTCTTGCTGTGTCTGCCGCACTCGCATGCCGAACCCCAGCGTGCTTTCAGCATCGTCCAAAAAGTAAAAGCAGAAGTGCGCCACTGTCTCACCCTTAAAGCTTTGATTGGACTTTTATCCATAAAAATGAATGAAGATAGAGAATGCTTTGAGGTTCAGTATCCTATAGAGGTCCTGGAAGCAGCAAAGAAGGCAACTTCTGTGTACAATAAAGAACATAAATCTCTAAAGTAGATAAGCTGCTGTTGACGGTCGCTTAAACTGCTCTCAGTGGGATGTGGGGCACATGCTATTACGAAACTAACAGTGTTGTTACATTAAAACTAAACTATTTGAGTTTCCAGACCACATTCCACAATCCATAAACATAACAATATGGTGCCTTTTTGTGAGTTCTGTGCAAAACATCTCTATGAAGGTAGTTGTTTCAGTAGGGTTTTGTTTGTCGTTCATCACGGCTTGCCTGAAGACACAACCACTTCCAATGCAAAGGTAAACGCTACCAGTAACCTGGTATAGCTGTACTGCCTTGCGATTGGGGGTGTGGAAACTCTTTATTGTTAGATATGTCTGTAAACTGACAGACTGGCTACAAAACAAAGCCAGCTTGTTTGTTAGTTTCCCCCTTGATAAATTTACACATAAACATGTGTTTTTCAAGCAAATTGATAAAGGGAAAGTCTAGAGTAAGTACAGTATATATTCTACACTTCTTGGCTACAGTATTGGTTTTGCATTGTAACCATTAAAGGGTAAATAAGGACCTTTTTATTTTTGTTACATGTTCCTATGTGTTGCTACAATGGTTTACTTAAGGTTTGTGTATTGTTTTAATTTATTTTTTTTTACGTTTTGACCACTTTAATTTTTAAATTGCATTCCCTGCCTCAAGATGGCTTCCCATGTACCTGCATGAACCTCTCAGAACTACATTTCCCACCCTCCTCCGCACTGGTAAATCCATCTGTTACATGTGAGCAGGAGGATGATGGGAAATGTAGTTCTGAGAGGTCCATGCAGGTATCTGCCAAATAAGTAAATTATTATTACTATTATTTTTAATATAGGCAGTTGGCATAGGGGTTATTGATTAGTTAAAGCAGGTATAATGAAATTAAGTTATTTTTAAATGCAGAAAGGAACCACTACCATGCATGCCGTCAATACCTGTAGAAAACAAATGCAATTAAATTGAGTATGTATTGTGAGCCTGTCTAGAGTATAGAGATGTGTCCATGCCCTGCAATGCAAGGATGTTCAGTCATCTATCAGATCTATTGAGAAAGTTTTTCACTTCAGTATTATACAGTTGTATATTATGAAACAAACATAACTGTTGACAGAGATACTTGTTTTTGTTACTTTTGTTAATAGAGATTAGGGCATTAAACTCTTAAGTGCTTATTGTACTGTGCATGGTTAAGTTTATTACCTTTATGAGTAAACCCTATGCTGTAGTAGATTTAATATAGGAGTCAAATGCATTTCCCTCAGCTTTCACTAGATGGCAGTGTCGTGGTCTCGTATATTAACCCTGAATTGAGGACTGCTTGGTTTTCAGTCCCCTTAACATGGAAATGGAAATACCTTTACCATTGCATAGCAGTTGGAGACACTCCATATCTTAGAGGTCACACTATCACGTGTCTAAGCTCAAAGTGAAGCCTGGAATGGCTTGGACTGCTATACAACAGCTTACATCCCTGCAGGTTCACATCAATAGCCCCGTGCAAATTAACAGCCATCTCTGAAACTGACACTGTAAAAAAAGATCAGTGCAGTCATACATGCTTTAAAATGTTTTATTGGTATACTTAAAGCAGTTGTACTTTGGCTAGATAATCAAACTTTATATACAAAATACAGGAAAGAAATCTGTATCTTTCTACTGGGTAACACTGCAACTGGAACCAGTGCCTTTGTAAATAAAACACAGCAAGTAAACACTTGAGGTTTGAAATCTCCAATACATACAGATTATTTATTTTTGTTAAATACAGGAAGTAACCGTGAAAAAAGACAAATAACAGTACTGTACATCCCTGGAACTAGACGGATGTCTGTTCAAAAGGACACATGGTTTCAGGTTCTTCTGCAGAGAGTACAGCACTGTTCCTATTTTCGGCAGCAAACGTGTCCAGGAACAGGGTTTCAATCTGGGCTAAGAATCCCTCAGTGGCTGTGTCGTTGCAGAGGCTTTCCAGGGAGTTTCTCATCGATGCCAGCATCTGTTCAAAGGATATGATTGATGAGCACTAATGGGGTTTAAGTGAATTGTGGTGTGTAAGGAGCACGCTAATCATTATTGCTAAAAGAATAAACCTAAACATTTCCTTGGGGGGGACATTTATGGTCCGTGTTTAAAAGCATTGTTAACAGTCCCAAGTTTTGTGTGTATGGCCCTCATCACACACACTGCAATTACCATGTCTTTCTCTGGATTAGTAAAACTAAAGTTTCTTGTCTTTATGTAGTTCCTTTCTTTAGAACCTGTTATGTGCTTACTTTTTCTAAGCAGGAAAGATTGGAATCTCTGTGGAAAATGCGGTCCATTGGTATGCTGCTGTAAAAAAAAAATATATATATATATATATCTATATATATATATATATATATATATCTATATATATATATATATATATATATAATCAAGCACCCTAGTGTCAACGTTGCACATTTTCAAAAGTAAACAGCATCTTTACTACATCTTATGTACTATCTATTGTTACTATTATTATTACATAAATACTGCACAATAGCAGCACAGCACAATGAATTACTTGAACATAAACACCCCCATGCCCACCCTCCCTCTCTTGGGAGAAAAGCATCTTCCACGTTGCAGGAAACGTTGCAACTGTCTGTCTGTTTTTAAGTGTACGCTTCAGCGTTTACCCAGCAATGTGCAGTTTTAAATGACCTTGGCCTTAAACACAGAGTCGCGCTTAAGAAATTGTTTGCCTGTTCAGTGCACAGTGAGAGATCGTCACTCACCCACGGGACAGCCTGTATTTATCAATTATCCACTCCGCCTTCTTCAAAACAAGGGACCACTGAGGTTCCTCTGGGGACTGCTGTATTTCAAACTTAAATGGAAGACCTGTGTTGTGACAACAATAAAAAAAGAAAGAATACGTTAATAAAACACAAAATAGACTCGTTTGCTTTGATCCCATGCGGATCTTTAAATCAGCACTTTATTTTTCCTTGCAGTCTAAGCTAACCATTACAGTTTAGTCTCAAAGGGGCTTCTAAACTTGGCACAAACCTAAACAAGATTTTATTTAAAGTGCATCAACAAAGAGAACAGTCAGACACTAGTAAATATTTAAAAGGTTAATAGATAATATTTTATTCTCATTTGAAATAGTTTCCCAAACAGTACTGTGCCTCTTACATGGTCCCAGCGGGAGAGATGCGCAGATGCAGTGCGTGAAGCTTGTCCTTGACTGGCAGGTTAAACTGTGTGCTCAGGCTCTTATAAGACACTCTGTGCCCCCTAGAGGCTCAACGCAGTCAATTAAATTAACCTTGTGCTTTAGAGTTCTTAGCGATAGTGTGCTGTTGCTAGGCAACATGACACATTGAGGACAGGGCCCAGTGTATCAGTTTAAATTGATCAGGTAAATATACACTCAGAAATGGTGGGCAGAGCTTAAGGTGGCCAGTTTAGAAGCCAGAATAGCTTGGTCTAAGAAAAATACACAACTGCAATATTTACAAACTCTGGTTTGACGTTTCAAAGAATACTTTCCCTTGTTGAATGCTACTCGAACAAGTCTTCAGTTCACTTCACAGTATTCCAATAACTACCTTTACCAGACAGAATTCCTAGTATGTTCTGGATATGTTTCCAGTATTCCACACCTTATTCTGAATACCTGCTTTACTTGACTGGAACGTGTATCCAGTATGCAAACAGTCTCATCTGCCTGTAGATTATATATACCCAATTGTAAAGTTACCATGAGCTCCAGCTGAGCCGAGCTCCTCGCTGACAATGAGGCAGGTGACCTGGGAATGCGGAGAGGCGTTTGTGGGATTGTACGGACTGACGATCATTCCAATGAACTGAGCACCTCCTCGAGAAAAATAACTCTACAACAGAAACAATGCAAGACAAACTAGAGTTACTATCGTCATGTGATCCATGCATTCTTTACTCAGACACTTAAAAACCACTTTTCATATATTTTTTACAATTATTTAAAATACAGTATTCAGCGTAGAGTAAAACATTTTTTAAAAAATATCTTTGGTGCAAAGAATCCTAATAGTCTGAAACCAGCTTCCACTCTATTTTTTTTCTGTTTTATTTTCCAAAAGTATGCTTCGTGTTTATTCTTCCAATCACAAGTCTGTAGACTACAAAAGCATCTTGTGTGTGTGTGTGTGTATATATATATATATATATATATATATATATATATATATATAAACTTTTTTAAAGATATCAGTTATATGATTGAAGGCATTTATTTTGACTGACCTGAAACTTTGCTTGGGTGTCGATATCTCGTAGTGAAGGATTGGGGTCGAAGGCAGGGTGGGAGTGGTACCACCCCACCACGCTGTACCCCCTCCCAGCCAGAGCTTCAGAAGCCTGGGTCTGGGACACTGGATCCATCTCACATTGCAGCCCGGTGCTCAGGCTGTTGCAGGGCTCCGCCACGCAGATCTGCAAACGAGGGACACTGTTCAGATGTGCAGGAGGGTTGGGGCAACATTCAACAATAATGATGTGATCAGTAATGTATTTAGTCTTGATTATTGTACTGAAAGTTCAAAATGTACAAGTTAAAAGGTTCAGTTGCACAGCTAGCCAGTGTAATTTGTTCCTCTCCTCCTGTAGACAACCGATTTGTCCATAAAATGAATGGAGAGTTGAAACATCATTAAAGATAATTGTGATTACTTTTTTTTTTTTTTAGCAAACAAATCGATAATGAATATTTCATTATGGTCCAACCCCAGTAACTGAAGATTACTGAAATGTATCCACTTCAATTCAATTACCAGGTTAGGTTCTCTGAGCTGGTTTACACCTTGGAGAATTCAAGGCAAATGGCACCCAATTCATTCATCAACAGCAAAAAATAAAAGACAAACATTTTGATCTAAGAACAATAATCTGCTTACCTCCAAGACTCTCTCACCTTCTGAATACCCTCCTCCCAACAGGCCAATCACCTCTGCCATGGACACATGTGCATGCTAAACAAGCAAACTGAGAATCACATTCCTGCACCGCATTGTCAAAAAGAAAAGCAAAACAAACCTCAAAACTCAGCAGCTCATCGCTATTACACTGTAAATGCATTTTCAGAACAACCTCTTCAAGTCCGATCCTGGAGATCTGCAAGCAGGTCAAACTAGCTCCTTTATTAGCTTCAATACCCTGTCTTAGAGGCAGGCCTGATGCCCGTGCCAGTGCAGACACTTCATAAATCTGCACAGCTTCACTCACCATATCCATTACAACAAGGGCTTCTCCGGACACCCGCACTTGGAATGGTTCCTGAAAAACAAAATAAAAGAATGGCCATGTCAAACCAATGGGGGAGAGAAGTAAGCAGATTGTATTCCTGCTCATGAAATCAATCATACCTGTTTGTCGTCTCCAAAGGCCTGGCATGGGATCAGCTGGAAAGGGTCAAATGAACTGAAGAAGAAGAAGAGGATGATTATGATGATAAGAGACCAGGGCCCCATTGTGAACCCAGCACTGCATTGCACAGGCCATACTGACCAACATAAATCACAGCTAAATCAAACATTGAAGGCTTGAACAGTACAAACTGCAATAAGATGCATTATAAAGGGCATCACTGTATGGGTGTATCAATACATATTTCTTGCAGTAAAACATATTAATGAAGTGTCAAAGAGCAAATATATTAATATGGATAAAACACTATCACTGCACCAGAGAAGCAGTCTGCCTCTGTTTAACACACACGCAAGGCTGGGGCTTTTGAACTCCAGTCCAAATTATTTAAGTCAAAACAGCTGCAGGTGTATCAGTGATTATTAGTGCACACTGTCAACCATTCACAGGCTGTTCATAGGAATATCCCCAATGTAGTGTTTTTTCAAGCCTTAGGGGCATGCTGGGAGGTTCTGGTCTCTGTGTTTAAACACAAACAGGACAGAAAGGCTCTTACTTTTTGGCCTGGCGCGGGACCTTTGGGGGTTTTGGAAGCCTTTTCTTGTCCTCTTCTCGTCTCTTGGCCAGCTCCTCGGCAGTAAGGTGCTAGCAGACAAAGCAGAGAACAGTAAACAGTGACACATGCAACAAACTGAATGACTGGCGAGCAATGATGATCTGGACTGACACACTACGAGGAGATATCTGAATCAGGGTGCTGCTATCCTAATGGCGCCTTTTAAAAAGGAACACATAACAAAACAATAACTGTGATAAAAATAACAGCTGGTTATGCAGTGCTATTAGCATTTATTTTTAGAAATAAAAAGACTGTGACTACAGCTCATTTATACTAGCAAACTTTACAACCAGATCTCCTACCGCAGACAATTCAAAACTGAACTGCATCCGAGACAAATACCTCGTAGGTCTGTCCTTCTAGATCTCTGGCGTCGCGCCAGTTACCCCACATATCCCGAACGCGGCGCTTTCTGGTGCGCTTCCAAAAAACAAACAAAAATTGAAAAATACATTAGTTCGAATCTTCATCATACTTGTGATCTTTTCTGTTTTTATAACACCCAGTTCCGGTGACTCTTACCATTGACTGCAGTCTCTGAGCCAGCTGGTAAGCTTCCATTGTGTCCTTTCCTTCTTTAAAGTGTGTTTTATCCACCAGTCTAGGTCTGTTATAGATTGCCTGTTCTGAATAGAAAAAATAAAGTTAATATACAGTAAGTTAATAACAAGCTACATAAAGCACACAATACTGAGCTATTAGCCTAGCTGGCAGTACAGTAATCTGCACATGATAACAAATACATAAATACCTCCCTTTGCTGAGCTATCCTGGGTCAGAAGGGATTAACTAGGGGTGTAACGATACATTAATGCAACAATGCACTAATGTCACATCAGGTCTGACCCAGCGTGATGTGCATTCCTCATACCAAAGCTATGAACCAGGCCTTACCCAGCGTGCAGTGCATTCCTCATACCAAAGCTATGAACCAGGCCTTACCCAGCGTGCAGTGCATTCCTTATAACAAAGCTATGAACCAGGCCTGACCCAGCATGAAGTGCATTCCTCGCACATCTCCTCCTCTTACCACAGCCGAAGTTTATCGCTCCTATCAGCTCCAGGTATGTGTGGATCCTCCCAATGCAGTTAACATCTCCGCAGTTCCTCAAACCAGGCCTGACTGAGGTTTTATTCAGGTACTTCGGTTTGCACTTCTCCCTGTCACACAAATCCTTATTAGTAATGGTTGTTATGGAGATGTGGTCTAACACCACAATAGGGTGCATTTACAATCTGTACCACCAGGCGTCATGAGAGGCCAGTATAAAGTATGCAGGCGTCTAGTAACTAGCTATGCTTTCCCCTACAGAAGTATTTTTTAACTTCTATAAACCAATGACCACTTTATTGCCTAGAGCTTTAAGAGCTGAGCTTCCGAAACGTGCATCCATATCAGACCTGGTGATAATTGCAATTACAGTTGCAATCATGCTGCACTAATTACAATTATAGTAAAAAGTAGCCCTGCAATAATCGCAGTTACAAATACAGAAACATACGAGTTTCATTTTTTTCAAACAGATGGGGTCACTAAAAGTGGTTGAAAGATACAAGAATAATGACCACTCCGTGTAAAACACAACAGAGAACTGTGAATGCTGAAGTTTGGTAAAGGTGTGCAATTACACTGCAGTTACAATTCTGCATAGCTATATCAGGTCTGATCTAGCTGTCGGTCAATAAGCAATCCCACGTCTCACCACTGATCCAGGATGTAGTTCCTGATTTTGAGGTAGCGCTCTGGTGTTTTTGAAGATCTCCCCTCGAAGAACTCAGAGATGGCTTGCTTCTCCTCTTCAATGATGGCGCTTTTGTCTATTTCTGCTTCCTTTTCGGGTGGTTTTAGCATCTCTTCCTCTTCCTCCTCCACCTCCTCCTCCTCAGGGCTCTCATAATCAGCACCTGGAACCTGCTCTGACTGAGCTGAGAAGAAGAAATCATTAACTAGGGATCATGCGTTAGCAGACCACAGTGAGGTTTGACAGCAACCTCCAGGATTTGTGGTATAGAATGTCTCTACCAAGTTTGATCCCAATGATACAGGTAGTTGCAGGGATGGAAATAATTTTTTTCACCCAAACAGTCTCTAACTTGTGATAAACATACAGGGAAGATCATAATTCTGCCACATTTAGTATTTCCTTACACAGATTCTGAACAAGCATTAGGTTTCGATAACATGACAGGTGTATCAAAATTCTCAGTGTAACAGAAGGTTTAAACGACACTGTGCAGTACCTGTCCCCTCGCTCAATTCATGCTCAGGTAGCGACTGCACAACGACTCCGTCTCCCTTGTTTTCTTCATCAGGCTTCACAGGGCTCAATTCCAGCAGATCAGCACCTTCCTTTCTGGACATGCAGTCAGGACTGGGGCCAGAGTCGAGTTCTACTGACAGAGCTGTTTGTCCTTCGCAAGCTGCTGTTGGGGTTAACCCAGAAAGATGACCTCCACCTGCATCATGAACTTCATAACAAGCAGAGGAGGTTTCATGCTCCACAGCAGAGAGGGGAACTGTCACGGTGCTAGGCTGGACCTCCTCAGCTTCCACACAGCTCGCAGTGTGTGCGCTTCCCTCCTCCAGGGTCTCTCCATCCACATCAGAGAGCTGAAGGCGTGCATCTCCATCAGCATCGTCGGTGATATCAACGTCTTCATCGTCCGACAACCTCTCGATCCTCACTGTGTTGAGGTGGGCGTCAACCTGAGCTTCACAGAACGAAGCGGGGCGAGACTCGCTCTCTGACCCATCACCGGAAGAGACACCTGGGATCTCTTGGCTGCTTCTGTCTTCAGAGGGGTTGTCTGTTTTAGCCTGCAGAGAATGCAAACACATAGAGCAGATCAGCCCGACATCACAGTCAGCAGCAGCATCTTCTACTGTCTTACCCGTACAGGTGACACATCAATACACTTCAGTTATGCTATAACTATAAAGCTCTAATTGATTTGTCTAGTGGCAGATCTAAATACCGCTGTTCTATTAATCCAGCAGGGAGTGGTTAATTGACCCTCTTGTTGACTACATACACTGAAAACACATTGGAAAGTGCCCTCTAATGCAATGGCTTTACACTGGGTAAAGCTTTAACTAGAAGAATTGTCTGTATGACTTTGTTTTTGTTTCAGTGGAACAGTGTTTAACGAGCAAAGGGCTGGAGCACTCACCTTGGTTTTAAAGTACTGCCTAGCATAGCTCTTCACCTGCAGAACAGAGCGGCTACCAATCAGCTTGGCAATCTTAGTCCACCTCCGGCCAAACTGAGCCTGAAGAGCATGGAGGAGTAGATTCACTGCGATGCTTTCTTTACATGTTATATCGTACAGATGTGTGTATCGCTTGTGTTGTCATACAAAAACACAACACAGCTCATTGTAGTTGTTGAATGAAGGAAAAGTGTGTTTTATAATTAATATTAATGCATGCTCTCCCAATCATTTAATTTGATCTTAAAATGCATCATACAGGTAGCCCATCAGGACCAGCAATGTATTGCAATGCACATCGCAGTGTGACATTAGTGCACTATTACTGTTCTAGTGCACACTCATACGGAGAGTCCACAAATTCAGACTGTAATCTGTAAATTCAACCTGTAATCAGCACTTTATTGAGTATACCAAACCTGAAATGTCTACTGCAGTCTTTGTTATTACATACTAATATAAAATGTGTTTACCAGTCCTTTTTCAAAAATGTCTTTTTCCTCTTGTGTCCAGCGAATCAGGGAGGTGGATGATTTCAATGGTGACCTGTACAGCACACGGATTGTTAGACAAAATCCAAAGGTATTCAGTGTTTGCTTTGTGTACTAATTGTGCAACTCTCAAAAGCAATACAAAGCATGCACTGAAATAGTACCTCTTACTAGATCCAATTACACAATTTAATATTCCTATTGCAGATCTTCAAATGGCAATGACAACAACACTGTTTCTGTATTAAAATCCCTCTACTTCACACACACACTGGAAAAGACGCTTCTGAGATTTGCTCCTCTGTTGAGATTGGATCATTTAAAACAACTGTTCTTTTATTTTGATCTTGCATGAAATTGATATTGACTGGCTAAACATTTTAATGCAATCATGCAAACTAATTAATACAGTGTAATGTGCTACTGCTGTTAGGTATTCTGTTAAACCTGTAGACCCGTCATACCCTTGTAAAAGCCCTCAGGACTTATACTGAAGTATAGGAATCAAATAGGATTACATTGACAGAAACAACTGCTCAGTAGCAGAATATCATTAAAGCAAACTACTCACCTCTTTTCTTTTTCAGTTCCTTGCTTATCACTGGTCCATAAGTTCTGGGGCAGCTCCTTATCTGTTAGATAATATCTATGAACTTGTTAAGAAATTCAGTAGTATTATATTGAAGATTGGAGGTGGTTGTGACAGCATTTCAATATAAAGCATTACTTTCTTAAGATTAAGATTATGTGCAGTGCATTGCCTCACCCTTCCTAAACTAACTACAAGATAACTAGACAAATAAAGTGGGAATAAAATGTGATGATACAGATGAAGAATGGCACTTCTGTGGGCATTCCATGAAAATGTAACACTTGTTTCATTGGAAAAGTTCTTAATATTGAGGATCAAACTGCTGCATATTAACATACAGCCATCAGCACACAAAACAAATCTTGGTCTTCCCATTAAAGTCTAACCAACTTGACACTTTCCTGAACCTCTTTTGCTCTCAAGGGCTGTCTACAAACTGTGGGGATGTCAGAAACGGCCCTTGGAAAAAGGATACTCTTCTTCAAGCAGCATATTCTCAATGACCACCCGGTTCTCATCGCTGATGGAGCTATCTAACATCCAGGGCTACAGGAGAGGGGAATACGCAGTGGAGAACAATGCTTAGACTAAATAGAAAACCAAACATGTTTCTAAGGCTAGAAAACTGGCAACCTGGCCACAGGAGGCTCAGTGTAATACCCACACCCTAGACACAAGAGAAGCTCAGAGTAATACCCACACCCTAGACACAAGAGAAGCTCAGAGTAATACCCACACCCTAGACACAAGAGCAGCTCAGAGAAATACCCACAACCTAGACACAAGGGCAGCTCAGAGTAATACCCACACCCTCACACAAGAGCAGCTCAGAGTAATACCCACACCCTAGACACAAGAGAAGGTCAGAGTAATACCCACACCCTAGACACAAGAGAAGCTCAGAGTAATACCCACACCCTCACACAAGAGAAGCTCAGAGTAATACCCACACCTTCACACAAGAGCAGCTCAGAGTAATACCCACACCCTCACACAAGAGCAGCTCAGAGTAATACCCACACCCTCACACAAGAGAAGCTCACAGTAATACCCACACCCTCACACAAGAGAAGCTCAGAGTAATACCCACACCCTAGACACAAGAGAAGCTCAGAGTAATACCCACACCCTCACACAAGAGAAGCTCAAAGTAATACCCACACCCTAGACAAGAGAAGCTCAGAGTAATACCCACACCCTCACACAAGAGAAGCTCAGAGTAATACCAACACCCTCACACAAGAGCAGCTCAGAGTAATACCCACACCCTCACACAAGAGCAGCTCACAGTAATACCCACACCCTCACACAAGAGCAGCTCACAGTAATACCCACACCCTCACACAAGAGAAGCTCAGAGTAATACCCACACCCTAGACACAAGAGAAGCTCAGAGTAATACCCACACCCTCACACAAGAGAAGCTCACAGTAATACCCACACCCTAGACACAAGAGAAGCTCAGAGTAATACCCACACCCTAGACACAAGAACTTTATAAAGGAGCTACTTTATTAGCAGAATACTGAGATGCTCGGTCACACTTACTATTACACCAGGGCTTGGTCTCCATGCTGAGTGTAAATAGTGATCCTGCAGGAAGCCGGAGGTTGCACCGTTAATGTCACTTCAAAAAATAATAAGAATAATAAGAATAATAAATTATAACAATAATAATCATTCGACTAGTGGGTAAAACACGGTACATTTCATGTTGGGTAAGCTTTTAAAAAGACATCAATACAAGTCTATATCCAATGCAGTATATCCAGACCCTGCTTCACTGGTAAACTGTAACTCAGTTGCACAGGAACCTATCCTAGTCAAACCAAACTGTTTCTGCTGTTTGTAAAATATTACAGTGATGTTCCTGTTAGCAAAATTGCGATCCCTATTGTAGCACATGAATCGTGCAGACATGTCTTCGCTCTACCTCGAGTGCTAATCAAAACGATCCTCACCTCGAATTCAATTCATATTCATCACCCTCTATATCAACATCTAGCTCCTCTGCAGCCATCTTGCCACTGTACCAGCTGCAATGCATAAATGACAAGAGGCGCGCGTCGTTTACAGAGGCGCCACCTGCTGGATCGGAAGACTGACCC
Organism: Polyodon spathula; assembly: GCF_017654505.1. Lineage (NCBI taxonomy): Eukaryota > Metazoa > Chordata > Actinopteri > Acipenseriformes > Polyodontidae > Polyodon > Polyodon spathula. The sequence continues at coordinate 2,230,906 of NC_054547.1, read as the reverse complement.
CGTGACCACGGTGATGTCAATTGATCTATTTTATATTACTAACGTATAAACATAACACAATTCATCTGAACCACGTTTTTAAATGTGTATGAGTTTTACAGGCCATTTAACACAAAAGAAAAAGTGAAAACTGTTTGTTGTTTTCTGGTACGTGGGTTGAAGAGCTGGTCACAGCCTAAACAGTTTATTTTTTAGTTTGTTATGAAAATATGAAGATGGCTTCTCAAATGGTTTATTAAATATTAACGGTTTTGAAATATCTAATGAAGGGATGGGGCTGTTCCAATAAACTAGCCAGGGGCATCACTGTTGACGGACACTTGTTAATCGCTCCTGAACTAGGTTTAAAGCCACCACCATGCTAATGGTCACCAATCTCTTCCGCCCACAGGCTGACCAGGGCTTGTCGTCATGCGTGTGACGCAGTGGTCTGACCGAACTATTCTAGGAAGCCGGTGTGTAGTATCACGTGACTTGGGTTTGTTGCGGCGCGTAATTTGTCCAGATAGGAAACAGATACAATTTCCCACCCACTAAAACATAATACTGTACAATTGAGTCACACGAGACATTGTTATAATGTTGTCCAGTGTGTTGCCTACAGTTAAAACCATTGTGTGGTCCTTAATTTAAAAAGAGCGCTTACTGACACAGAATATTGCACTGAGCTCCTATTCATGATATTGGGAAGTTTTGGCACAGAAGTCAATATGGATTTCAACCAAGTGTTATAATGCTGCCTCGAGTGTTCCTCACAGTTTAAAAGCAATATGCTGTGTGTGTGTGTGTGTGTGTGTGTGTGTGTGTGTGTGTGTGTGTGTGTGTGTGTGTGTGTGTATATATATATATATATATATATATATATATATATATATATATATATATATATATGTGTGTGTGTGTGTATATATATATATATATATATATATATATATATATATATATATATATGGTCCATTTAGAGAACACATGACTGACATGTACTGACTAAATTATCACTCGCTGTCAATCACCTGCTACCACCCAGCTGCTGCCTAAATATTTACACTTCTTAAAGTAAAATACAAAGACCGTGAAATAACAATAAAAGTTTAGCTTGCAACTTTATCAAACTTTCCCTTTTTTACAGCATAAAAAAAACAATCTCCAATATTGATCCTGTCTTTGCAATTGCCATTTTACTTGACTTGAATTATGCTTGTAAAACAGTCATGAATTTCTTTTGACACAAGCAATGCGCGTTCGAGGTAGATTACTCAGAGGCTGCATAACCTTATTCACATGCAAATTGCCTCTTTAAAATGCAAATGAAGCGCTGGCTGTGTGCTCTGCGAGAGTGAAATCAGAATACAAGATGATTACATCTCTGACTTTGTTGTGCTTGCGTGTTTCATCAAGTTCTCCTAGCAACAAGGTAGAAGAGGAAGGAAAGCACTGAAAACGTTACTGCCTGTGACACGTACACACCAAAAGCAGTGGGCTTATTATTATTATTATTATTATTATTATTATTATTATTATTATTATTATTATTATTATTATTATTATTATTATTATCATGAACTACTACTTATTTGATTATATATTATTATATTTGAATGAGTATATGGCACTGGAGAGAGGACAAGTGCCTCTTGTAATTTAATTGGATAACGAAACCAGCAATTCTGACTGCTGCTGAATTAATGTAGCCGAATGAACCGTGTTTTTAAACTCCAAGTGTATTTCGTGCGTAATTCCTTTACGTCTCCACCAGAGTGCGCGCTCGACCTTATCTCTGAGAGTGCGTTTGTTTTACCAGGTGGATCACGGAGTGTCTTGTTGATTAATCGTACTCCGATTCTGATGGAAGGGTTTGAAGCCGGTGCTGTATTTGATACTGCAGTATAGTGTATCAGCAGTCATTCTTTTGAGAGCTATACACTTTGACTGAGTAATCAAGAGACACACATTACGTTTCTGTTGACTCGCTTCATACAACAGGATCCATAGAGATATTGATTGAACAGTAACTGCCTCCACAAGTCCAAGGCATACTAATCAGTCCCAAGCTGACTGATAGCATATATTTTTTGTATTCTCAATAATCAGGCTTGTGTAATATATCATGCACATTTTCTGGACAGCAATGCTGTTTTAAAAAACAATGTCAAAAAATCATTAATGATGATAGTCACTAAGCTGTTCCTTAGGGCCAGGCCGTTGTTTTGTTCTTTACATCTTTAAGGATGCTAATTGAAAGAGTTCTAATGCAATGTACAGCACAGAGCTCTCTGGATATTTCCCCACTCAAAGTGCTGTATGTCCCTGTATAAGGCCCTTCACTAATACACTTTGAGTATGTCGCTGTTTATTGATGTGTCTGAATCAGGTAGATAACAAAAGAGGTAGCACTGTAGTTCTTTGTGGAGATTTTATGAATATGGTTCAATGCATTTCAGGATAAATAAATATGCATCGGTATATGAGAAATACAGTATACCAAATAGGAGACACTTCATTGCATTCCCACCTGCTCTTTGCTCATGTGTGTGATATCCTTTCTAACACCTTCTTACTGTTATTATTATTATTATTATTATTATTATTATTATTATTATTATTATTATTATTATTATTATTATTATTGATTTTGTATTTCAAGACTACAGCAACAGCGCTACATTGAAGTTGCTTTGACATATTTTACAAACATCAATTAAACATATATTCTGAATTTAAATTATGATAGAAAACATTACGTGTGACAGAGACAACCAGTCGAGTGTAACTGTGCTTTTTACCAGATAACTAGCAATACAATTTGAGAGAGACCACGTACACTAGGTGTATGAAGTACACACATATGTATTAGTACTATACAAGAATGAACAGGAAAGCTAAGAAAATATAACAATATAACATTATAACAATCTCTAGCCAGTAAATACAAGAACACACTTTTGAATGAGCCTTAATCAACCAGCCACAAATACCCAGTTGTTTTGGTGAAAGCCAGTGAATTCAAGTTCCATTGTAACATTCCTGAAGTCTATCTAAATGCTTCATGAAATATAAGGGACATTTTCTATCAACATTGTAACTACTGCATATAATGAATCTGCTTTTGTGCATGTTTGACCACTATTTCAAATACCTTAATCCATCCACTAGCCCAGTATACACTCCAGACTGCAGCAAATTTTGGCATCTGGTTGAAATTCTAGTGCTAGTGTTATAATATTTTTGGAGCTTCACTATTTCATTAATAGCATTTTCTTTTTCAGAAAGCTGGCTATGTGCTGGTGGTTGTCAGTGTCCCCTGACTGTGCCACTTGCAGAGGGGTCTTTTTCACATTGTTTGTAGCCTGCAGGTTGGGTTTCTCTCCTTGGGTCCTGCTCACCAGTTTGTACACAGAGCTGTAGTGACCGGACTTGCAGGCGCAGTGCAGCGGGGTGTCCTTGTTGTTGTCGAGGGGATTGACAGCCGCTCCGCAGCCCAGCAGCAGCTCTATGAGCGCGTCCTGCCCGTGTTCTGCTGCGAGGTGCAGAGGGGTCCTCCGCCACACATTTTTGTCGTCTACGTTCTTATTTTTTCCAGCAGCCAAAAGAGCCGTCGCCACGCTGGCATGCCCTTTGGCAGTTGCGTAGTGCAAGGCCGTACAGCCATCCATGTCCTTAGCTCCGAGCCTTGCCTTGGCAGCCAGCATTGCAGACACGGCTTCTAAATGCCCCTCCGTGGCTGCCACGTGCAAGGGTGTCTTTTTCTCCTTGTCCGCAGAATTAGGATCGGCGTGGCTTTTGAGAAGCTGTTTCACCATCGCGCCGTTGCCTTGATCTGCGGCGAAATGCAAAGGTGTCTTGGAGTGCTTGTCTTTAGCGTTGATATTCGCTTTGCACTGGATCAAGCGCTGGGTGACATCAGCATGACCCCGCTGACAAGCAGCGTGCAAGGGGGTGAGAGACTCCTTAGTCGCTGCATTCACGTTGGCTCCAGCTTTAATCAGCAGTTCAACTAATGCTGGTTTATTGTGGAAGGCAGCAACGTGCAAAGGAGATTGGTCACCTGGGCCTGCAGTATTAGCATCCATCCCTTTCTCTAGCAGGAGCTTTGTACAGGGGAGACTCCCACTTTGAACAGCCAGGTGCAGAGCTGTGTTGAGGTTGGGTAGCTTGTCATCCAGTCGTGCCTGTCTTGAAACAAGCACTTTGACAGCTTCCAGTTTGCCCATTTCTGCAGCCAACAGCAAAGGGGTGTATTGCATGTCATTCCGTGCGTTCACATCCGTTCCCTTGTCTATTAAAGCTGCGATGATTCCATGCAGATCTCTCTGCACGGCCTTAAAAAGTGCAGACACTCTGGTGTCAGGGGAAAGGTCCTCAGCGTGCTGCAGGATCAACCCAAATATCAATTGGTTGTTGCTATTAAATGCTGCGTCGATAACAGAAGAGTCAATTTTGGCACCAGCTTCAAGCAGAACCTTCACAGTCTTCTCAAAACCCAGAGAAACGGCGTGAAACAGCGCCGTTTTCTTTTTCTCGTCTTTGGCATCCACTGGGGCGCCCTTCTTTAGAAGAATCTGCACTAGGCTGCTCTCATCCTTGAAAGCCACCAGGTGCAGGAAATTCTTCTGGTTTTTATAGTTCCTAGTCTCTTCCTCCACCAACATCTTGACTATACTGAGGTGGTTGTTTTGGGCAGCCAAGTGAAACGGTGTCTTGGATTTTTTGTCCGTGGAATAGATGTTAGCTCCTGCCCCTAGGAGCACCTTCACAGCCTGGGCATGACCTCTTTCAGCCGCCCGGTGCAATGGTGAGCTCCCATTCTTGTCTCTCATGTCCAGATTGGCACCCTTGCTGAGCAAATACTCAATAACTGGGACTTGGCCATGAGAGGCGGCTATGTGCAAGAGAGTCTCATATGAGGAATTGACTGTGTTAACGTCGCCGTCTTTCAAGATTTTCTCCAAGTAAGAAACATCTCCAGCTGCAGCAGCTTCAAACAGTCCCCTGGGCTTTTTAGGGACCTCTTTGGGGTCTTCAGCAATTGGAACAGATTTCTTTGTCGTGTCCGGCTTCTTGATGGTCTTTTCTTTCTTTAGTGGGACCGCTGCCAAGATGGTCTTTTTAGGGGTCTCTTGGACAGCTTCAGGAGGCCCATTTGTTTCCTTTTCCAACAGGTACCCAACCAGCTGCCTCTTAGCATCTCTAATGTTCTCATTCACGCCGCTCACATACATCCGAATGCTATTGTACAAGGCTGGCTCAACAAGTTTCAGACAGGGGTAAAAGAAGAGTCTACAAGCTCTCTCACCTTGGGAGAGCAGAATCTCCAGAACCCTGGAGTTCTTTTCCTCACGGGTCCTGTATTTCGAAAGCAGGAGTTTCTTTTCCGGTGACAAAATACCTTGGCCGATGAGATGGTCCAGCAGACGTTCAATGTTATTTATACCATTCACCAGATCCTTTTTCTTATACTGGAGAACCTCAACAGCATATGGATTGGTGAACAGACTAGCAGAATGCATTATAACTCCCTGAGCCCCTTCCTTTGCTCTCACTGTATTCCAGTCAGGTTTTGATCAGAAACCTAAAAACTGTAACAAGGACTGCTGCTTTTTTCTTTTAGACAATGGTATTACTCCCACACATCCAAAACTTCCTTGGTAGTCTTGACTCTCCTTCTAAATAAAGCTTTATGCTAATCTAATGTCACCGTAGCAACCAGGTAAATACTACACTGAGCGCAGGTGATTCAAAACTTTTATCAATGAGAAAAATTCAAACAAATTGCATCCAGTTTTGATTCAGTGTAAAAGCATGCTAATAGTCTAGCACACACATTGTTAATGTCTCTTACATATTAGGAGAGATGTTAAAAGTTATGCTTGTTTTTTTAACTTAACTACTGAGCATACTTTGTTGTAATTGCAGTGTAAGCAATCCGTCAGAAGTGACTGGAGAGAATGTGCAGCCTAGCTACTGTTGCTGTGATCACTGCCGTAGGCTTTTGTGCACGATTTGAAATCTCTGTACAGTCCTACCACAAACAAAAGCTGCACATGACTTCCTTTAGGGTAATTTAAGAATAACCCAGGGCTGGAGGATGCATACAGCATGCAGACAGCAATCCGATCATTGTGAGGAAACAAATCATACAAGAAAGAGAAAGAGAGGGAGAAGGGTTTATTTTACAAAATGTTCACGTCTGTCACCTCGTCTCATTTTCCTGCTCATCAACTGAAAAATGAAGAGTGTGTTACTGTGAAGTCCTGAATCCCCTTCCTCACCATTGCAAACAGCACCCACACAGTCAGAGGGGTGCGAGTGACAAGAGGGCTGAATTGGCAGAACGAGAGTAGCAGCTTTTGTTATTTCCTCATAGCGTTATTAAGTGCAAGTCAGAACAGGTTTCTACAGCCAAGCGGTATCTGCTAGGCTACTGTATCTTAATTGATGTAACATTACAGCAACACTGCATTTATAAACACTGAGGTTATGATTGTCTAGGAGATGTTCACTGGTGTATCTACAGGAGGACTTACTGTAACCAGGACTTCAAAATGAAAGGGGTTGTGAAGGGAGCAGGGTTCTGGCACCAAGGGTAGTCTGGAGCTAGCCAAGGAAATTGGAAACTCCAAAATTGCCATGCAGACTCCAGCCAGCCAGTAGCTTATTACAATATCTAAATGGACAGTGCTGCTGTTTCATTTCATAGGAAGGACTCTTTGATATTCTCCAGACCCTACAGGCAGCGTTCAAACTGCGATACAGCATTCAGAACACATTGTCATTCCATATGTACAGCTGACCTATTGTCTCTTATGGTATAGCAGTGTCTTCTTGTAAGCATTCTGTGTGAGCTTAAGAACCACAAAGCGAGGCTGAGCAGTTCCGTCTTCCATGTCTTCAGCTGGTTGTCTACTGTACCGTAATTGGCAGAGAATGGCTTCATGATTTTTTATTTGTGTAAAGGTGCGTTTACACTCGGTTGCCAGGTGCCCACCTTCCCAAAGCAGCACAAATACGTGATGTTTCACGAGGAGCACATCATCCAAACCTTTTGTTTCTAATAAGTACGTTGGTCTGCAGGTATTAGAGTCTCCCAACACAGCTGTCTAAAATATTTCGGGTGAGATATTCAATGCCTGCCTGTCCCACAGTTTCAGTAAAGGCTCAGCAGAAAATGCTAAAAGTGAAGGATATTTTGTAGTGCTGTTCTAATTTGGGATTAGAAATACTCAGGATATTGGGTAATGGTGAAAACGCTTGTTTGTATGTAATACAGTACACTGTACACAACAGCCATGTTGTGTTTTTTCCACTAGATGGCCTCACTAGCTTACAAATAAATGAGAATGTCCTCAGGCCAACTCCCTGTGCAATGTCATTACTCAGCTCTACACTGTCAATGCAGAAAACCAAGGCGCTCTACACAAGTGTTACTCAGGCATGACTTTAATCTAAATGCTGGCAGCACCATAACCAGTATAACTATGGCGCTGCAATAAGCTTTGATTTCATTACAGCCTCAGTCAGTGAACCTGAAGCCATGCCATTGTAATACATAACACACCACTGCAAAGATAAAGACACGCTGGCCTCTCGTGGTCTATAGAAATACATCCACAGTTTAAATAATTCAAATAGGAACTTTTACATACCAAGGGGATGTAATGCCTAATAGGGGACGAGATTCTCTTCAGTGTAGATCAGCTGAATAACTGAAAGACAGGAAGCTAATATGAAAAAGAGCTTCTCGTGACACATAAGGACTGAGGGGTAGAATACTGGGAATGAGAAGCAGCTGTGAGGCCCATCGTGCACGTCTCTTCCCAGCACCCCATTACCAGGGTTTGAGATGCTGCTGATTTACCTGGCTATCCACTGTGCACTGGCTTTGATATCTAGCAGGACAGATCAGTATTTATGTAAACTTTACCCCACAATTTACAACAAATTACCAAATTACCGTAGTATCTTATCCCGCTGTTATAAACTTACAATCAGACTTTCTGTACACCAGCTGATCAGTTGTGGTAAAACTAGTTTAAAATGTGGTTCCATTGTATTTCCTCTTAACTCTTCGAGTTAGAGTTAAAGAAATCATTTCAGTCGATATCCTGATTAATAGGGAAGTGGGTCCCTCATACTTTAAGAAGATTAAATAACAGCTTGAGATTAGATCAAAACCCCACTGCTGACGGCGTGCTGGTTACCGCCTGTGATGCTGTAACATTGCGCTGGTTAGATGTTTATCAATGTTGCTCTTTGTGCTGCACTTTTCCTGTAGCCTGTGCGCTCTGACAGGCTGAGCGGTGTCCAAGCTGCGATCTGGCACAGGTTCTGCAGCTCAGGTATGAAGTTGATTCCTGGATCACACTGCAGCTGATCAATATGACCTGCTACTGACACACTCACAAAAGGCCAAGCATTTAAGTGCACTGGATCTTTAACACAGAGAGAGACTCATACCTGAGTTTTCAAGCCCTCTCTCCCTCAGTGCTCTCTAAGAATTCCACCCCACTCCCTGGGTGTTCCGAGAGCTGTACCTGCTGCTCTCCATTCCTCTCCTCCGTTCCTTAGAAAGCAGAGTTTAAAGTACGTATCCTAGTTGGAGCTGGTTTGTGTTGAGAGTAACAGTGGAGGAGTGGCAGGTGTGGCAGGACACCCTAGCCTCAGTTTAGAGGTAATCAACTCGGGGCTTGCTCCTGAACTCCTTATATTAACTGTGTAACTGATTGAAATGAGTTATTTTGAGATTTTAAAGTCTGTTACATAAAACCTCTGCATTGTTAGGCACTTTTACGGATTTCTTTTAACAGACTATCAAACAGAGGTGGATTGGCTACTGTTATAATTACAATCACAGTAACAGTTAGAGTAAGCAACTATTTTTAGTGTGAATATTCTTTGCGAGTGTGGAAAATGCGTAAGGCGTTTCTGGTTACTATCGTCTTACTTAACAGTAAAACGATTAGGGTGGAAAAAATGAACGCAGGCCTTTTATAAAGCTAAGAATTTATACACAATATTAATACTGCATACTGAATACTTTAATCTACTTGAAATATTATAAACAAAATAAGTCATTTAGTTTAAAATTATATTTAAAAAAGATAAAACACTACAGCATACAATTGTTTATTTTTTTCACATCCAGTTTGAGTGAAGTGCACGGTACATCTGAAATCACGACGAGAACAAAAAAGAAAAGAAGAAAACTTTGCTTGTTCTATTTTTGGTCCCCTGAACAGATGTTTTACATAACCGAAAACTTTCCTTCATGAAACTTGTAAATCTTCTATCGATACAGGCTCCTATAGGAGAGGTTTATCCTGTCTGTCACCAGGGGCTGGCATGGGTTATACAATCAGTTTAGAATCAATCCAGCCCAGCTGTCACATCTCTGTCTAGCCTCTCTGTCCAGTCTCTCTCTTCAGCCTTTGTCCAGTCTCTCTGTCCAGCTTCTCTGTCCAGCCTCTCTCTCCAGTCTCTCTCACTAGTCTCTCTCCAGCCTCTTTGTCTAGTCTCTCTCCAGTCTCTCTTTTTCCAGTCTCTCTGTCCAGTCTCTCTCTCTAGTCTCTCTGTCAAGCCTCTCTTCAGTCTCTGTCTAGTCTCTCTCTCTCCAGTCTCTCTGTCCAGTCTCTGTCCAGTCTCTCTCTCCAGCCTCTCTGTCCAGTTTTTCTCTTATCTCTGTGTCCAGTCTATCTATCCAGCCTCTCTGTCCAGTTTGTCTCTCGTCTCTCTGTCAAGCCTCTTTCTCCAGTCTCTGTCCAGTCTCTCTCTCCAGTCTCTCTCTCCAGCCTCTCACTCCAGTCTCTCTCTCCAGCCTCTCTGTCCAGTCTCTCTCTCCAGTCTCTCTGTCCAGCTCATTGAAATTACAGGGGGTGTTCAGGGAAGAATTGAGTGCAATGAGGTTAGCAGGTTCTGATGGGAGAGTCAATTGAAGAACACAGCAAAGCTCAATCATCACATTTTCAGGCAACACTCAAATGTGTAGATTGATGAGAACAGCCCTGTCTCATGATATTACTATCTATCTATCTATCTATCTATCTATCTATCTATCTATCTATCTATCTATCTATCTCAATTTATGATTGATATCCTTTTTCCATTATTTCTTTATTGCAAACGTTGCGAATATCCTAGACAGGGAAGCGTTTAAGGGGGTAACTGAAAGGTCCGATTATCGGTATTACACATACAGTTTAGGTGCCACACAAAGAAAAACAATACATTAGTCATTTAGCTTAGAGGTGTAATATAATTAGCAACTCACTTACATAAATAAATTAATTCAATTAAATAAGTCTGTGTGTGTTGCCATATTACACACGCGTCAGCTCAGCTGCAATGTCAGATTTATTTGCGTTAACTATACGACCCGGCATTCATTCTAATTACTGTACACTGCATTTTCTGGTTCTCTGAGCCATTAGCATTTGTTCAATGCACACACGAAGAAAAAACCCCTCTGAGGCATTTCCTGACCCGGCTGACTGCCTTCTCTGTTTATTATAGCAAGCTAAGGGGCTTTGCGAGGCTCGATTCTCGTAATACACGCCCACTTTCTCTCCTGATGACGTTTCTCTTCCGACTGTGCTGTTACCCGTATATGGTCAAGAAGGTGTTCCCTTTCCGGCATTATGTCACCGCCCCTCTTTCTATTTACATCAATGTATTAAAACTCAAAGTCCGTCGCTTGTTATTGTCTAAGGGGAGCGGTTTGCAGGATTTCAGTCAACATCAGTGTCAGCTTCAGTGCCAAGAGATACAGAAGAAACACCAGCAGTGCGTCTTAATGTAAATGAGAAGGGTTACATTGAAACACACAGGCTTTATTCTATTAGCAGCAGTATTTTCATTTTGTTGAAGTAAACTACTCTCCATTTACTTATAGTGTAAGGAAACATGATTACTGTTGGCAGTGTAACTTAATAAAATGTTACCATTATCTCTCTGAAATATGTGTTATTAAATATATTTTGGCCCGATCTGTATGTATGTTTTATTATATCATAAGCATAAAACATGACTTATCAGAATCAGAATTATATGCAGTATATTTTATATAAATGTATTTTTCATATTGGTTTTATTATACAACCCCTGAAATGAAGCATATCTATGAATGAAATAAACTGTGAATGCATGGAATTATATTGCAGTTGAAATATAGCCTTCTGGAATTCCTTTACTGAAACAGAGAATGGAAAATAATGTGTAAAGATATTTTTAACACCTATGTACACAATACAGTGGAAAAAAGGGACAGTATTGTATAGTACTCACTGTGTCCCTAGTAAGTTCATAACGGGACAGTATTGTATAGTACTCACTGTGTCCCTAGTAAGTTCATAACGGGACAGTATTGTATAGTACTCACTGTGTCCCTAGTAAGTTTATAAGCAGAAGGAGAGTATATAAATAAATGTAAAGGCCAAAATAACAATACTAGTTAAGTTTATTAAGTTTATTTAGTTTGTGCCCGCAGGCAGGGCCAGCACAGGCACATCTCAACAGTGCAGCACTAACACAAAGAGAGACCTACGTAGACCACACTCAATACAATAAGTATGCAACGATAATAAAAAAAAATAATCTATACATTTACTATACAGCCACAATGATACATATACTGTACAAACGGTACATCCTGTATACACATACAAACACATACATTGAGGCAACCTATATCACCTTAAATATCTAATAAGCTACCCAGTGATCGTTATCCTAGATTAAATAGTTGCTATGCAGCATTTTCTTCGTAAGTGACCATGGAGAGAAGAAACTGCAAGGCACAGCTTTCAAGAGCGGTGGTTTAGTAGTTAGTAATGACTCCCCCGCGTGGTGGAAGTGCGCCACTGCCATAGCTACTCCTGTGTGAAATGTTTTGTTGTCTTCTACAAACCCTTGAGAGTACACATGGTCATTAGAAACCAATACTGTGTTGTGTTTGTGTTATTACACGTGGAGAGAAATGTCACCATCATTATTGTATGCTTCTGTTTAAGTTTGAAAAGTAAACAAGCAAACTTGCTAGACAACACTGGTGTTAAGTTACCAATGGCTGTTTACCTGCACCGTGCAGTGAAAGAAAAATACTTCAGTATTGTTACAAAACTCGTGAGAGACAGCTATAAGGTGGGCTTCGGAGTCTGAAACTTACTAGACGAGCTGCTTCTCACAGTTTTGTAATACTGCTCATTTCATTTCCCTTTCGCATAATTGAAACAAATTCCGCAAGCGCTTGTTTTGAGCACAGCTACGGTACAGCAAGCACAGGGCAGGCGAGAGATCTGGAATGGAGTTTGGAAGACACGTGTCTTCTGGAATCCCAGACAGAACAGCGATCTCAGGGTATTGCTGTTACAGAGCTGTTAAAACGATACTCAGATAACACAGGTCTCACTGGAGCCCTGCTTAGATGCGCTAGATATCGCTCAAACCAGCTATACTGTGCTGTTACTGTGTCTATATCTGATTTCATTAATACCACCATATTGCAATACCTTTGTGTGCAGCCCAGCATGAAGGAATCATTCTTAATAATGATATTACAGTACTGCCAAATATAAACATTCATATGTTAATTGTGACACTACTAACGGTTAATGTACATTTGATAATGTTGACAACAAACTAACCTGGAGATGAATGCTTATGTTTATAAAGTTCTATTTTGGAAATCCCATAACTGAATGTGCTGTACACCAGTGTGATTTTTAATGATGTATGTGATCGGTTTACAGGTGTATGAGTGTGCAATATGTCTTTAATATACCAATACAGTCCCCAGGATGGTGGAGTCGCCCAGATAATTGTTCCTCTATTAACACACATCAGAACACCAGAGCATTCGTTTTAGATGCTTTATTTATACATGTCTTAAATATAATCGCTTTGTTTCTGAACCTTCAGAAAAAGAACATAAAAAAATTATATATTTTATTACAAATGGCAAACTTATGAGTCTCCCAAATTCCTCTTATTTACAAATAATATTGGGCTTAACCGCCAGAGCAACATACAAACCATAATAACTTACAAAGCGTGAAACGTTTACTGCATTAACATGACATCAGCTTATATACATATAGGTATATATATAATATATATATTATATATATATATATATATAAACAAACATATCAACAATATTTACATTACACATACAATCAAGCCAGACAGCTTTTTCAACCTGCCTTTATTTTCTATGCCTTCCCATGACTTCGCTACAACAGAAGCAAACGAAAGTATCTATTGAAGTATTTTTTTGTTTCGTTTTGTTTAACATTGTTTTAATACTGAATGATCTTTGAATGTCACGGGGTCCATGCACAACTTGGTCAACGTTAACGCAATGATAGTGTCTCTTGAATAAGAAAGCGCTTGTGTCTTTTTTGTTATTCATTGTTGTTGTCACGAACCCAACCCGAGACAGCTCTTCTCATCATGCTCAAGACAAGTCTCTCTCTCTCTCTCTCTCTCTCTCTCTCTCTCTCTCTCTCTCTCTCTCTCTCTCTCTCTCTCTCTCTCTCTCTCTCTCTCTATACTCCAGCGTGCAGCCAAGGATCTCGCCTCTGCAGTCTCACGGCTGTGACACTTAGTTTCATTGTCTTCACTCATTCATTCATTACTGTGTAAACTTCGTCCCGTTCTCGGACTGTCTCTTTTTTGGAGGAGCAGCGGTAGCAGGGTTGCGCTCTCAGAATGTTTGCAGCTGCTGGGTCAGCATGAGCTGGCAGCCGCTATTGACGTGGTTCATGACTTTCTGCTTGAGCTGCGCCACCTGCTCTCGCAGCAAGTTAGCGGAGGACGCCAGCTCGGAGTTCTGGGACTTCAAGTTTTTCACTTTGTCTTCGAGCCTGGAGATCCTCTCCAGTTTCCTCTTCCGGCACTTGGAAGCTGCGACTCTGTTTCTCATGCGCTTCCTCTCGGCTTTGATCCTCTCCTGGTTCTCCATGTCGATCGGGGAGAGCGGCGGGGTCTCGCCGGGCATCTCGGGCACCGTCTGGGGCTCCTCTTTCAGCGCCTGCAGCCGTGGGTGCTGAATCTGCACCTGGGTGTTCATGTGATGCTGAGGCTGATAGTTCAGGTTGTTTGCATTGCTGATGCCGGGTGCTGCCACCGTCGCCGATGAGGTGCTAATGTTAGTTGGATTGAAGGTGTTCAGGCTGGTATACACCGGTGGTTCCGGCTGCATGTTTGCGCTGAAAACACTGTTGGCAATCATAGATGAGATGGGTGTCATGCCGGTGGCCGAAGAAGTCTCCGTCGCAGAAGTTACGCTGGTGGAGCCGTTGTGCTGGTAGTGCAGCTCGGCCAGTGCCCGCACGAACCCGTCAGCAAAACCCTCCTGCTCGTCGGTAACGTTTCTCGGGCAGAGGAACTGGGTCGGGGTAGGGGTCGTGGTGATCATACCGTTGCTGGACTGGATGATAAGCCGCTCCAGTTCGGGGGAGGCCAGTTTGAGAAGCCCAACATCCGGGGATGTGAGGATGTCGCTTGCCCTGGCCCGCAGGTGCGGTTTCATGTTCAGCGAGGGGTCCAGCAGGTTCAAAGTCAGGCTCTGCTTCAGGGCTTTGGGGTTGTATCCGTAGCCGGAGGACTCTGGCTGTGAGAAGGTATTGAGTGTATCGTCGTAGAAAGTAGTTTCCATCTTGGTAGACATAGAACCCTAACCAGAACTCGCGTCTGTGTGTGCGCCTGCGCGTTTTGAATTCAGCACTTGCAACGAAAGACAGAAGTTATACTTCTGAGAAGTCCAGTTGTGAGTAGAGCGATAAACACAGACCGGCTTATGATTGAAACTAAATGTCCGATATAGGTATGTAAAAGGAAAATACAAATACTTTACAAACTCTTACTTGAAGAGAGACGTCAGTTTCTTGTACAAGTTGTCTCTGCAACTCCTCAGTCTCTCCCGAGTCGAAAGACTTTGTATTCTTCTATAGCACTTGTTTCAAATTGACTGTTCAGTCAAATATAATAGTTCTGATGTCAGTCCTTCTAGGCTTTTCCAAATGTAAACGTGTCGTCTTTTTTTATTATTATTTTCAAGAAATGTGCGCGTTTCAATGAGTAGAGAGCACCTTTCAAAGTAACAAGTTCCTCTCTCAACCATAAGCTGTTATACTCTGAGCTTCTACAGCGTGCAGGCAAAGCTTATCTGCTGGTGCTGCCACACTAAACATAGCAATGATGTCATGCCTGGCCTCTCCCATTGGCTGGAGGCGATTCGATGGGCGTTCCGTTATTGTCAGATAAGGTGCGTTGCCTAGACGACCACCCAGAAGATTCTTGCTCGCGCGCTGGCTGATGGGATGAGGTAATGCAGTTAGCTGCATGACCGGTGCATTGTGGGATTACGTATTGTTTTTGAATATCTAGTTACGCGCTTAGCGAGGCACACAGTGGCGGGATATATACAGTTTATTTCATTAAAAAAAACAAAAAACACACTACAGCAGTTTTTATAAAAAAGAAACATTTTACTGTAATACACCAACATTACAATTACTGCTGTATGAAAATGTGGTAATTACTATTTCAACCAAACTAAACGTTTTTATGTTATAACTAATACATATTGTACTTTACTATATATTATTATCATTATATATATATACTATATTTATATATATATATATATATATAATATATTTGTTTAGGAAACATGCGCTAATTATCTTATCATACTCGCTTATTATTTAGTTTTATTCACTCAGCATCCCACAGGTTTTGAAGGTTACAGCACCACCAAGCTGAATTACTTTTGATCGAATTGTTTTAATAGATTGTAGTGTTTTTGTCTTAATTTAAACTCGTTATGTTTTGAAGGCAGGGTGATTTTAAATAACGCACAAAACGGTCGTAATTACACGTTCTTAGCATGTAGGGACTTGAGTCTTTGGTTAAGTCCCTGCACTTGTCAAACGGGGCGAATCGATGCGTCTCTCGGTCTGCAGTTCCGAGACTGATACGGCAAACTCCCGGTTACCAGAAAGCTACAACTGGGCTTAACGTGTTTCAACCAGTCAGACCTGTAACTGGAGGGATTCTCATAGGGTTACAAGCACCGGAGAACCGACAGTGGGACAGGATGTAAGGGATCGTCACAAAAGTGTACAGTCCTTTCTTTCAAGAAAAGCAACCGATAGGCAGCAATGGTGTAGGTCTTCATGAATTAAAACTTAATCTTAAAATAAATGTTGTTAACACGGTCTTTTTATGTTATGAGATGCATGTTTATTTTACTGTTGGAATTAGAAATGATAAATGCATAATATAATAATAATAATAATAATAATAATAATAATAATAATAATAATAATAATAATAATACTCCTGGAAATGAAGAATATCTTGGTTATCTCCTGTTAACTCACTCAGTTAAGGGAAACTTTGTCTACGTTGTCCTAATTGTCGCCCTTCTTGTATATCCTGTGTTAGCTGTGAGTGAGTACCATACATGGAAAACCTTTGCATAATATCACCGATTCAGAGGGAACAGACACACCCGGGTCATGTTTAAAACCTTTTAGGAGCGTTTTTTCTATTTTATTTTATACATGGATAAAATAAAGTGAAAGTGAAACTCTGCCGTGTCGTCCCGTCCCCTGTCCCCCGTTCGTGTCCAGCAGGAGCCACGAAACCGTTAACAGCCGGGGGATCCGGACAGGCATCGAGCTGGTTCAGTTAAACAGTTAGGAACACGACTGGAGCAAACAGAGGGTCAGCAAAGATACAGAATGACCCGTCCCTGCTCCAGATCAGAGGTCTTCACTTGTGAATCTTTCAACCAATTCCATACCAGGACCTGGTTACCAGCAAGTCTTCAATAAGTTTCTCAACTGAACATCTTGGTTCAATGAAATACTGAACTGACCTGATCAAGACAAGGTACTTCAACCCTGTTCCTGATTATTATTATTATTATTATTATTATTATTATTATTATTATTATTATTATTAGTTTCTTTTGCAGACGTCTTTATCCAAGTCTACTTACACGGGCTATTGCTGAATATCTGATTAAAACATGCGCTCTTTTCCAGTGCACATGAAACGGCACTCACTGCAGACAGTCTCTGAGACTACAGTGAGCAGCAGTACTGCTTGCTGTGAGAGTGACATTAATCAGCAAACTGCAATCGTTAAAAAGGGGGGAACTTTAAAATGCTTCAGCACTTTTCTACAAATTGTACGCTTTTGTCAGTTAATGAACTTGTCAGTAAACCCTTTATATGTTGCAAATTGTTGCACCAGCGCCCTGGTCCGATGAGCGCGTAAACATGACATTGCATTTGGTCTGAAGCAGAGATCTGTTTTCTGGGAATGGCAATGGTATCTGTTTACTGTAGTATACATAATTGAATAAAGACATTCATTGCAAAGGTAATTCAATTTGTTATTTTTTTTAACTCCAGACGATATGTAATTCTAGTAAATTGGATTTAAACCGAAGCATACTTTGCGAAAATGTATTCTATTTATTTATTTTTCATACCGGTAGCAATAAGCAATAGTAAAACAATAAAGTTATATATTTAAAATTCTCCCTCCACCCCTTTCAAAATTCCATCAGTTTCATTTTTTTTTATGAGATAGAAAAAAACATTTTAAAATGTATTTGTTTCTTTTGAAGAAATATTGTACACTATTCACAAATAATAAAGTCACACTTTTTATTTGTCTGTTCCATTAAACAAAGTTTGATATTAGTGAAACCACTCCAGACTAGTCTTTAAATACCTCTTGTGTTACAGGGATGGTCATAAGGTCATAATCCAGGTTTTAATATGAACCTGAGTCTTATTTTCAACCCTGAGTTAAATCTGCATTGTAAAAATGAGCCAATGTTTTCTTGCAGACGTGACAGAAAAAAAAACATTATATAGATTGCATGTAGAGTGGCCTCATATTTTCCTTTGACAAGCTTTACAATAACAGTAAAACATAAGAACTCCAGGAGATTCTGTAGCTTCGCTTTCTACTTTTAATCCAGAACTCCACGGATCTCAAGGCTATAAATCGTTCTTTGTAAAGTGAATTACAGCAAGTGCATTCCCTGTCTATTCACTGGCAAAATTTATCAAACTAAGAGTCCGACTAAGTAAGCTATTACATGAATAACACATAAGCTATCTCACGCACCTTTTAGCCTAGCAGACAGCATAACAAATAACATTCGCTTAGCTGGATCCAGAAGAGAAATGCAGTAAACGTGCACTTGTTTTCATGGGATATGTTTTTTACTTTTATGACTGTATTTTGTTTTATGTGTCAGCTCTTCTGTTAGGTTAATACAAAAGCCTGCTGTTCGGTGTCACCTTGCCAAAGCTGGACAGACAGCAAGACGTCTGTATTCTGAGAGTGACAAGGGGCTTTCTAATGGTGTTATACTGGAAGGCAGTGGAGCAAGGTGGTCCTGAGAGAGCGTGGACTCCTCTGCCTGTCTGAAACACACATTGACACTGAATAGCCAGAGGCACATCTGTGAGATATCAAGCTCTCGGGTCAATGCAAAGTCATAGCACCAGAGCGGGGGTCATTCACTTCAGCTGCTGTGGGTTAAACTCAGGGGCACACAGCTCCATTCCATTCCACATCAGGTTTTTTTAAATCAATTTGACAATTAAAGGATTAATACCTGAATAGAGGTTTAATTGGTTCGTAAGTATCTGAGCTAGAATGGTCCTTGCTGTGTATCCACCAGGCTAACTGCGCTGCTTGTAGACTCCATGTCAGGGAAGCATCTAACTTCGTTCCGTGTTTTAGGACAGCCTCATTCTAGGTGTGGCTAAAAAGCTCTATTTAGACTCTAATTATTTTCATCAGCTACACCTGATATGTGACTGTTTAAAAACCCAAAGTGGAGAACTCAGCTTCCCTGACATGGAGCTGGCAGAATCGGCAGTTTTAAAAAACCACCTGTGTGAGATATTTTCTGTTGGACATTGTCTAAGGGCTTATCAAAACAAGTTCTTTCTAAACACAACAAAGAAGAAACATTTTCCCTGTTTCTCCCAATATTGGTTATCAGTGTAGTTTTTAATTACACAGAGGCAAAAATAATCACTGAATAAGCACTAAAACTACAATGGTAATGTGATGTGGTTGGAAACAATCCTGTTGCAACACAAGATTCTTGGAAACATTGGAAGTTACCATGCTGCCCCTCCCACACTGCAAAATGATTTGAGAGATTCCAGGAAAACCCTGAAGTGAAGTTAGTTAAAGTTATGTATGCAGTGCCTCTATTGAATGACTGTCTTCTCTACACTGGCTTAACTAAAACTTAATATAGATTTACTTCAACAGAAGTAACTATATAGTAGAAGTGACTGTGCACTCTATAAAAATGCATGCCTTGTTCACAGTTCAGTTTGTTAAGGGGGTTTCAGGTGCAGGGATACAACCCTACCACTCCATCTAGGTGTGCAAATTTGGCACTGTGAGGCTAGATTCTAGCAAGCAACATTAAATTGTGGTGCAAGGAGACTCATTGACTTTAGCCATGGTCCCAGTTTATTACTGCCTTTCCTACAGAGAAAAGGTGCTTATTCTTTTTTTAGATGGCAGTTAACCTTTGCTCAGCTGTTTCGACTGCATTTAATTATAGATCTTCAGTTAATTATACATTTCTGAAGCTGCAAACCTGCAAACTCTTTCAAAATAGCAAGTAATAGGCATCTTGTTCTGTATAATGATACATACCCTTTGTTCCGAGAGGGAAAAAAAGCCTGTATTTTTCTAGTGAGCATCTATACAAAATCATCCACGGTATACCTTTATGTTTGTTTGTGACTATTTTAGTAGATAAACACATTGAGCATCAGGCATTCATTGACCTCAACCATTCCCTCCTTGTGCAGAATGGTTCTGTTACTGGAGAGATCATGGTTTGCTCTGGTTATTAATATACTTTGTATATACCTCTCTGTGCTTTAACTCAATTGCATGTACTTAGCTATGCTGTTGAGGTGGTTTACTTCACTTTGTTATACTTTTACATGGGTAATCAAAAGAGTGCCTCCATACACTAATCAGTAAGTTGTGTAAAATGCCTCCCCAGTGCCAGTTGTTCATACACCATTGTACCCTTACACTGGCTGACAACAGCTTGATTAATTCACTCATTATTCCAAATGTTTAGACACTGCACTGGCCCCCGCTTGAGGGCCTAACATGAAATAGACTGTTCTGTTACAGTTCCAAACAATGATTCCTTATTTGCCTGCAGTTCTTGGCAGGTGAACGACATCAACCTGTACCTAGAGCTGCGGTTAGCAGCAGTGCAAAACGTGTCTGTATTTGTCCAGGTGTATTTTTAGATTGTTGTACAAGAGGGTATGCACTGTGTCGTTCCCCATATGATTTTTAAAATAACAAAGTCATTTTTGACAATATCAAAAGGTAACCTTTGAACAAAACTTGGTCTTCGTTTGAAATATTTAACAAATAGGTGTTGTCTTTCATTAATGCATACATACATACATACACACACATACATACAAAAAGGGGTGATTCTTAGGACTGTATTCATATGAAGTGAAAGTTTTGTGTAAAATATGCTTGCATTTTAATGTATTCAACTAAATGAATTACAATTTACTTTTAATTCATTCATTTAAACATAGATTAATTATGCATTAATGCATTCAATACATGTTGAATATTTGCTCTGTGACTCAGAAAGAACACTGTTTCTCATCGTTGTACTTTATCCTTAGATAAACAAACAAGTTTTTGTCATGCATTTACCTACAGTATAAAACGTACTGTGTGCCTGAGCCAATAGACTAGAATACATTTTGCATTGACCAGAACCTCTCTGATACCAAACTGTTTCTTTAGTTTACAGTGTGTGTGTGTGCATGTGTATGTATATATATATATATTCTACAACCATCATTGGCATCATTTGGGATTGTTTACATTACTGTCCATAGTAGCTATAGATGTTGCGAATCGCATTTCTGATTAGTGAATAAAAAATTAGTAATAGACACCATTGTGAGGCATGTGATCTCAATATTCATATGCATGGTACCTTCAACTGCATCCCCCCCCCCCCCATCATGCATGCCCCCCCCCCCCCCCCCCCCCACCACACACACACACACACACACACACACACACACACACAGCAGCCTCTGTATTCCATTGTTTAATTTTCACAACTCATTTTCCACTTATTATGCCTTTGAAATGCAAAGCATGTGAGTGAAGTTGAAGATGCCTGGGCTGGAATGTGCCTGGTATCTGTGAAGCAGGTAAAACAACAGCATTAAGAAACTGCTCAGGAATCTCTGCTGAATCCCACACAGGATTCCTCCCACACCTTTGTGCATTTCATTTTATATGTATCTTTCAGGGATTTGAAACTAGACTTCAATATTTATTGCTTTCAAGTCGAACAGCGTATGGTAGCCAGCACTGAGAAAAACATCTGCTTGCGGTCTATATGAATTTCTTTCATGGAATTTTTAGATTCCAAAAGATTATATTTAGGGAACCTCCAGCAAGACATGGATCCTGATTTTAATCTAAGATCATTTTAGGGTTTTATCCCTTGTGAAAATCTAATAAGTAGAGCACACATTTATTAACCTCATTTAGTCATTTTTATACTTATTATAAACAGTTACTAACTACTGTAGCTACTGGCATGTTAACTAATGCAGTTCATTTTGTGTTAATAGTTAATTAATATATTAATTCATTTATTTATACCTATTGATAAACTAATTAAAAAATATATATAATAAAATAAATCCTGAGTTAATTTGCCAAAAAATACTAAAGTCATTAAAAGGGCCTTGTCTGTTGGTCAGTCAGTTTGGTGAACATGTTACTTTACATACATTATCTTTACATTATCAGCATTTAATCTTGAGAAAGCAATGATGCTATGACAACAAACCTACAATGCTGAATGCACTTGAGTATTTCTGTGCCTTCTTTTCGTGTCCCTCTTTATAAAGCTCATTAAACGTACAATATCATCCCGTGTGTGTTTCCATTATCTGAATGAAGGCACTGTACAGGTGGGGCTTCCTAGTGCTGCTACAGAACTCAAAGAAAACACTCTGGAAAGAGTTTGCATAAACAATGGAAGTGTGAAGTCATGAAGGGTCAACTTCAGGACAAAAAACAAAAGGAAGGCAACAGCTGTGATTGTTTTTTTCAGGTTGACTGAAGTCTCTTACCATGTTTACCTTTTAACCTCTTTCTGTACTGGAAACATTATCGCAGCTGCCTGTATCGCTGTTCTGGAGTCCAGTATGTTTTTTTTTTGTTTGTTTTGTTTTATACTATGATTGGGTTATTAAAGGATGTTGATACCTAGACCTCATTTTAATGCCTTGGTTTTCAAATTCCTGTATATGAAGTGTTTGTTTTTCCCCCTTGGTATCAGAGTTTTAGTTGATAATCAGTCACACGATACCCCAGTCCTGAATGCCTCTCTGTGCTGTAGGGGTGCTGCAGTGTGGGTTGTGTACTCCAGGCGTGACTCACAGTCGGTGGGCTCTCTGAAATGCCAGTTGGTGATGCACAGGCTCATTCAAGTTCAAGTACCAAAGAGATGTTGGTGTCTCAGCAGATTCTTAGTCATGAGGAATGGTGCTTTCAAGTTAGTTATAGACGGGTGTATATGGGAGGCTGTGTGGTCCAGCGATTAAAGAAACAGACTTGTAACCTGGAGGTCCCTGGAACAAATCCTGGCTCACTCACTGACCTTACTTAACTCACTTAATCTCCTTGTGCTCAGTCTTTCAGGTGAGATGTTGTTGTAAGTGACTCTGCAGCTGATGCATAGTTCACACACCCTTGTCTCTGTAAGTCACCTTGGATAAATGTGTTTGCTAAATAATAACAATAGACTCCTGCAAATTGCGATACTTAAAAAAATAAATTGTAATCAGGAAATAACAATATAGTACAAAGATCAATTTTTTTCTAGTGATCTGTGAAAGGACTAGTGCTGAAGTCCATCCCCATCAAAGAGAATGGGTTAAATTCTCAAAATTGCCTGCAAATTGTCATTAGCAAATATTGTTTTTCAGATGGTAGAATCACACCAGTTACTAAACCAGATATAATAAAATTGTATTCATGACGATGTGCAGTAAATAGCTTTGAGAATCCAGCCCAATGTCTTCATAGAGGTTGTGTTTCATTAAGATTGCCTAAAACAACTTCCTCAGTTCCCTGTTACACCTACAATGGTGTAATTGAGTAAATTAAATTATAATACAAGAGGTGCATATTATAAAAGAGTTATTATTATTTATTTATTTAGTGGTCACCTTTATCCAAGGTGACTTACAGAGACCAGGGTGTGTGAACTATGCATCAGCTGCAGAGTCACATGCAACAACATCTCACCCAAAAGACAGAGCACAAGGAGGTTAAGTGACTTGCTTAGGGTCACACAGTGAGTGAGCTGGGATTTGAACTGGGGACATCCTGATTACAAGCCCTTTTTTTAATCGCTGGACCACAGCCTCCTCACAGTTGCTCCCTATATAAGGGCAGAACAGTTTTGTTCATAGCTTTGCCATATGGTGGCCAGGCTGTGTGTATGCGTAATGCTTGCCACACTGTCTGTTCCACCCTATTGTTTAGCACTGCACAGGAACACTGGATTCCTGAGTGTGAGGCCTAACTTTCTCCTGTTCCCTTCCTGTGATCATTTTGTTTTGGTCCTTTGCTTGGTGTCGGCTGTTTTCCTGTTCAGATGTAGCATCTCACATATCCTGCACACATACACGACTCCTCCAATCTGCTGGAACAATCCACAGCAGCCAGCCGCACAGAAAGCGATGTCAAACCTAGCACTGCCACCACAGGAAATCTTCTAACAAAACAGCTCTCTGCATCTTGGTATTGTTTTCATTTTTTTTTTTTCCAGAAATCCTCGCCACATGTGAATGGCACTTCCTCCTCAAGGTAATCTCTGGTTTGACCCGTGGGTCCGTTTATTTCATAGGTCAGCTTGACAAAACAGAGCCATGGTCACTTAAAGGACCTCATAGTTCTAAGACAACAGTATGAGTGCTTCTGTAACCTGGGCATAATGCCATACGAATCATGCCACCTGAAGGACTATGACTGCTCAAGGGCCCTGCTGAATTTATACACTTGTTTTGGTGTGTTCGGTGCTGGAAGCCTCATTGAATTGTGCAATGGAACAAAGAACAGAAAGCTGTATGTGTTGTTTCAGTGTTAACACTTTACATTAAGTGTCTCTGATTACTGTGTATTCCCATAGTCGTTCCTTAGTAAATGCATGTGTACTTAAACATAATCACAATGTTATTATGCATAGTTACAATGTTGTTAATGTGTCAATCTTTTTGCATGATATATCCCTAACCCTAAAGCCCTAACCCTAACCCTATGACACATTAAGTACATTGTAACTATGCATAATAACATTGTAATTATGTGTCAGTACATCTTTCTTTACAAGTAACTACTATGTAAATACACAGTGATGAGAGACACTTAATGAACCATTTGAATTAGTATAGTTAGCAATGACCATGCATGCAATTATGATTTTTACACAGTAAGCATGGGTTCATTATATTTAAATTATACAAAAAATACAATCTTAATAAAATGCAAAAAATGAATAGGATCTATTAAAAAAAACAAAAAAACAGCTGCATTAAAATTGTTTTGTCATTTTTAATTTGGAGTTCATTAAGGTTAGTCATGTTTAAATTGGAGTTAACTAATGGTTCCTCTTTCCAATGATAGGACCCTCCATTAGTGAACAATGATTTCAGAAGTAAATCTGATGGTGTGCTTGGAAGAGGCTGTCAGCTGAGCGCAGAGTTTCTTTATGTTGGCCGAATATCAAATGTAAAAGCGATACAATTATACAAAGGCCTTCCCCACGTACAGATGTTGCTTCAGCTGTTGGGAGGGGAAAAAAAGATCTTTTGTAAACTGTTTGTTGAAATGGTTTTGTTTCATTAGATGTTGTTTTGCGATGCCATATCCTTGTTTCCCAGCTCCTCAGCATTGATAAAAATCATCAGCCATGTGCATTAGGACAGAGTACATCTTTATTGCGTGTCATTTCCTTTGCATTGTGTACAGAAGTATCAGAAGGGATGTGCAGTCCTCTAATGTGTTTCCCACAAAGCCACGGGTCTTGACCCTTGTTGATCTTGTTAATTACCCATCTTGTGTCTCTTTTTTACTTTGTGTGTGAACACATTATAGATACCACACTGATTCATATACATGTAGCAATAATATATAAGAAACTATAATATCAACACATACAGTAAATGCTCCTTTTTTTTTTTCTTCATTGACCATATGAACAGGAGGGTTAAAACTTTTACTGTGGGGGCCCTGAGCCACATAACACCCTACTTAAAGTGCCCCTGTTTATTAAAACTGGCCAGGCGACCATTATACAAGTTTCACTTCTGTATACGAACCCCAGATAAAACAAAGGATGAACATAGTTGCCATGGCGTACAGCTTTATTTGTGCAGCTGTGTAACTGTGAAACCTGAGACCATCGGCCCAGTGACTGTCCTTTGGAACAGGATTGAGAGAGGAGTGCTGCCGTGCCCAAATACTGCAGGATTGCTGAATGTTTCATTTCATTATTAAGCCGGGGTTATCTCTCTCCTCCTATCAGGGAGGATAAATAGATTTCTCTTTGTTTTTGGCAGCGTATACAGTATGCATATTCTTCATTTCATTATTTGACCAAGGTGTGCCAAACGATTCACAAAATGTTTTACATAAGTTCTGTTCAGATACTATCCCATTTGTCACGGGCAGTGTTGTGTTGTGGCCTGTCGTCACAGATTCTGCCCCGTCGGTGAGATGAGATGAGGTTAAAAGTTCTAAAACCACGAATGCAGACGAGCCCGGCTCTTTTCCACAGTGGTTTAGACTCTCGCTCATGGTGCGTGGGGTCATCGGTTCTTGCCCAGCCTTTGCTCTGTTACACATGTATTGTCTGGACTGTGGCACAAAAGATGTGCAATTGTGCATGTTAAGAGCATGGTAAAGGACGATATATCTCACAAAACTGCAGTCAAGCCCCTTTAATGTCACTGTTAATATCAACCTCTGCTTATTATCATCACACTGAAAGGTCAAAGCTAGAACTGACCAGCAGTATTCTACTGATAATATCACTTTGATTATTGTCATATTTGATTAATATGAATCAGCTTCATTTATCGATCAGATTTCTCTCCTTCTTATTACATGGGATTTTTTTTTTTAAGAATTCACTTTAAATACTGTTGGTGGTTCTTTGCAATCCTGAGAAAATAAGACTTCTTGTTTGTGGAATGTGTAACAGGGTGAAGGCTAGGTTCAAACCGGCAACCCCACACTCTGTAAGCGAGGGACTTAAGTACTGTGCAAAAGAGCCGTCTGCATTCGTGGTGACAAAGTTCTCAAGCTCATATCATCTCACCGACAGGGGACAGAATCTGTAACGGCAGTGTATCACACAACACTGCATGGGTTAATTGTGTCTTCAACATCCAAGGGTCTAGATGACAACAAGGAGACACGCTGGTTCATCATGCTCTCGGAAACTGGCAGAGGACATTGTGCTGTCTTTGATGCAACCTTATTTTTTTTTTGAGTGTTTTCATGATGATAACAGTTACATAAAATTGTAATTGGGGTTGGAAAATGTGGTTGTCTGTAGCTAGCAACACAAAATACAACTTGGAAAATGTGGCATGTGGTTTTCACAGTACTGGTAGGTGTAAAAAGTGGAACATTTGTACCCACAAACAAACACGCACGAATTTGTGAAGCCCTCCATCAGATAACAACGGAACATCCTCTGTAAGCTGAGGTAGGCTTGTAAGCTGGTTTAGAGATGCTAAGCACTTCTTCCAACACGTTTAGCAGCGCCAAGTTCATAGACACTTTCAATTCTGAATACAGCAAAGAGCTGTTATTCCAACCGTCCTGGCTTCATCTGTGTTGGCACTGCACATTCTCAGCAGCATTGCGGCATGAATCACTGTGTCTGACGATTTGCTCCACTTTGTGTAGCTGGAAAACAAGATCACTTCATGACAAGATTGAGGAGAAATGATAGAAACAGAACTGATAGAGAAGAACCAGAGAAAGTGTGACCCTGACAGAGAAGTGGGATTGGGGTGATATTGTAATACGAGAGTATGACCTTGTAGAACCTTAAACAGAACGGACCACTACTATGGAGGTACAACAGAGTTGTAACATTTATTGACAGTGGTCCTGATATGGTAGCACACTGTCTGGTATTGATATGGTACCATGGCACTGCAATGGGTTCATACCATTGTGATTGGTATGTCATTCATACTGCACCTACCACAATGCCATTTCCTTCCCCCACAGACCCAGAAAGGAGACAGCCTTTTAGACTTGACTATGCATGCTCCAGTACCTGACACACATGTACAATGACTTCAAATATATAAAATACTGTACACTTTTTGAATGTATTTTAGTTGACTGCCAAGGTGACTTTACCTATCCCGCAGTCAAACCCTACTTGCTATTTTGTTACAGTTGGCTGTTAATAAATGTGGGCAGCATTACAAGTGCTCCTTTATTGTTGCTAACTGAGTTACGAGTATTGAGGACAGTGAAGTAGACAGTGAGTTAGTGAAAGGTAGGCAAGAGTACACGTACAATAGCAATAGCAATGCATTTGTGAAAGATTAAATCAGGAAACACTGAGGCTGACTGATCACACATTAGCAGTATAACTAACAAATGAAACAGACCTACAGCAAGTAACTTCAGTTTTGAATATTATTTATTTAGAAGATGCCTTTATCTAAGGCATCTTGCAGAGGCTAGGGTGTGTGAACCATGCATCAGCTGCAGAGTCACTTACAACAGCGTCTCACCTGAAAGACGGAGCTCAAGGAGGTTCGGTGACTTGCTCAGGGATTACAAGCCCTTTCTTTAACGACCAGACCACACAGCCATACGCCCGAAAGCTTTGTATTTCAGGATAACATGAAAATATCAGCAAATAAATTGGCTTCGGCAATTGAAAGAGCATTGGAGTGTCTAGAACCTTGACGTGTAACAGTAATCATTTCATAAACATAGCCAGCACTGTATTTAATTATAATTAAAATGTCTGGAAGGGGAAAAAAAATGCCTGTCACTCTAAATCTCGTAAAAAAAAAAAAAAAAAAAAGTCTTTATTGGCTCTTGAAATAAGGTGGCATGATGTCATAGTGTAATGTGACAGGGCTCCACCAAAGCTGTTTCTTTTGAATCCCCAACAACGAGTCAAGTGTGCCTTGGAAAATGATCGATAGCTATTCACTGTGGTTTGCCACTGGGCACAGATGTGGCTCTTGTTTGCACAGGTGCACAATCATTCTGTGAGCCGTGTGAACCTGTTCCAGTTCAGCTAGCACTTCCCCTGATCCCTTCAGAAAGCACCTCTCTGTTTGTGGTTAGTTTTAGTGGTTACGACCATGGAGTTTTTTTAGAAGCAATTAAAAAAACAGCAACAATAATAATAATAATAATAATCATAACATTTAAAAAAAATGAAACAAAAAGCAAACAAAACAAGTTGCATTTTCACTTTAGTTTCCAGTGTTTGGAGGAACGCAAACAGAACAGGACGTGAATGCATTGGAAAGGCCTCCCAGTTGCAGAGTGACAGATTAACACGTCACACTTGCATAATGACTGGCAGTGTGAGGCTCGGAACAAGTGGGAATTTCACCTCTCGCAAAATTTAAACAGAAGTCCAATGTTTCATAATCTATATATTTATCCACCCCTTTGAATAGCAGCTCAGAGGAACTCGACAATAATGAGTCTGGCTTTTTTGATTTGCATTAGAAATGCTGGGAACGAGTAGATGTGCGTTGGACTTTACAAGCTCGTCAGTGTTTTAGTCTAATGGAATATAATGAATAGAGCAGAATATAATGATGTTTCCTTTCTATTCCTTGTGTTTTCTTTACTGCTTCCCCATGGCACGCTAATCTTTTACTCTGCTCCTGTTTGTGCCCTCTCGCTCCGTCTCTACTTTGTTTTAATAATCGCTGTTCTGAGAGCATGAAATATATATACAAATATTACATTTAATCTCATAGGCTACTGATTCTCCAGGACAGGAGTTCTGATCCAGTGGCAGCCTCAAACATTAAGATCCTTGCAATAGACATACAAACAGAACGACGACATTATAGGAACTTTATGCGTCTTTCCCAAGTATATTTTGAAGTATATTTTGCCACTGAAGCAGAGCGCTAATAGAGTCAAACTACCTCCCAACACCACGATCGTAAAACCCCTTAAAAGACTAGTGGTAGTTATTTGCACTTTCTACATTGGGTTAGCTTTGTATTGAACCGTTTAGGGTTTTATAAACCTCAACTCATTTTCACCTTGACTTTTCTAGGCTAAAGAGATGTTATCCATGGGAATAGTCTGTTTGTGTTCTCGGTTTCTTATTTCTTATTTCTTGTTTGTAGCAAGGTAACCAGAACTGGACCAGAGCAGTATTTCAGGCGGGGTCTAACCCTAGACCTGTATATGCATGTCTTTTTTTTGAATTCTGGATGGACAAGGCGCTGTTGAAGTTCAATTTCATGTGCCCCAAGCCTGCCTAATTACAGCTCCAGAAATATAAGAAATTAATTCAATTAGATTGTGTGATTTGCACTGGCCAGGGCTAGAAGTCTTTTCTGAATGTGAATTCCACATATCTGGGCTCTCAAGTGCTATAAAGAGGTCCCTGCAGCCTACACATTTCAGGCATTTCGGTTCTGATCCAAGGGCTTCCGCAGAGTATGTGTTTCTGAAGTGAGGGTTAGTCTCCCATGAGCCATGGCTGTTTCTCTAACCCCACGTTGAAACCCTTTATTCAAATTGTCCGCAGGCGTTTCGCGCTGAAGCATATGGTTGTTTTCTCCTAGTTTTGCAACATCGCAGTTGAACACTTGAACAAAAGCAGCTGTGCATGTCCAGACACATTGCAGACTTGTTTTGCTGTTGTGCAGTTGTAAATAACAATTGTTTTCATGAGGCAGTTTAGCTCACCACAGCCACACCCAGATAACTGTTTAATCCTGTTATGAATTGCCAATGTAGTATAAACATTACCATGACCCAGTATAGCAACTTGCCAGTCACAATGAGCCTTTTTGTCACAGGAGACATTATTTTATATAGATTTACATAGATTCATTCAGAAAGAATCTTCTGTACACTTTTATAATCTATACCTTTACGGTTCCTTTATATTACTGAACACATCACTGATAAAGTGAAGTCGAAACCTGCCGAGGGTTTCTTTTCACCGTCCATTTCAAAAGAAAAGGCCAGAACAATGCACATAAACCCAGAGTGCAGCCAACCCTATTGCAGAGAGTTCTCCAGCTTTTCGTATTGACATTGGGTTTCATTATTAAACTGTTTGGCTGAGGTTACCTAGGTAACACAACAACAAATATTTGGAGCTATGTAACACCTTCCACCAAAATTCCAGACAAGAATGTTTTGCAAAGTTCCCCTGTTAATCAGGCCCCTCCTCTTTGTTCAATGCTGGCTTTGTCTCATGTGAATGCATTCAGTGCCCTCAACCACAGCAGAGTCTGGGAGGGAAACGACGGCCTCTCTCTCTGGCTTGATATATTGGGCCCCGTGCGTGATTAAGAACTTTTTTTTTAAAAGAGTTAATAAACTTTCCATAAGTATCTTGTAACACATAAATAAATGCCTGGGCTTCTTTAGAAAATTTGCAGGGATAACAAATTAATTAGTTAAAGTAGACTTTACAGTGAGGAAGGCTTTATTCACAAATCTTTAAAAAAGTATAAAGGAATATACAGGACTTGACAGTCAGAGTAACAGTGAAACACATGAACTGCAGTACTTTTATTTGTTAGGTTATTAGTGCTTGTGGTTCATGAACTACGGTAAATGGCTGCACCTTTATGCTTTAAAGGTAAATCACAGGTAAGTAAAGTTTAGAAAACGTATGTGAATATCAGACTTTTTTTTAATCCACCAAAACAAGCTTTAACGACTTGCTAGTTAGTCTAACTATCAACATGTCTGACATTCCAGATTTCTGGCTGTCTGTCTCTTTGCCTGCATGTCTGCCTGTGTTTTTGCACTCATTGAATAGAAGCATAATACAAATATATACTGTAGCTGGGTGCATATTAGCAGATTGTCCAATGCAGCGTGCTGTGTATTGTTATATTGTATCCCAGAGCTGTGTTCTCTGTGCAATTCTATTATGCAGACAATGCACAATCACTGAATAGAATCTGATTGAATTTTGACATTCTACATCCTCTTAAGTGTTCCTTCCTCTTATCTACCCAAATGAAGTTCCCCTCACTGAACAGTGCATTTGTATCTATCCTAAGATCTCCTGGAGCCGGCTGGCACAGTGCCTAACATCAGCCAGTGGCATTGTTGCTCAGCAGCTTCCACGCTCGCCAGAGTGCCATGCACCAACATTTTAAAGAGACACAGAAAGGGAAAGGCAATTGAAACATCCCCCGAGAGTGACAGCTCTGTCAGATTGCAGCATGTGCTGTGAATCTCATCATAATAAAATGAAAAGGTTGTCGATACAGCTCTCACACACAGCCCACAGGTATATGGTGGGTGTGAATGGATGTGCTGCTTTTCAATAAACAGCAGTGGGGACTTTCCATGTGTGTGTGTGTGTGTGTTTGAGAGGAGAGTGGTTATGTTCACTTACAATGTCTGTTTCATGATTGGACTCATTATTCCTTTGCTCTGTTTTCAGTTCTCTTTGCTGTGCTGTTCTGTCTCCTTTGTGATGTACGAAGATGCTGTATGATTAGTAGACGATCCCTGAGGAATATCATTGTTACCCTATACAGTCAAGGGAGCGTCTGCAATTTTCAAACACTACTAACAGGTGTAGGGAGTGTCTTCAAACACCAGTTATGGGCCATATGTGACAACGTTGTAACGTTGCAATATTATCCCTTTACATTGTGAGCACTATACAACACTAAAAGGAAAAAATGGAAAATAAGGTTGCAAATATTGGAAATTACAGATGAGTCAGAATGGAGTCAGAACTCTTTGAAATATTTCAGCTTATCTAATAATAATTATGAGACATATATATTTTGTTCCCTCTGGTGCACACAACGCTCCAGGCCTGTGTGTACAGTACTAGCTGTAATCAGGATATCTGTTTCAGGCTGGTCCAGTTCCAGCAGGGAATAATATGCCCATTAACAGGCCTTGCGCTGGCCCTAGCTCAATATCCCTCTCCAATTACACAAACACAGAAAGAGAGAGAGAGAGAGAGAGAGAGAGAGAGAGAGAGAGAGAGAGAGAGAGAGAGAGAGCTAGCTGACACCTGGAACAGACCCTTTTTATTTTATTTTATTTTTTTAATCAGAATGGCAGAGCTTGTTGTGTGAAGGAAAGAAAGAAAGAAAGAAAGAAAGAAAGAAAGAAAGAAAGAAAGAAAGAAAGAAAGAAAGAAAGAAAGAAAGAAAGAAAGAAAGAAAGAAAGAAAGAAAATTGGGTAATACTACATGAGGTGTCTCTAATTACTATGCATTTACATAGTAGTTACTTAGTAAATCCATGTGTACTTACACATAATTACAATGTTATTATGCATAGTTACAATGTAATTAATTTATACATTATTTTTGCATGATATAATCGTATTACTAAACTTAACTCTAAACCTAATCCTAACTCTAAACCTATCCCTTTTTGTGTACTTACATACAGTATATCATGCAAAAAAGATGTGCATGTTAACATTGCATAATAACTATGCATAATAACATTCTAATTATATATAAGTGCATGTGCATTTACTCAGTAACTGCGATGTAATTAGACACAGATAATGTAAAATTTCAGTCTTCTGTGGTCCTCAGTGTCTCCCCTATTGGAAAGTGGAAAGCTTACATTAAGCTTATATCTTTATACTATACTTTGCATGGGCGAAAGCACAGAAAACCAGCGAATAGTGAAAGCTCAGTGAAAGCACGGTGAAGACTGGAGAATTATAGTAAAGTCTGGTAAAGCATATACAATGAACTCACTGTAACGCAGAAGAGAAGCGTTGACACTCTAAAATGACTGTGCAAATGTACCAAGTTTAACTTTTATAAGGGAAGAGGAACATTGTGTTTACTGTTCAAAGGTTTGCTCAGTATTTATTTGTGTGACTAGACCTTCCTAGGCAGTAAGCCATCACTGTGATTTTTTTTTTTCCCATCCTGTCAATCCCCTTTGGGTTGAGCAACACAGCTGTTTTTTTAAAACAGATCCTGAAGGAAAATCTCAGGCAGGCGCATCCCAGTAGAAGCAGAACACAGAAAGCACAGCATCGCTGAATTCAGAGTATATCAATGAAGCTTCATTCTCTAACCATGAGGTTTCTCATTTAGGAATTGTGCAGGACTAATATCCTCAGCTGTCATCTATTCAGGAGAGACATTACTGTGGAGCCTGTGTTAGATGCTGTCTGTGCTGTACGATACAACAAGCTTTGATATGCTGTTCATAGGGTTGTTATATTTTCTGTTTCTGTGTTAGGTTTAACTGGCTCAACCAGAAGCTGAGAACATGCTTGTTGTTTTGGGCACTGTTGTGTCTAACCAGTCTGATGCTGTCAAACCACGCTGATATATCTTTCTTTCTGAAAAGTGTCAGTTTTTGGAGAGGAAGAGTTTTTTTTTCTTGTTTCCTGTGGTTTCAGTGATTATTAATACTGCTTCTCACAGCTTGCAGTCTGCTGACCTTGAGAAAGCATGCAATTGGCAAAAAAAAAAAAAAAGAATTAGAAACATGTTTCATAGGTCCAGTATTAAATGTAGAATTAACTTTGAATAACATGTATCCAAATCTGAATGATGCTGCACATACAAAACGAAAAAAAATAATATCCTAATATCCTAATTGCCTAGTCATCAGTACATTAAGAACAGAGGTAAAAGTCACATGGAGCTCTACTGGTTGAAATTAGGAATCACAAAGCAAATGATTCCAAGAAAAAGAAACAAATGACAATTGATCCGTGACTTTTTCCTGATCCGTATATATTTCTATACGCATATATATATATATATATATATATTATATTATATATATATATCTATATATATATTGTATATATATATATATATATATATATATATATATATACATATGTATATATGGATATATATATATATTATAAAAAAATTGATATATTATATATTAGATATATTTATATATAATTATATATATATATATGATACATACATACACACACACATAAACAAAAGTTATAATAAAAAAAGGGTTTGAGACTCCTTTGTGTTATGTTAACAATTCTAATCTGTCAAGAGTTGTGATAAATGAGAGAAATGTGTGTGTGGTCTTGGAAGAGAAGTGAAATGATAGTTCATTCAGGAGCTCCATTCATCACAAATATGCAGAGAAGGCCTGAGGGAGTCAGCGTTCCCTGTTTCACAATGACAGAAAACATATAGAAATGCCAGAGCCAATACATAGCAATCCTGGCAGGTTCACAAGACACTTTGCCTTTCTCTAAGGGCTTGTTCTGGTGTATGCATAGTAACTAATGTGGGATAGACTGGGGTCTATTTGAATGGTCTAAACAGTGGCACATCTAAATAAACAGCATCCAACCCTGATTTTAACACATACCTCTTTTCACTGGATTTTAACTGGAGGCAGTAATGCAGCAACCAGAGGAATTCATGTAGTGCTAAAGAGTGGAGATGGTAAGATCTGTTGTTCTTTAGATCATTAAAATAGACCCTGCTGTATCATTCATAATACTGATGATTGCTTAAGTTGAAATGCTTACCTATGTGACTTGATTACATTTGTATTACATTACTTGAAGTTATGGGTTATATAAGATACGCGCTGACTCGCCAGATGCAGAATTGTTGCGTTATCATTCCTGAAAATGGTTCAACTTGCCTATCAGTGTCGTTTTACATTCATCCCTCACCCTCAATAGCTAAACAGTTACAGTAAGTTCTTCATTTCCAACATCTCCTTGTCTGACACCCATGGCTTTGAATCTGGTCCAGCAAAGCCTTTAAAAAACTCAGCAGTCTCTAAACTCTAAAAATCCAATATAATTACCATTTTTAGACCCACACTGCAGTAGGATGGGAGGCCCTTAACATGTCTTTGGTTCAGGGATGGGTGTGAATGTGAGAGGGTCCCAGTGCAGGAGAGAGCAGCCAGTAGAGGAGATGAAGATGGTTGATTGAATGCACAGGTTCTGCAGCCTGAGGCACAGTTAGTTTGGTTTTATGGGTGCATTTCACTGTTCTCACAGTCTTCAGGAACATTTTATTACCTTTAATGTCCCTGTGTACATTCCAGCTTAGATCAGCGAGGCCTGAGCACTTAACTTTGTTACTGATTGACCAAATGACCAGCTGTTTGTGGGTGTTGCTCCCACCCAATATTGAGAAGGTGGCAACACCACCGCCCATAGCTCAGCAATGTACCTCGTCAGTAAATTGTTAAATGGGAAGTAGGTGTGGTGACGTTCTTTGTGGGGAAGAGAGGGACAGCCAATAGCAAAGGCCAGGACCTCAAAGGGAGGAGGCCTGTATAAAGATTGGATAAAGATTCTCGCATTTAGCTTTTAGGACTGCCTGACATACTCTGTTCAACCATTTTCCCAGGTAACTTTTTGGTAATGGAATGAAAAACGTAATAGTTTCATTATAGCATTTGCCTGAATATACTACGTTTCTCTTTAAAGTTTTCACCAACATTTATTTAAAAAACTATTTCCTAAAGAAGAGCTGTTTTGTGAAGCTTTATGTGAAGGGATCAAAACACCATTCAAGGTTGATATATAAAAATATATAGATAATAGACTACTGAATGGCTGATAATATCTGATCTGAAGTAAGAAATTAAATGTACTGTATAAAGGCAGGTTTTTTATTTGAACCTCTACTGTATACAATGTGTTGAGCTGCTGTGGAGCTCTAAGCATGATTAAGGTCAATGTGGGGAGAATGAATTCCACACTGACGTCAATGACTTCCCACCCTCTTTTCCACCCCACAGGTGCATGCTTAATAAAATGATATTTTTCCTTGTGTGTGCTTTTCAGAAAGACACACAATTATACAAGTCTATTGAAGACTTCTTTTTAAACACCCCGTTCTATAATTACAGTTCATTGAGTCTTTTCCAGCAGCGACAAGTTGCTTGCCATTAAAAAGTATTGCACTTTATACGCTCTCCATACTAAATTGACATCAACAGCATGCAGCTTTGAGTTAATCAGAACTGTGTATTAGAGTTCGTCATGGGTTCACATAGAGCAGTGTGTTAGCAGAATAAAATGGAAAATTGAAACCCACATATTTAGCATACAAATGCATCAACAACAAACAGGTTCAATTTAACAGATTCAGCTGCTGTTATAATGCAATGCAGTATTTATTTTAGTTTTGTGCAGTCTAAAATGCAAAGAACAGTATAGCTAATCAATTCAAAAGCAACTGGTTGTTCTCCAGTTAAAACATCTTGTTTTCATGAAGGGGTTTCAAAACTGACATCTGAACACCTGCTGGTAATTGAGCGTGTTAGAATACTCCAGGAAGGAACAGGAACTTACTGTAAATCAAAGGTAAGGGAAGCCCCTGATTTCTTCTTTACAGTATGCCCCCAGTTTGTGTAAAAGTACTGGGGTTCCTGCACCTAAACTCTGTGTCACAGCTGCTTCAGGAGCAGCATGTTGAACACAGCTGGACTCTAGTTTTGTAATTTGCCTGTAAGACTGCATAGACTTGCATTAATATGGCTTGAACAGCTGACCAATTCTAGAAACTCAGATCTCACTTGGGTCTTCAGGTGATTCAAGTGGTGCTGGGTCTAAATGTAGCCATTGCTAACTGTGGAAACTTTGATCTATTGAAGTGTTTGTGAGCCTGTACTTAAAGCTCCAGGTCATTATTCTTTATTTAATATTTAAACGCTGGTGCTATCTAGATTCCTTAGAGATAAATAGTATTGATTTTTGTGAGTGCTGGTTTTGCACTATTGTGACTTCATAATGTCCAATGGATCCTCAGTTTTAAAGCAGCAATTATGTTGCAATTGGAATGATAAAAATTTGAATTTAATAGAAGTAGTTCATAATATAGGGGGCAGGCAGGGGAAAGGGACCACATTACTACTTCATACTCTGCTCAACGTTTAGAACGGTTTAGAAATAAAACGGCAGCCGATTTCTGAGAAAAGCAAACTTCCACTAATGTGTTTATGTTGTTATGAATTCAAACTAAAAGCACTTTCCTGTTTGTTCCAGGTATGATGATAGTGAAATAATAAAAAGCACTCCTAATCGTCAGTTAGCCTCATCTTGTGTTACACAGAAAGGCTGTAATGACTCCTTGCCACTTCCATTGAACAGACGCCTATTAAAAATCTCACTTCAGTAAAGGAGGTTTTGTAAATCCTAACTTAAACTCATTGTACTATACTACAATATATTATATATTATATATATATATATATCTATAATATATCTATATATAATATATATATCTATATATTAAAAAAAGAATAAAAAAAGGTTTATTAAAACAAAAACATTGAAAGTTGAGGTTGGAGGATTGGACCATTTTGGCTTTCATAAGTGTGGAGGCTTACGAAAGAGAGTGAAAAGGCAGACTAAATGTCAGTGAGAGAGGGCTGGGGGGCTTGCTACGCAGGTAGGCCTGTTAAATGAGATATCTGAGTTCACCCCAGGAAAGCTGTGACATCAGCTGTGACATCAGCTGTTCAGGTTCCTTTCTGTCTCGCCTGTGATGTCAGAGCTCCTCTCACACTTTGATGTGGGAGTGCCTGTGTGGTTGAGTTTGCCAGATGTGACACAAAATGTCTCAGTAATAAACAGAGGGCTCACTCCTCTTCATCCTCCTTCGCAGGTCGCAGTTCACGTCATTTTTATGGTACCATAGCACTGGAATGGATAACCAGAGAGTTCTGGCTCGTACAATTGTGAGACAATTGGTTTGTTGAAATGTGAAAATGTTACATATCGCTGTGGTACCGTTCCATCAGTGACTCAAACTGAAGATTACCCTGCCAGGGGTGTTTAAATGGGTTAGTGTGACTTTAACAGGGGTGTTCCATTACAGTGTGGGTATCTGCTGAGAGAGTGAGAGAGACACAGCGGGTTTGACATTGAAATGCCATTCGGGCGCCCAGGTTTTATTAATAATACAGGTAGTTGCAGTGTTTGTTTGTCGCCACTAGGGTACCAGCAATGGCAGCCCTAGTGCAGGAGGATATATACAAACAGTACATGAATATCTACACAAAGGCAAAAACAAACACTGTACAAAACAAAGCTAATAAGCAAAAGGTGGCCAAACAGGGACCGAGCACTGCTCCCACTACAAGGGAGGTCCCGCTCCAACAAGCTTCTCCCTGCATAAACTAAATAAACAAAATAATTCCTTACCCTAAAGTTGTAGGAATCCCAGTCTACACACAGTGATCACCCTTAGCTCACCCTAGTTATTTACACAGCCATGAGGGTTCTTCACCTCTACCTCCAGGCTTGTTGAACAAAGCACAACACAAATAAAAGAAGAACCAAAAACCAAGAACCAAGAGCCAGGGACCAAGAATGAAGAGCCAAGGACCAAGAACCAAGAGCCAAGAGCCAAGGACCAAGAACCAAGAACCATGAACCAAGAACCACGAACCATGAACCAAGAACCAAGAACCATGGACCAAGAACCAAGAACCAAGAACCATGAACCATGGACCAAGAACCATGAACCAAGAGCCAAGGACCAAGAACCAAGAACCAAGAACCAAGAGCAAAGGACCATGAACCAAGAACCAAGAACCATGAACCAAGAACCAAGAACCATGAACCATGAACCATGAACCATGAACCATGAACCAAGAACCATGAACCATGAACCATAAATCATGGACCAAGAACCAACAAACATGAACCATGAACCAGGGGCTGGCTCGCTAGCCCATTTTTAAATGCAGGTGATCAGGATTAATTGATAATCAATTCTTCAATTGCCACCTGGCCACCTGCTGCACATTCCTTTCAATTAGATAGAGGGGGAAGCCTCACCTCCCAGCCTGCCATAACACATTTAAATTATACAAATTAGACCAATGTTTTAGTTACAAACCGCTCCAATGTTATTTACAATCAAACAAAAAACATGTTTTTTACAGTGGCAGAACTCAGTCCTGCCTATTTGTGATTTTAATTTGACACAGGTTGCAATTGATATTGCAATCTGTTAGTTATACAATAAGAAAGTATTTTCTGATGTACATAAAAGGTTTAAATTATTTATTTCAGGACATTTCAGACAAAATCATATTCATTTTTGGTAGTTTTTTGCCACAAAAATCTGTTTAAAAAAAAAAAAAAAAAAAGCCAAACAAAAAAACACCACCAAAAACAACAAAACAACAAAAACAGTGGATTTTATTTTTCTGCTTTGTTTTGCACTTGGTATTCAGCACTGTGAGTGGGTGGGAGAGTGCGAGTGAGAGGCAGGCAGCAGTAAATATCAGACTGGCTGTGTATCTTCACTGTGTGAAGGCATCTCTGTCACATACCAGGGCCACAGGGACACCCAGCTTCGTTTGTGACATCATCAGCTCAGGGATTCCCACTCTAAGTGTGATGTCAAAGCACTGCCCCCTCTCTCCAGTGGGAGGGGCTGTGGCTAGCTCGATAGGTTAGACACTGTAGGCAGCAAAGAATTGATGAAGGGTAAAACCACGGTTTGTCGTCAAAGTGTGCTGAAATGTGTCGGTCGGGCTAAGCCCTCAAGAATACCAATTCACATCATCTAAGTACCCATACAAAACATGAAACTAGAAAGTATTAAAATCTACATCATACTGTTATTTACTGTCAAAACAGCTGTAACATACTCAAGGACCAGAGTTCTTTTTCAATGTGAAAATATTATTATTATTATTATTATTATATATTATTATTATTATTATTATTATTATTATTATTATCAGACTACATAAATTATTTTAGGGTTTCAGATGGCTCAAATACAGTTAACCATTCTTTTAATTTGGTATATTTCCATTTGAGGTTCAGACCTTCCCACTAAGAGTATAGCATGAAATGTGAATCCTACATTGGTTTGACTCATTCTTCGTTAGAGTCTTCCTTCGTTAAGCTTTAATCGCTGGAGTGAGGGGGAGCTTTTTGAAACATTGTAATTGAATATGCTTAACTACTTGAAGCTAACATTTCTCTGTGATTCCTGAACCTCCAATTGTTCTTCTTTACAAAAAGCCTTAAGCTTTTCAACACAGTTATCTGCTGAGAATCAAGTGACAAATAATCAAAGCATACCAATCTACAGCATTAAAGCACAAAGGATTTTTTAAAAAGTGTCATAAGAGATGAAAAATGTAAATAACCTTTAACCAAAGGCAGGCAAAATAATAACCAGCATCATTATTGGTCGTAGTTTGTGTTCAAATGTTTACACCCGCCCCCCCCCCCCCCCCCCCCCCCCCCCCCCGAATGTGGGCTGTCTTTTCAAAAGGCTCTTCTAACAAATGACGCACTCTGCATTCTGTGACTCATACTCTACAGGCTGTGGAGTTCTATGTGCCCACAGGACTGTTAAACCTTACAGAGAAGCTCACCCACACCACTAATTATCACAGCACACACACACCAGAGGGAGGGCTTAATGGGATCAAACCATACGAGCATCCAATCCAAATTAATCAGACAGGGACTGTTCATCTTCGAGTTCCAAGCACTGCCTTACTCTGTCTTTTAAACTCCTCTGCAGTGAAGATGAAAACCATTTTCATACATTTTAGTGAATAAAGTGACAATGTTTTGTTGACCTTCCCGATAAAATAACATTTCTGTTTTTTGTTTTTTTCTTGTCCTTCCTATACATCACACTATCCTCCCCAAATTATCTTTAATAGCTGTACAATAAGATGGCAATTCAATGGTCCAATACCAAAGGACAGTGGAAAACAAGGCTTGACCCACATCTGAGGTGGGGCAGCAAAGGACATGTCCCTTCGAGCTGATGCAGATTTAGTACTCCTTAGTAACACACTCTCAACTACAGCTAAACATGCAATTTTGCCTCTTATATCCAAACTATCTGTCCAAATCAGCAGCAAGGTAGTTAAGTCACTGACCAGTCGAACATATGCAAAACTAATACTGACACAGGAAGAAAGGCATACCAAACGATGGTTAATTCTTGCAGTGTACTACAGATACCAATGCAGTTTCAATATCAGCGTAGTCATCCTCCACAGTGCACCTTTTCTTTAATGCATAGAAATAGATGAACGGGATTAATTTTTTTAATGAATGCTGTTTCTAATACCACGTTTCCAAAAGGAATGACCCTGCTCTTTTTAACCTTATTCCACTGTGGCCCAAGATGTTATTAGCAGGAAGGAGACTCAGAGTCAAGAAGCTGCAGGTCAAGCGTTAAAGCACACATTTATTAAACAAACAGAAACCAAATGAACAGGCATGAGGGCCAAAATAACAGGTTTAAACAAAACACTAAAACCAAATGAACAGGCATGAGGGCCAAAATAACAGGTTTAAACAAAACACTAATCCACAGGCTGGGCATTCGCCTTTACAAAACCTTTCACAAAACCACTCCAATTAGCACTCAATTACCTAACTGTAGAATGGCCACACCTGTGATTTAACCCCATCCCTGCCAACCTTACACTCCCCCAAACACTGTTCACCCCAACACGGCTTCTGCCCTGCCACAGTGGTGTAACAGGGGGGTCCCACAGGGTTAATACAGAATTAACCAGTGTGCCACTGACTCTAGTGTCACCACCATTCAAGTGGGAAAGGGTGGAAACAACGTAGCATTTCC
The DNA here is from genome assembly GCF_017654505.1 of Polyodon spathula. NCBI lineage: Eukaryota > Metazoa > Chordata > Actinopteri > Acipenseriformes > Polyodontidae > Polyodon > Polyodon spathula. The sequence continues at coordinate 2,188,961 of NC_054547.1, read as the reverse complement.
TGATACAATCCTCTCCTCTCTTCCTTTCCGGCAGCTATTCAGTTATCTTTAGATCACCACCCCAAACCCCCCCCCCCCCATCTGTTTCCTTTGACTTTTTTCGTCTATATTAAACATTCAGCAACTTCTCTTTTTCTATTTAAATACATGCTAAATGTGTGTATTTCTGTTTAAACGTGCCAGTACAATAATTTCTTGTAGAATTTTTGGTGAAAAGTAGGGTAAGGACATTCTTCCTTCACAGGTGCCACTGTCTTAATTATTTGATAGTGCCCATTTAGGAAAGACAATGAAATAATACATATGCAAGTTGCTTTCATTGTTGCCATTGAGCAGAGTAGACTGGGCTGCTGTTTGTGACCAGTAAGGGTTAGGTACTGGCACACACATTTACTGGTTTCTTGCAGGATAAAGCCAGCTGGTACAGTGTATTAAACCCCGGCAGATGAATTAATTTGCGAGCGCTGACTGCAACCACTATAACTATCCAGAAACAGTGTGTTAATGAAATTGCTATCCCAGTAACAGTAATATGTTATCACACCATTAATGACATGTTTGTAGATGCTTTTGAATGGGTCTTTAACTCACAATGGGTTATAATGGCAGCTGAATGGCAGCAGCCATTGGCTGAATAATATCAAAATTGTATTTCTTTCTACTTAATAATCCATTTGCGGTAACACTTTACATGTCTCCAATTACTGTGTATTTATATAGTAGAAAACACATACTTGCACATAATTACAATGTTATTATGCATAATTACAACATACTTAATGTGTAAATCTTATATAAGCACACAATTATATCAGAAGAGAGTTAAGGTTATGGTTTAGGGTTATATCATGGAAAAAGATTTCCACATTAAGTACAATGTACCTATGCATACTAACAAAATACTCCTTGGGGTTCCTGCTAGAGAGGCTTATCTGCACTTCACATTAAGGCACAGCTGTTGAGTCAAAGGGCTGCTGCAATGAATTGAACCCTGCGGTGACTCCATGGTCTTCCTGGACTATATTAGATGAGTCGTGTTGGAATAGCAATGTCTTTAGTTTCTTTTAGTAATCTATTGTAAATTCATAGTATAACCATGGGAAAACATGGGAAAATTGCAAAACTACCATGCAAAAAATACCATGGCAAACTTTTATAAGGGATGTTACATTGAAATAGACACAAGAAAGCAACATCATTTTTTTCTTCTTTTCTTTAAATAGAAGATTGTATTATTTCTATTTTATAATTCCTTGTGTAGAGTGATCACAGTGATTTTAATGTGGTGTACATTGAGCTTTGTTTTACATAAGCGCAAAGGCAGTTTTTCAGACATAGGTTTGGTTTTGGTTTGTAAAAGTTAAAATGGTGCACCATTTTATAAAATGGACAAAAAAAGAGTTAATTAATGAGTTAGAACGCTCCTCTTCTGCTTCTAAAGATTAGAAACCACAGCTGAGGATGGAGTGTGGTCTGTAACTTCCTTCCTTATATTAGACAGCGCGTTTGTCACCATCTCAGGGGCTATGCAATAACAGCCAATCAGAGCTCTCATTTCTAGCTTGCATATCAGTGTCCATGCTGAGTTAGTGGTGTCAAAATATTGCTGCCTTACCAAACCATACCACAGATTATGGATACAATATCGATATCCATGAAGAATTTTCTTTTCTTTTCTTTAATCTCATACATTTGTGAAGCACCCATTTATTTGCAAAACACCTATTATTTTACAAAGCACCCATGCACATTGCCCTCTCTCACTGAGATGTTTAAAAGTTAAACAAACTTATTAAAAAATTCAGAATGTTGAATTCCAAATGAATGAATTGGGAAGCTAATTCCCTGTAGGGGAAACATGGGCTCAGTATTCCCAGCTTTGTTGAGAAACACATCCCTACTGTACAGGACACAGTGTCTGCAGTTGTCTGCAGATGCTTTCCTGCTTTCTTGGGATCCTTGTATTTCTGTGTGCGTATCAGGAACATCTGCTGTTTATAGGAGCCCTGCTTTCACAAGTGTGTCTCCAGAGTGCAGCTGGATCCTTTACAGGGAAATGTGAGCTGGATGAGCTTTACAGTGTCTCCACATGCTGCTCATTTCTGACTACATTTCTTAAAGATGCAACAAGCACTTTTAAAAGGGTAGGTTAAGGACTCCACAGCTCAGTACAATACTCTATACACATATGTCCAGAGTTTCATCAACTGGAATGCCTGTCCTGATGTGCTGATCATGACAAGCTTCAGTTTTGCTTCACCCAAACAGTGATCTTACATATACATTTTATTTTGCGGGTTGTACAATGACTGTTGCAGGTTTGCAGGTTTTAATGTCAATTTACAGGTCTGACTCTTTTCTATGCTCTTATAGGTAAAGAAAAGCAAAAATCTTTGTCTTTCAGTAAATCTTATAATTGAGTGTTTCCCAGACAGGGGCGGACCCCACGCACTTAAAACAAAAAAGGTTATTTCTACCAAATGAATTGCACATACGCAAACACAGTAAATGCTCAGTTTACCAAAAACAGTCGCCCACAGTACCTGATAATGGAAGGCTGGTTTGACCAGAAATAAATGACAGCCAGTCTGAACAAATCAAGCATCAGTTCTCTTCCTAATTATAGAGACACAGTGAGTCAGAGGCGGAGCTCATGCCTCCAAAAATAGATTGCTTTCCGTGTGGTGAAGTCTCAAAATTAGGGTTATATAGCGTGAAATTCACTGATGGAAGACTGAAGATTTCGGGCATGGGGGAATTTCTCAAAAGCACTCCTCTGCTTGTTACATCATTAATGGTTTTTAACTACCCCCTTCTTCTTTTTAGATGTTTGCAATCAGCCTGAGTGCAGTTACTGCACTTTTTAAAAATGTTTTTATATTTTCTATGTCTATGTGACCTAAATTCAAGAGTGACCCAGACTAGATCAGCCACGGTGTCTATATAGCGGTAAAAGCCAGCTTCATCTAATGCACAGCTGTGTATTGTCAGCAATACAAAGACACCAACGTACGTCAACAGCAGGCAAATACAACAGAAGAGCTAAACAAAAAACAAGACAATATGTGAGTAATGGCAATGAGAGCCGCTCCGAATGATTGCAAAAACAAAAAGGTTCAAGGGGACACTAACAAAAACCAACCTTTGCCTTGTCTTTAATGAACAGTCTGCAGGTGTTACTCATTTGTAAATCAGGAACACACAAAGAGAGAAAAAAAATCCCTTTTCTTTAAAGGAATTTTTGGTGATTCAATTTTTTTTTAAGAAAAAAAAAAACCTTTTTTTTTGTATTGTAAACAGCACGTGTCTTTTGAAACTTGTAAAGGGGCAGGGGTTCTGAGAAAAAAGTCCCTTTGAAATCTGGAGGGGGCTGAGTTGAAACTTTCTCTTTTGGCCCTGAAACTACCCTAACCTGGGTTTTACAAAGGGGAAGCTGCTAGATTAACCGCCTGGAAATGTATCGCTTCTAAACTGTTCTTCTTTAGACACCTACAGTTATTTATCAATACTTGCATGTCTACTTTATTTACATTCAAATTTTCAACCTGAACCTATAGATCAGGGGTGGCCAAACTTTGACCCTACTAGCCGCATTCCAAAATGTTCATATGACCTAGAGCCGCAAGACAGCATGAAACGCTTGCAAGCAAGACATTTATATAGCATTGTTTTAAACATTTTTTTTTTAATTCTCTCGAACATGAAAACGGAATCTTGCACTTACTCTGTGCAGCACAGTAGTTATTATCTCTTGATGGCAGCAAAATACACAAGAGCAAGAGAGAACACTGCAGAGCCTGACACAGTGTCTGTGCCGTTTCTATTGTACTGTAGATCTACAGTGTATTAATCTTTAAATGTAACTGTGATGTTTTTCCATTAATTCTCTTTAAACTGTATATTATGTACTTTAAATAAAATGTATTCAGTTATTATGAAGCAAAAGAAGATAACTGCCCTGATTTCACAAAAAACACTGCATAAAAAATTTGGTAAGGATTATTTTTGACAGGCGCTTCCCTTGAAGATCTGAATGCTCAGTTTAAAGAAAAAAAAAGCTTATTTTTTTTTGTATGACTGCTGCATGTATTCAATACTTTCGGGAGCTTTAAGGATGACAAATGCACGGTATTTATTTTGAAAGGGATTAAAGTACTGCTCATGATGAGACATAAGATTAGATCTGCAATATAAAACGTAAAGATGCATTCTCTAGTCTAGCGTCAACACTGCAATTTTTTAAAAAGATTCATTCATTTGAATAAGGATGTTTAGCACAAGTGATATTCCATGCTATACAAAACTTGTAAGCATAAACACCACTTGCCATGAAATAAATTAAATCAACAATTCACTAATCAAATGTACAGACTAATATTGGAAAAAAAAGATTCTTGAAAAAAAATCAAAAGCTCTGTGCAGTGAGTGGGTGTATCTGATCAAAGTGATTTGCCCATTGAGCTGTTTGATTGATTGCTCAACATGAAACTTTGCTATCATTCCCATAGTGGTTAGTTGACTGAAATTAATTTACTGAAATGCACCGTAGTGTATCAATAAAGAATGTATTGGGCACTTGCCTTCCAAACCATCTGACCTTCAACTAATGCATTACTTTAAAGACCTAATGGCATTTTATTCCCGTTTGGTTTAGGGCAAATTAACAGCATGAATTCTATCAGTTAAATGCCCATCTGAACAAGGCTTTGAACATCATTAGTGCATTAAATATTTAATTGTTTGTGTTTTTTCTTTTTTTACATTACATTTTTATTCAAAGCATGTTTAACCTAAAACGTAATGGTTACACTTTACATTAAGTCTCTAATTACTGTGTATTTACATAGTAGTTGGTACTTGTTATTCTGCATAGTTACAACTTACTGTGTAAATCCCTTTGCATGAGATATGTAAGTACATAGTTGTATCAGAAAAAGATTAGGAGGGTTAGGGTTAGGGTTAGCGTGCTTTCGCTGTTGCCATTGGAGACCTCGACAGCACATTTGAACTGTTTGTTAGTACTGTGTATTTAAGTGTTCATTTTGGGGGTTCAATATGATGCAATCTCTCCTCTGTAATTGCACGTGGTGTTAATATATTATATTGCAATTGCACAACCAAATGTGGAAATGATTACAAAAGACGCTAGCAACTGACAGCATTTTTCATTTTGTAATTAAACATGTTGTTGCATTTTAACTACACAACCTGTGTAAGTGGATTCAACTGTTCAAAGACAATTCCGTGCAATGTGAATGCCCACACAAAGAGACCAGCTTACTAATCACCCAGATCCTATCCCAACATCACCTGCAGACGCTCTGCAAAGGGTCTTGATGCCACTGGTAGGGTGGTTTTGGCTGTAGCAGCTTGGAGAAGAAGGTCCTGATTAAACTCTCCCCTTAAGCATGTATTTAAGTGTACTGTGGGTATACTATTAGCAGTATACCTATTGATAGTATGATTTATTCAGTGTACTTCAGTGTACCATATTTCTATGAGGGAGGACACAGTATCTTATTCTGCATTACATCAAGGAGGATCGGCTCGTGTTGGAATATCAAAGTGCCGGTACAGTTTCTTGTGGTTCTATGGTTAGGGTACAATGAAAGCAGGACCTTACTTTATTTATTTAAAGTCTTGTAGCCTTATAAGACTGCCTAGCAGCCAGGTCTGACCAGTGGTATCTGTTCTAATTGTTTGAGTTTATAGTTTCCTTTTTCCTAAGAGTGCCCAGCTCTCATCATTGCTTTACCTGCTCAATAACCAGTGCCCCTTCTCGTCCTAACGGTGGATTTCCAAGTTGAAATGATAAACGTGCCTGGCACTGAAATCCTGCATGCAGAGAATGTAAAGCAAGTACAATATTGTGTCAGGGTGAAGCTCACGACTGGCCAGCATGGTGCCCGATGGTGCCCACTGTACACGGGTCACATTTCACATGAAAATCCATAAAGTAGCTTTCCCTTTATTACAGCTTTGGATTATATTCACCAAGCTAGTCCAGTGGCTAATCCAGTGGTACGTTGCGTGAACTCCATCTGTGCGTTTGGCATGTGCATTCATGTTTGTTTCACAAATATCTTCCAGCATTCAATGACTTGAATTCCTATGCTTTGGATGTGACAATTCATATGTGTGATATTAAACAAACAATGCTGATATAAATAGATTTTGTGGTTTGAATGAATAACCACTACCCAGACTAGAAAACTTCTTGTAGTAATTAGATAAATGCAATACCTATTTTATGTATTACTAGAAGTTCAGTTTACAAAAAAAAAAGTGAATTTGTATAATAATTATTGTTTAAGAAACTCACTATTTTAGTGGCATTACAAACTCTGTCTTTCCTGTGCCTACCTTACAATTAAGAGATCAACTGAACCAAAACACAGTTTCTCTCTTAGCATATAGGCATGAATGATAGGACAGGCTTGAACTAGTTTAAACATCTTATTACTGATATAGACCTCATACATTGCTCAAGGGCAATATAGTATAATATTGTGTGTGTGTGTGTGTGTGTGTGTGTGTGTGTGTGTGTGTGTGTGTGTGTGTGTGTGTGTGTGTGTGTGTATATATATATATATATATTGTGAGCAGGGATAAGGTTAATTTCCTCCCTGATAGAAAAAAAAAAAAAAAAAAAAAAAAAAACATGTGCAGGTGCACATTTGGGTTTAAGGGTTTAATTAACGATATTTGTTTTAATTGTTTCATTGTTAATTATCCGCTGCACCTGGCTATCACTGTAAATTAGAGCCAGGTGCAGGGTATTTAAGAAAGGCAGTCAGTTTGTTCAGGGCTGCTGTGGAGAAAGAAGCAGGAAGATGTGTGCCCTGTTTCTGAGCAGTCACAACGGGTAGGATGTTGTGTTTTTGTGTACCGGTAGACAGCTTAGCTGTCTGGTGTGTTAGTTAGGACGATCCTGACTGTACTCCATGGGCTGCTTAGGACTGACATGTTTGTCACGTTTGGTACCTCACCACTCAGTTTATTTTGTGTTTTGTTTGTGTCTGTGGCAGAGCAAAGCTCTGCCCTTTAAATTGGCAGGGATGGGGTTAACTTCCCCTACCTGCCTGGGTTTATTATGTTCAGGTGGCTGGGGTTGATTAGTTGATTAGGTTGATTAACGATCAATCAGCGCCCAGCCACCTGATATAAAAGGAGGCCTCTGCTTCTCATTTGGAGAGAGGGAGCTGAGGAAGCAGGGTGGTTTTTTTTGGTTGTTTGGAAAGTTTGAATCCAGTGAAGGCATTGCCCAGCCTGGAAATTGTTATTTTTGTAAGTTTTTGCTTTTTGTCTTTCTTTGTGTTTAAATTGCTTTGTTTTGGCCCTTGTGCCCTTTCATTTTTGTGTTTATTTATAATAAAATAGTTATTTATTTGAACTGCAGTCTGTCTGTGGGCCTCTTTCCACTCGCCAGCCTGCCACAGTGTCCTTTTGTGTTTTTGTATTTATTAAAAATAGCCCGCAAACACTGAAAAACTTATATATAGTTATTACTTGGATAGATATGTTTACTACATTGTGTGTGTACAAACTCAATTATGTGACACAAATACACAGCGATCATGTTTCAAAAGAAATGTCAGTGTTTTGTAGAGAAGTCTATTTTGGGCATTTCTATAGCAGTATCCTCATAGATGCTGTGACTAAACAAGAACCCTTTGAAAGTGACCAAGTGTTCCCTGTTTGAAATGAATCGTATTTTATGGTCTGTAAAATCTGTCACGATTGTGACTGCAGATTTATTTTTTTGCTGGCATGCTAGGTAAACCTGTAATTAAGATTTGTGTGAAGTTAATTTAACAACTTAAGCACTTCTGATATCTGCTTTGTTTTTGGAGAGGTGGACTTGTGGCCTGTCTGTCTGAGAGCCCCATCCTTCAATTCAGGAGTTGTGCTTCAGATTCACTTTCTGATAAAAGGGGTGATGGGTATTGGTTGGTCTCATGTCAAACTGATGTGATGAAGATAACATATCACCTTTGTGGAGACATGGAGGGGGCTGCAGTGCTGTCTTGGTTGCTTGTGCTTTGAGAACATGTTATCTGATTATCTGCCTCATATATGGTTCAAATATAATTAGAGGTCGCTTTTTATTCATGTTGACTGTTTGTATTTACACTGAGCCTTGGCCCAATTTTTTTATGCTTCACTATACTGTGTGAAAACCGAATCGCCCAAAACTGCTTTATAAAAAGTAATGCGTCCTCCAGACTTTATGAATGACAATACTTACAAGCATCCTTTACTAAATTAGAAGACCTGGGTAGGACTAGAGTGTTGCTGTAAAGTACGGGTTTATCATTGTTAGCCCAGTCCAGTGCTTTTCATACATCCAGGTGACCTTTTTAACAAGTTCTTCGAGGTACTATTCCAACCACAAAGGCAGTTTCTGGTGGCTATTTATTTTAAGTAAATGATTTGTATTTCTTAGAGGGAGCTCCTGACATATTTTACCAGTTTATCTGACACGTTTCACTCACGACAGCAAGCTTGCTGACAAATGTTTCATTCATCTGGCTCTTGGTTCACTCAGCATAGAAGAATAATGAGTAATAAGTTGAAAAGCTGTCTGTCTGAAAGGGAAGATAAATATTGCTGGGTAAGACAACACTGTCATGGTAACTGTGGGTTTGTCACATTGGGTTCTTCCAGCTACATGGAAGACAAATGGGCTTTTAAGTGTGCGTGTGTAGCGTGTTGTGTGTTTTTTTTTTTTTCTTTCAAGAAATTCAAGAATTTTCTAATTGCCTGACAGAACCTGGAACCAAAACAAGTGCTGTAAACTGCACATGACATTCATTCTGTAAAAAGCAGCCTAGTGCCAGCTGTTGAAAAACTGTGCTGAACAAACCTGTTTAACTCTGGAAGTGTATCTCCCCCCTGCCAGACAGTCCAAGAAAGAGAATAGAGTTCACTCCTGATTTCAAACTAAGGCTTTTTCTGCTGATTTTCCGATCTAACAAACCAACCGGGTCCTTTTGGCTTGGAGCCTCCAAGCAGCTGGGCAACTGGAAAACACAGAAATAATATAAAAACATCTACAATATAAAAAAAAAAAAACTAAATGAAACATTGCAGGGCTACGAAGCAATACAAAGTATTTTATTTTTAATTTTACTTGTCACATTTCTGCTGCACATGTGTTTTTTTTGTGCAATAGAATCTCGTAGCTTCTAACGACGCTCTGGCTTTCAAAAATCTAAACCAGATGTGTCAAAAAGAGCCACCCATATTACAAAGCATTATGAAATAACCATAGGGGGCGGGGATAAGCAAAAACAGTCCTGTTGCTTAGCAACCCACACAACACAACAAGTTCAGGCCTACCTGGCATTTAACTGGACAGGTTTGTGCTTTATAGAGTGGAAAAGAGAACAAGAAGCTTTCAGACAGTTTGGAGAATTCCAAATTGGTATATACATAAATATTTTTTATTAAAGTCAAAAGAGAAAGAAAGCCAAGTACAATTTCCTCATGTTTTGAAAAGCTGCAGAGACTCGGCTAGCAGATTAAACGATGGAATAGCTGTTCCCAGGAGTGCGCGCTGGGATGCAACATTGTTACGACCTTCTGTGGCTGAGTTTGTGAAAACGGTACATAGAATAGTTTCACAAGTTCCACTGCTATATATAACTTAAAATGGGCTTTTAAAAAAAGCTGTCTGGTTTTTACATGTATTTTGTGCTGTTAAAGAGAAAGTAAACATCTTCATTGCCAGTTTAAATGAATAATTTGGTGCCCACACCAGCACACGCTGACTCCGGGCCTGTTCAAACATCACATATAATCAGGTCTATTTTTTGGGTGACATTGAAAGAGTAATTTTACTCATTCTGCTAGTAAGTTTGTTATTTCTAAAAGTTGCACATTTGTCAGAATTTGAGATGTTTTGACCTTTCTTGATTAGGTCCTGGGAGTTTTTTTTTTTATCCTGTTTCCTATCTGGCTTTTCACTGTTTAAGTGACCGGGCTGTGATGTTTTTATCTTTTCTGATTGATTGCGCTTCAAATGTTTCAGGCAGATCAAAGCTGTCGCTGCGCGCTTTGGTTCTTTGAATGTCTCTCTTGAACTGAGAAACTGATGACTGATTTATGTTCACCTATCTTTATAGAGTTCTCATAGGAGATTAACACTTCATTTACCAGGCTTGTGATATTAATCCCTTTCTGTGTAAGGCTTGCCCTTTGAAATGGTCCCGAGCAAGCACTAAATTAGCTGTACAATTGCTGTGGTCGTGATGATGAAGCCTGACTCGCGCTTTAATATTGAACCAAGAAATGTTAAGCGTAACAAGAGCTTCCTGGAAGACAGAGGACATTTACACACCATCAATTCGTCTACACTTACAAGATGAAAAGGAAAGAAAGTCCACAGCATACAACTCAGCCCTCAGTTATGATATATTTCAGTAGTGTAGTCAAGAGTAAATGACATTTACCTACTTCTCATATGGGGAATATGGAATTTACCCACTTCTCATTCAAGGAATAAAGACTTTATTCACTCCTACTTAGCAAATCTTGGCTATACCAAGAGATAAAGCCAAGGCATATTCCAATGTATTATATAAAGAAACACAGGTGCATTTAGTAATGGACTGGTTCTCTTTTGATTAACCTTTAACCCAAAATTCTGCACGACTGTCACACCAATGCGCGTAATGTAAGGGCACCTTTGCACACCCTTCGTGCCTACCACAAGCATCAAAACAGCTAGCTTACCCACTTCTTTTTTACTACTCCACCACTGATGATATGGTTGCTTCAGCCAACGAATGGAGCTTTCTCCCACAGTGTCCTTGTACTTTTTAGGGGGAGCTTCTTCTCAGAAGAAAGCGTTCATATGTACATCTAAACTTACACTCAAGAAGTTGGCACATCTGAGATGAGTACTGGCTTAAATAGTAGTTTTTTCTCTTGCGAAACGTTGACTTGTAGTAAAGAAATGAAGAATCTAATGATATCCTGTGCATAGAACATTCCTTTGATGTTTTATTTAGAAACCTTTGTCTTTCATTGGTGAATCAGTGGGATGTGCTGAACAGTCAGTTGTGGATCAAGCCTGTGATCCACACTCTCAATGGCCAGAGCATTCAATCCATGCATGTAGAATACTTGGACATACTCCAGTAGCACCCTGCGCACAATCTGGGAGGAGTGCCACACTGCTGTGGGCCCCCACATCTATATCCTAAGGCATGTGCTGAAAAAGATCAAGGAATGCCATTTTCAAAGTATATCATAAATAACAAATAAAGAAAAAGGTGGCCATTATCCTGCTTTAAATTTTATATATAATTTACCAGAACCTATTCCAGACTTTCTGACATGCACTCCTGAGCACTTTGAAGTTAATTGCTCCCTGTAGCTCTCAGCTCCTCAGCACTGATTGTGCCGTTGCTCTTCAGAAGAGGAGCATGCTCTTTGCAATACTGACTCATAATTATGTGGTTTAACCTTCTGATGGATGCAATCAGCACAAGGATGTCTCACTAATGAGGTCTATAACCTCTTTTTTTTTTTTTTTTTTTTTTTTTTTTTTTTCTCGCTCTGAAGCGGCTTATCTAAATTAAATCTGGGAGTTAATAACAAGTGCCTCAAAGCACTCGCCCATGCTAGCTCTGGCCCGCTCATTACCTTGAGTGGGGGTCACAACCATTTCACTCCCACAGAAAAGGCAGCTCTTTAAATACCAGGCTGTCGGCTCCTTCTTGGAGTGATTGTTTCTGATAAAATGTGGGGCAGCCCCCCCATGACACAATGACACTGATCATAATCTTGTTGTCTGTGATGAATGTGATGCCTGGTTTATTCTTCTGCACCCAAACCATCTATAACTACGATAAGAAATGAGTCTCCAGCACTTGCTTTAGGCAACTTGTGCCAATAGTGATACTCTGCAGCTTAAGTTGGACACCTTCCTCTAGTTACTGCTGGAATGTAAAATGGTTGACTGTCCATCACCAGTCAGTTGATCTGACCTCCTCCTTCTGGGTTTTGATCCTACCTCCTGGCACAAAATAGCCTACCATCTTCAACTCTGGGGGTCCCTCCCCTTCAGTGGTTTATCGTTAAGTTGTTTATCCTGAATGTGTGTGTGGAAAAATACAGTAAGGTGAATCATAAATGCAAATTCAAATCCATTTCTTCAATGCTTACCCTACGTGGTTGGGATTATAGCTTTACCGATAGAAACTTCACAATGTCTTCCAGAAGCTGGTTTAAGGGATTGGGTCCAATGCAAAGCAAAATTTGGCATTCATTTTAGTTTCCAGTTACTGCAAAGCGGCCTGGTATTCAACATGGCAACACTGCCCACCTGCTCTGTGTGAAGCTGTGACTAGGTGGCATGGTTAGAACGTGATATTGTCATGTTTGAATTCAGAGGATCGTTGAGTGTAATTTGAGTCGTCTGCTAAACCCAACCTTGTCACTTATAACCCTTCCCAGCTTTGCACCACCTGTCAGCTGTTTTCACACAGTTTTTGGGAGATACAGTAGAGTATGTCAGCTGGTAATCTCTCTTTCTGCACCCAGGGACAACATAGATAGCAGTAGGGGTCTTATAAGCAGCATAAACAATGACAACGATATCTGAATAAATACCAGTAACTAGTCGACTTCAGTTTCTGTGCAGATTATATCTGAGCTTTCTAGGTTTCTACTTCTTGATGGTTTTCCATAAATGGTATGAGGCAGATAAATGAATAAGCACTTGACTCCAGCGATCAAGGAGGGAAGCATGCTTTATACATGCTTATGCTTTATACTTTACAGTCGAGTGCAACTCGGATCCAGAGTGTCACTTTCTCACTTTAAGTTGACGGATCATTTGAACCAGCCTTGAGATGAATACAATAATACATGAATTGTAAAACTCTGTGGTCGCTGCGTGCTTGCAAGTAACTAACGTGCTCCTGCCTTCCTCCTGGGGTGCCTTTATAAACAAGCTGTTTTGTTGGGCATATGGCTTGTCCAGCCAATACAAATCTTAAATAAATAACAGAATATCTGACATGATACTAATCTGGAAAAGCATTGAGCTTGGCCAAAACCTTAGCGATGTATCCCCACTGCTGGGAGCTTGCTGGTATAATTTAGCCCTGGCCTACCTCTTCTCTGCCAGCCTGTCTCTGTGCATCATTGTCAGACCCCTGGACTTCCCTCTGTGTCCGAGACTGCTCTGAAAGTGCTGACCAAGGCAATGTGATTGGGATGAAATGTTCAGGAATGGAATTTGTTATGACAGGGACAGGGAAGTGCCTTTTCAAGTTCAAGCAATCGTCATCCACTCCACTGAATGGCTCATTGTGAGGAAATGTTTTGCTCGGTCAAGCAACTGTTTGACATGCCCCCTGGGTTTCCAAGTACAAATAAGCCCCACCAGTCTGACATCTCCTTCAGGACAAGAAACAAAAAAAATACATTTCAAGGAAAATACAAAAAACAGCAACTGGTCCATGCATGTTGGTGTGTCTGTTCAGCTTTGGAAACCCCAAACACCTCTCCACTCTATTTGAGCCCCTTAATAGAAGCTGTAAGATAATGCATGCTATGATAAAAGCACCCTTTCATTTGAGGAAATGCCAAGCATGAATATGCTTTCCTACCAATGCTTCTCTCATAGGTGCATATACTGCAACAGCTGTGTTTGTAGCTTACAGGTGTCATTGTATGTTTGTGAGATATCATACTCCCATCTGACAATAGCAAAGGGTTAATTTGTTAATTGCAAATGGGGGGGGGGGGGGGGGGGGAGAAATAGGAAGTAGCATTGGGAGTAGGCATGCTTTCATTTACTGCACACTCCTGAGCTTTCACTATAGTAATACTGCAACAATCTTGTATGGGATCCCTTCCATGCCACAGTTACAGATCCTTAGTCTACCTGAAATGTGTCCTCTGGTCCAGATAGAATAAACAATGCAGTCCGGCTGTCTGTTTCTGAACAGCTCCTGTTACAGGAAGTGATTTACACAGCAACAATTCTGATGTGTCATGCCAGAGGAGTCGGACTGGGGTAATAAGGCAGAAGGAATGATCTGTCTGTGGTTTCCGGACCTGGTTTAAATTGGGACTCCTGGCTGTCTGGGGCCTCGCAGGAAAAAAAATTTAAAAAATCCTTTCTAGTTGAGAAAGGAAGGTCAGCTCTGATTGTTGTTTCCCCTCCAGGCCTCTTAACTTTGAAAGAGAGAGCATGTCTCTCAGGGATCTCCCTGTATGGTATCTTTCAAAGAGAGAGCATGCCTCTCGGGGATCTCCCTGTATGGTATCTTTCTTAAGGGTTGGTAGTTGATCGTAAGGGCTTGTTCCCTGGCATACTTCGCTGGGCTTTCTGTTTATAAGCATTGACATTAGGGTTGCCACGTGTCCCTGGATCATCCCAGTTTTGAGTAAGATGTCTGAGAAATTCTTGAACGCCAGGACCAGAGATTGAACACAAGTTAGATACATCAGGATACAATATTACTGCAATAGACATACAAACTGGATGTCATCTTTATAGGTATGTTTGGGGACAGCTGTTGTTTTTTGACAGCTATAGGTTTACCAGGTGTAGGACATAACAAACAAATAAGCAGAATAGCATGCTTCGGGAGCTACTTGAATTATAAACAAACTCTGGATCTTAAAACTACTATCTGATTACTCATAACCCTGCTTAATCCCGAACCTCTTTCCACTGTCTTGATGAAATCGGTGATATAAATAAGGACGCTCTCTAGATAATAACTACAAAGCATTCTGGTGCACGTGAAAAACTTATGCAATTTAAGTATTGCTGAGAAAACCTGCAAATATGTATTTGCATTCGCCTCCTCTACTGACTTTGCAATGCACCGCAAAGTATTTGTTTGATAGTATCCTACATTCCAAATCACTGTGACTGACATTTCTGTATGACTATGGGCTCAGATCGCAATTCTAAATGAGGGTAAACAGACAGTAGACCAGGGATGTCAACGTCCGGGAGGGCCATTCCACATTATGTCTGGGTGAAGGTTTAATTAGTTCAGTTAAACAATTGAGAACAGGGTTGGAACAAAGTCCAGGAGTGGAAAAGCCAGAGTGTCCTCCAAGCACCAGGGACCCCTGTAGTCTGGCCGGGCACCTGCGGGCTTGCCTGTAAGCTGCCCAGAGCTGCGTTGTCCTCAGACACTGTAGCTCTGAGGTGGCTTCATGGTGGGTTTGCAGTGTGTAAAGAAGCAGTCGGCTGATGGCACATGCTGCGGAGGACAGTGTGTGTTCGTCTTCGCTGCTACTGAGCCAGTGCAGTGGTGGTAGCGGTGAGCTGAGCCTAAAAGTAATTGTCTATTCTAAACTGGGAGAAAATGATAAAAAAAATAATTAAATTGGAGGCTACTAAATTTTAAAAAAGTAATGCCTATTGCTGATTTTTTTGTTAAATATAACAATAAAAAAACAACAACAAAGACTAGTCTATCAGTATAAATAGTGACTTTAAACATTGGGTCAGTCAATGAAGACACAGTAAGAAGTGACTGGATTATTCACTTGACAAGAATTGAAACTTTGTTTTACAGGTGTGGGAGGTAAAGGCAGGAGGGAAAGTTTTTTGGACATTTTGGCAGGTGTGGAGCATTGCTGGTGGTCTGTGTCGCTGCCTACTGCACCCCTCACCCCTGATCTGTGTAGCATGAATCAGCATGATCTTGTTCCTGTGACTGTAGGAAGATCCCAGTGCTGCTGGCTGAGTCACCCGAGTAACTGGAAACACTCATTCCTTCAGAAAGCTGATTCCCAGAACCTCAGCTATCGAGTATACCAGCAGCCACTTGCTTTAACACAAAGCCTTGCTCTGCACAGGTCACTGGTTTCAAAAACTCTGCACACATTTCAAGCTGTAATGTGATCCAGCTAGGTGGAGCATAAGTAGAAACAAAACTGACTGCATTGGTCTTTATCAAGTTCACTGTGGTATACCATAGTAAAAGTACAGTCAGTGTAAAGCACTGTATAAGCATATTAAAGGTCTTGGGTAAATAGGATTAGGATGGCATTGTACAGCACACATGGTAAAGCATATTATGTGACTCCAAAACGTAAAAAGAAAAGCATGTTAAACACTGTTTTAAGTTATCATATCAAGTTACCACGTTAAGTTTCTTGTATTTTACAGTCAGCGGCCTGCTACTATTCATGCAGCCGCTGACTTTTAAGTTCTAGGGAAAAAAAAAAAAAATCCTATCATTATTTTCAAAAGTCTCAAGAGCACTCCAATTTTCTAAATATTAAGTTGCATTGTAATGCTTGATCTTAAGTTTTTCACACATTTGAAATAAAATCCAGACAAGGCCATAAGCAATATTGTAGTCACATTGAGAAATATCTTCTTTTTAACACCTGTGTCCTATTTCGCATCTTAGGGATTCACACCTTACAGAGGTCAGGGAAGATTCTCTGGAGCAGGGCGAGCCTGGTTTCAATTCGTACTTCCGATTTCACATTCCTGCCATGGGCATGATCACTCAGCTAGTGAGGCTTCCACCCGCACAGCTGGGTGTCCTTGACCCATTCATTGTCTCTGGGTCAGCTGGATTTTGGTTCACTCTCTGCTTACTGGAAGATTTACCAAAATGGAGCTTCTGAAGATTAAAAACCTTGCTGGGTTAAACCTTTCATGCATGTGTCCTCATATGAGGCTGTAAAGAAAGTGAACGGGTTAAATGTGCACTATAAGCATGTAAAATTCAGTGAATAAGTGTAAGGTTGAGTAATTTGAGTCAATGTTTGGGCTGGGAGATAAACCCAGGCCTTGTTTTCCCCCACACATCTTGTTTAATACTAAGTTTACATTTGAATGAGGCCTTTGCTTACCTTGTTGCAGCTTTAAAAAGCAACAAATAACAAAAACTACAGCGTGATAACTGTGCAATTCTTTAATGGTGCTGCTGCAGAAAACATATATCATAGTTGGTGGTGTTTTTTTCATTATTTCTAGTGTAGAATATCTCAATATCATTGTCCTGCCCATCAAGAACTTATTGACATTAATGCCAAAGTATTTTACTAGACGCCCTTCCTTCTACCAAACACAACATTACAGTCAGCAACAGATAATATACTGGAAAACAGGAAATTTCTGCGGCAATTTCCTTTTGGGAATGTCTCCCTGTGGGCATATTTACAGCAACACACGTTTATAAAAACGATATTGGTAAATATTTCTTGCATAGTGTGAGAAATGCACTTGTCTCTTCACATGCAGACATGTGCATTGAAGAGGAAAACAGGTCCATCTGTTCCACTTAGCTAGGGCTCACTGCTGGCTCAAGCCCAGAGTGTCTCTTTTGGTGTCAGGTCACTAATTAATTGTTACTCAGACTGGTAGCAGCCAGCAATGTCAAGATTTTTTAATGAGCACATTGCAAAACAATAATTAGAAATGAAAACGGCACGCATGGGCTACAGGGTGTATAATAACGAAACACAACAAGCAAGTGTGGGGCTGAAATTGCTGGTCTCGGAATACTATGAAACAATTTATTTCTGCAAATTGAACTGGCAAATAAAAAATAAAAAAATCTCTCTGCGTTTGTCACTAGAACGGCCACAACGGAATTGTATCTTACGCTCAGTTGGGTTCACATCTTCTGCGACGTGGTTTAGGCGCTTGCTTGCGGTGTGGGGGGGTCATCGCTTTGGCATGTGTGGTCACATGACCAGTGTTTAAACAAAAGGAAAAGAGCTTAACAATACCTATGTTTTTATTTAATCATTATTTAAATATGTATTTTCTTCTACGTGATACAAAAAAAATGACGAGTGTGGTCACGCAATTGGCGGGGGGGTGGGAATACTTTTAAAAATGTTTGTTTTTAAAAAATCTTTTTCTCTGCTTGGACCATCCTAGTCCTGTGAAAAGGAGGCTGGGTGTAAAAGCCGGCAGCCCCCTTCTTCTGAGGGAGGAGGTGACACTGGCCAGTGGATAGTGGAGCATGCACATAGTGGCAAACTATTGTGATGTCACTGGTATTGTTAGGGTTTATTTATTTATTTTCCCTGCGATTTTAAAAAAGTTCTGGGTCCAAGAAGTATAGCACTGGGATCCGCTCCTGCAAAACTCTAATAAAGCCCATTTTATCAGGAGAGCTTTGTTTGTCTGGCTGCCCATTCTTCCACAGTTCAATAAAAACAGCTGACTATAAATAGTCTTTAGCTGTGAATATCACTTTGTGTACAATTAACTCTTTTTACTGCTGCATGAGCTCTCGCTGTGGTTAGTTTCTCAGCTAGAAATGTGTTTGTGGTTTTCTCTTGTTGATCAAACTTACCCATTCCTATAAAGGCTAAGCTACAATTAGAACTAAATGCAGAAGCAATTTGTGTAGTTTTCATGAAAAATACTATCATATGGTAGGCTTGCAGCTATTTTTGATAAATACAAGGTTTGCCTGAACTCAATTAAATTGTGAAAGACATAGGGCACTTTCTTCTGCAACTAGTCCGCTACATTCTCATAAACACAGTATATTCTTGTGTTACCCTCAGATATGTTTTGGGGTGTGGTATCTTTCACTATTAGATTGATATACCCAGCCTTGCAATATATTGATTACTGTCGGTAATCTATATGCTTTCTTGAACTTGAATACATTTATTTGTTAATAACTTTTTTAGCCTAATTTGAGTATATTGATTATACAGTCCTATACGATCCCCCGGCTTTCATGCTATCCTACCACAACAAACCAATGGCATAAAAATTCTGAAGCAGCTCACCATCGAGATGTCTACAATGTATCTAAATACTTGCACTGATCATTACTACAGGGCTCTTTTGAGCACCAAGGTAATGACAATCAAACATACAGCAGTTCATGTGAGTCTCTTTATTTCTGTCTGATAAAATACGTCGGGGCGGTTCTATTTTATACAGTATAAATGCCGGCAGTACACTGGTCAGTGGCATAGACCCTGCTATCTTAAAGAACACACTTATCCATAACACTGTCTTTGATTATTCACAAGAAGAGAAAAACCTAAACTATATATATATAATCTCTATCTCATACCCTCGCAGAAGGAAATGTAACATTAAATAAATATTATTTTCATATCATTCTTGCTGCAGCCGATATTCCCCTTCACCGCGTTTACAGAACATTCGACTTCATTTTGATGCGGAAGCTTTTCAGCAGATAAATCGCAATACTTAGGGCAAACCCATTCCCAGCTGAAACGATTGTTTCCACATGCCAGTACAATATGAAGCTGACGGACCTATAGCACCTTTGCAGCCCAGCCTAATTTCGTAATTAGTTCAAACATCCAAGCTTGATATAATCACACCACAGTCCCGAGCTGCCATTCCCAGGCTTCAGACAGGCTCGTGTTTGTCACATCGCCCCCCAGGTTCACTTATGAGCTATGTATAAGAAGCAATTGAGGTTTTACAGCTGAGAATATTTCATAGGGCTGAAGCATTCTGGTTTTTATCGATGTCTTTGCAAACTGGAAGCGTGTCAAGGCCACATTAGCTAAGGGTTGTTCATTACTCTGAGCAGACGTCTAGGACGAGGCAAAGACAAGGCTGGGATCTCTTCATTAGCATGTCTGCTGTACAGGGCGTATACTTTGAGGTGTAAGTCACAGTTAACTCCAAACGCACCTTTTGAATACAGCACCACCTGAACTGACATACTGTAGTTTTAAACAAAAATCACAAAGATTTGCAATATTACGTGTTTCAATATAACAATGCATCACACAACCAGAAACATCCATTTTTTTAACCAATATCACATGCTGTATATTCGTAATATTTTTCAAAATACTTTGTATATAAATTGCATACACTTTTAAGGCATATCACAATTTCAGGGCCAATGGGTCATTTTTATTTTGTTTTATTATTATTTTCTAATTCAATTTTCAATTTTAATTTCAGCTTAAATTCTGATGCACTTCACCATAAAGTGAATTCTCATGACATGTGTGATGTGGGACATTTCATCAGCCTATATACACTACATGCCATCCTAAGATGGGAGTACTGCCCTGTTGTACTGTATGCAACTATTTGGTACTCTTGGTTCATAGTGAATGTGGTTCCAGTAAGACAATGACTACACAGCCTTTCTATCTCTCTTCATAGTTGGGTGGCAGATACATGGCCCTGCCCGGACTGCAGGATTTAACCTGCAATCTGAGCTGTTCAAGCCACAGCGCTGTACCACTGTGTTGACTCATCACTGGCACACCAGATGTAGTCATCTTTAATACCATTACTGCAGGGTTGCATCAGATATTGACCATGCGGATGCCATCAAGTGGCAACATTAGATACCTTTACTCGGCAACAGAAATAATGAAAATATAGTAAAACATCTATTATCCTAACTGTTTGGGTCATCGAATACCATGTGAATGCAAATAATAATAAAATACAGTGGCATCACTACAATACCACGGCATCACTACTTTGGACATATGACCGAAATAAAAGATTTAAAAATAAATACATGTGGTGAGCGAGTCTTACAGATCATTCACAAGACAGGAGCGAGAGCTGCGAGGAGTAAGCCCTGGGACTTGAAATAGGAATTATGTGCTCGTGACTTTAGGAAGATTGCATGCTTTCCCCAAGGCAGGGAAGCAAGCATTACTCCCCCACCACCCCCCACCCCCCCAAGGGAAATGAAGAGAAGGATAGCGGATACATTTAAGAAGTCTCCTTGAATAACAAGGAACGTTTACGCTTCAGGAGATCGACATGGCCAGACCTCCGAGACAGAGCCACAGGGGCGACAGGAATTCTACAAGAGAGAAGGAAATGAACATGCAAAGAAGGACCCAGAGAGGAACACTGGCATCGATGAAAGCAAGTGGTTAGTAAAGAATGCAAGGTTTCCCCGTGGCTCAGGGAGAGCTGCCCTCTCAGAGGAGAGACCAAACCGATTGGCCTCCAAGGCTGGGAGTATGTATGCTGCCCTCAGGGGGAATCTGCAATGATAGAGAGATTGTTAAGACAAATTTGGCCCTTCTGACTCTCAGAGATTTAGGCCAGCTCTCCTGGGCCTAAGGTTTGGAATTGAAAGTCATTTGTCCCCAGAGGGAGACCGTTGAAGAGGTGGTGCTGCGATTTGAAGGAGGAGGGGAGGAAGATAGAAACCTCAGAAAGCAAGAGGGCTTAAATAGGGAGTTTAATTGATAGATTGGCTGGATGAACTAGGAAAGAGCCCCTGCCCTCCCCAAACCACACCCAATGCTTAAAAATAAAAGGATGAGGGAAAACAATCCTATCTTCAGACACAGCTTGTGCTTAATCAGCGACAGTCCATTTCTCAGGGGAAGACTGGAGAAATAGACATGAAATAAATTAACCACAAGAGCTGCCTTCAAACTGGCAGCACCTTCTGACTGCACAGCGGAGACAGTTCGTGTGTGTCTGGAGTGGTGCTCACAAGCTGTCTATTCTCCAAGGCAGGGTAATTACAACCTGTCTCATTTAAATGGCCTACCGGAGCAGGTCAAGCAAATTCACTTTTTAATTTTACCTTCAGGAGGCATTTTCTGAAAGCATCAAATAATTAAATCTATTAAAAGAGCAAGGTCATCCAGATATTGTCCTTACATAAAGAAAATGGTATAGGTGGATATTGGGAGAGTAAAATGTTGATTGTAATGAGCATCCCCTCAACCTTCTGACAAATACTGCTGTATGTGGCAACATTTTCTACTGCATATATCAGTGTGCACATGTACTATAGCACCCCATTGCTTCTGTTGTTCAGCGGTGTGCACATGTACTATAGCACCCCATTGCTTCTGTAGTTCAGCGGTGTGCACATGTACTATAGCACCCCATTGCTTCTGTAGTTCAGCAGTGTGCACATGTACTATAGCACCCCATTGCTTCTGTAGTTCAGCAGTGTGCACATGTACTATAGCACCCCATTGCTTCTGTAGTTCAGCAGTGTGCACATGTACTATAGCACCCCATTGCTTCTGTAGTTCAGCAGTGTGCACATGTACTATAGCACCCCATTGCTTCTGTAGTTCAGCAGTGTGCACATGTACTATAGCACCCCATTGCTTATGTAGTTCAGCAGTGTGCACATGTATTAGAGCATCCCATTGCTTCTGTAGTTCAGCAGTGTGCACATGTACTATAGCACCCCATTGCTTCTGTAGTTCAGCAGTGTGCACATGTACTAAAGCACCCCATTGCTTATGTAGTTCAGCAGTGTGCACATGTATTAGAGCATCCCATTGCTTCTGTAGTTCAGCAGTGTGCACATGTACTATAGCACCCCATTGCTTCTGTAGTTCAGCATTGTGCACATGTATTAAAGCATCCCATTGCTTCTGTAGTTCAGCAGTGTGCACATGTATTAGAGCACCCCATTGCTTCTGTAGTTCAGCAGTGTGCACATGTACTATAGCACCCCATTGCTTCTGTAGTTCAGCAGTGTGCACATGTATTAGAGCACCCCATTGCTTCTGTAGTTCAGCAGTGTGCACATGTACTATAGCACCCCAGTGCCTATTGTTTCTATACCACGGATTACTGACCGACAATGTAAGTTCTCACACCCAGAGATTTTCACGCAGGTGGGTATTTTAAGGGTATAAATGACAAGTCCTGAGGTGTTCTTCAGTAGCACACCGCTGTGTGTGTGATCGTGCACGATGCACAACACACTGGAACGAGGTGTCAATCCGTGCTGCTGTATATCAAAATGAAAATTGGATTCAATAAATACATGAAAATAGAAATTTATGTCTGGGAATTTTATTTTTAATTAGCTTGTAGACAGGCAGCTTAGATCTGGAATCCAATTATCCTGATAGCCGTTTAATGTTGCCTTTTATAACCCACTTCCCAAGGACATTGACATGGCATCGCTGTAGGAATTCTTTGCTAATTTGTTAAAGTGGCTACAGCTAGCAAAACAGTTCCATAAACCAGCGTTTGCATTCGCAATGTAGGTCACAAGTGTGCAGTTTTGAAAGAAACACATGTATTTTCATTTCTAAACATGATATCTGGTACTACAGTACATTGAAGAGCCTTGTTTTCCATTATTCTTTCACTTCTATGATCATTTCACACATATATCTATCTATTTCAGAGATGATTTAAAGGGAGGTCTTTTCATGGAAAAATGTAAAAACGTTAACCAATAACACAACATTGCTACTTCCCATTTCTGCAGTACTCCTTGATGTATCTTTGCTTCAGCTCGGGGCTCCAGGTCATGAACTAAAACGCTCCACACCTAAAAATCCTATTTGCATTCTTTGAACTAACATACAAATCAGTTGCCTTTCAAGTCAGCATTAACCTCATGTCACAGCTTGTCTTTATAGCTTTTAAGTAGTTTGAAGTAGGCTAATTGCTGAGGTGGTTATGTGTTTTCTTGTAGGCCAGTCAATAGCTTTGCTTTCACATTTAACATATAAAGCAGACTAACAGGAGGCTGGTTAGGTGCATACTCTGTACCAGCATGCTTAGTGGTTATTATAATGGACAGACAAGGGTATAGCACATAAACTGGTACATTGTCACAGTGGCACCTGAGGAGTTTGTGAAAGTGTAATGAGTCTCCTCCTAGCAGCTTATCAGTTAATACCTGTGCTTACCTCTCGACTACAGCGCTTGCTCTTTCATTGAATAGTAAGATGTTTTGCCTTCGATCCCTATGGTTTGTGGCTCGTGTCCAGCCCTTGACATTCAATTCAATGGGCTGAGATGTCAATTGATTACAAAAGGCATCTGTTATCAGCTACTTGAGCAGCACAAACAAGGAGAAGCAGCAGTGTTTGTGTACTGCCCCTTCATGGCTCATGATTCAATGGCACGCCTTGCCTTTTCTTCTGTAATATATGTAATTACAGTTGCATCTCCCTGCTGCAAGTCACTTTAGTCAAGATGGGCAAGATAACAAAGGTTAATAATTACTTCTGTATCCATGGCTTGTGCAAATTACTGATGGAACACTGTCAAAGCGATGCCTTTCATGTAGGGTTACTCCCCTAACTTCCTTGAAGGCACATAGATACCTCAAGACATTTACCAAAAACCGTGACCAAAACCCTCAAACATCAGAATCAGCTTTCAAAGACTCTTTTAAAAACATCCAGCTCTTACTTTTAATTTAGGCTTTGGAATAAAAGCCAGTAGCAGCTGAAACTTCCTCCAGCATTGTTTTCCTAGACAGATAGCCTTACTTCCATAACTAGGCATGTAGCCAAATATAACAATAAACTTGCTTACCCTAAAAATAATGGAACTTGCAAAAGTGCTTACTGGTGTCAAAATAAAAGCAAACCCCAAAATAAAACACACACCACAAAGAAGAAAAAAAAAAAAAAACGTACCACCACAGTGATTGGAAACATTCAGATCAAGGGCAGATAAGATTTTCATTTAAACATTTCAAAAGAATGATGCGTTTTGGCACCAGTAGCAATCGGGTAATCGAATATGATGTTAGTAGGATATCTGTGTTGGATTAGTTGTGTAGGGAACACTTGGCTTCAAATTCCAGAGAAGCCCCTCGCCTGGTTTATAAGGGATGTGCGTCAGAGTGGATGGACGGGAGGTCCAATCTGTTCCCTTGCGGTTGCCGAGTTGGAAGCAGTACAATCGCTGAAGTGCGTGATGCAGACGGACTGGATTCTGGCTGCGTGAGTCGTGCTGGATGTACAGGGTGCATGACGACAAGTTCACAGTGAGCTGCCAGTCATCTGCAGATTTTCCTCTAAGATTGGAAACCCTAAATTCACACTTACAGTACCATATGACTTCTCAAGCAAACACGTGTGTGTGTTATTAACCACAGCAAGATCAGTGTTATTAACCACCGCAACACAGCAAGATCAACACGAAAGATTCTTAGACCAACGTTTCGGCTGCAAGTCTTTCTCAGTGTCTTCTTGAGAAATTCTAATTGTGTTTTATTTATCTTTTGACCTATGACTCATAATTTTAACCTCCCATTATTGGTTACCTCCCCACCCCAACCCCCAGAAACATAGTGGCTTGAGGCTGGCTTTAATAAAAGGATAATATGGGGTGGCTAAGCATGGTAACAGATGTGATACAGAAATAGGCGTTACATACAGGTTGTGAGAAAGCATCACTGTTTAAGCACAATCCTATGATCCAGTGGTAGTGCACAGTTAATAGCACACATCTTGAAGAATTGCTGCTCAGAACACTACAGTA
Organism: Polyodon spathula; assembly: GCF_017654505.1. Lineage (NCBI taxonomy): Eukaryota > Metazoa > Chordata > Actinopteri > Acipenseriformes > Polyodontidae > Polyodon > Polyodon spathula. The sequence continues at coordinate 2,163,748 of NC_054547.1, read as the reverse complement.
TTAGTACTTTACCTTTCTGTTCAGGGATTATTGAATTGCACAGTTCTTTGGCTGATCTAATTGTCAGGTCACAGAATTAGGTTAGTTGGTAATTAGTTCAAAGCTGCGCATTTACTTACATAAATAATCAGAGGTTTGAAACTATGCCTTACACCGGTGTCAAGATGTCAGCATAACATTCAGTGTTGGTATAGGCTGGCTCCAGTTTGCAGTTTCCATAAAAATGTGATAGTGTCATTTTACATTGTACTGATTTCAACCAAGAAAAACACACCCTTTATTAAACAAAATAAGAGACTCGTTTAGTTTTCAGTCCTTTTGAGGGTCTGAATCTAAAGATAAAAGTGGCTGCTTATGGACCAAGTTTACTCCCCACCTTATATAGAAATCCCAGTGACATGGATCAAAATTACTCAAGTTCAAGATGTTTTATTTTTATTGTGTAATTATTTTAAATTAAAAACGTAAGGTGTTTCAGTGCGCACAATAGTACAGACTGGCAAGTTACTGAGTCCTCGGTGCTGGTGTTAATTCTGACCCTCTGAACGTTCCGTATTGGTGCAAAGTGCTCGCTTGCTGCTAAGATTGTTTAGCGTTTAGATTGCTGGTCTCGGTTTCTATTATCATAGTGTATTAAGTTCACCTGATAAGGAATGTTTTAAAAGAAATGCATTAGTGACCACGCTTGTCAGGACTGCATACACTGAATTATAAATAGCGGTCAACAAACACAGTGCGGTAAGATGATGTTTCTGCAAGGGCTACGGCCAGAAAGTAGGATACTAAAACTTGTACACTAAACATGTTTTTAGTTTGTGTGACCGTATCCATTTTTTAATCTTAGAAAAGCACATTTCTATGTCGCCTTTCATCACTAGCAATGTACAGTTTTATTTCCACATGCACGGTTGAACTGAAGCTACAGTAGCTGCTATAAATTGTTATATGCAGGGGCGCAGCGCAGGTGATGCCGGGATATGTAGTTTAATGCTTTTGGAAGCCGATTGCCTCTCCCACTGTGAGGGGAGAACACACGTTCAGTCAAATAACCAAAGTGAACTATTAGTATTTCATGGAGCTCGTTTAATAAAGAAATGTAAGATGCTTTTGTTTAGCCAAAAATGAAGTAAACCACGTATAGATCTATTTTTTCAAAGTTTTGAAATACTACTTTTTCTTTTGTGATCACTTACAGTATTCCTAATTTTCTATCGATTTAATCTGTTTTATTTTGTGCTGCCCGACTAGGATTGAATCAATTTAATTATACTTTTGCCTGTCTTTCCATCTATCTGTCATTAAGAATCTTATATTGGTGAATAATATATATATATATATAATATATATATATATATATATATATATATATATATATATATATATATATCTTTAGATCTTGCTCTATTATAGACTAACTTAGATAGATGTGTTAGTATAGACAGCGTACATCTAAGCAAACAGATAAATTCGTCTTGACCACAATAACTGGGTATTATGTCTCGCCCCGAGCCCACGTCCCCGCACTATTACGTGGGGATCGATGTCGGCACGGCCAGTGTTCGCGCAGCTCTTGTGGACCAGGACGGCTCAGTGGTGTTGACAGCGAAGGAGCCCATTGAGATCTGGGAACCTCATCCTAACCACTACGTGCAGTCTTCCAGTGACATCTGGGATAAGTGCTGCCGCACCGCCAGGGTATGTTGCTGGACACTAAGGGTGCAGTTTGACAGTGTCCAATAGTTAAGGGGGAAACAAAGTCGAATACTCTTACAAAACACAAACAGAAGGAAAGCGAAACTTTGAAAAGTTTGAAAATGCAATTGATGGCAGCAAAGCCACTGTTTGTTGATTTTATAACCGCACTACAACTCGGGCATTACCTTGTCGGTAGTTGACCTTGGCTGTAAGGTGCTGTAGCACCTTGCTCTGACCTTCCTGTCAAGGTCGACTACCAGACAAGAATCCCCCAGATTTCCAAACTGTTGTACATTAAGCACCTGCTGTGCTTAGTCTAGTTCTGTAGCTTTAACGTTGCGTCTTCTTTTTGTATTAAACAGTATGCCAATGGTGAACCCCCATACTTGCTGACCTCATCACCTGAGGACACCCCAGCAGAATTAACAGAGTTAAATGACAGCGCTATTTAAGTCTGGCTCTGTTTATTGTAGATCATATAAATAGACCCCAGTGTTTATAATAGACAGTAACACAGTATCTCTCGATGTTGGCGCTTTTGCTCTGGTTTGTCCAAACGGATCTTTTCAAATCAATTCCTTTTATGTTTATTTTATTTACAATGTTTTCCATGGAAGGGTCACTGTTTTTGAAATTAAATAACTTTTTCAACAGTTGGACCTTAATCCAGTCAGGATAACTAACCAAGCAGTGATAAACAGTCCTTAACCACCCTGAAACGGTATTTGATGAAAGAGCCATAGTTATTGAAGAGAGACCATTCGGACAGTGTTTTGAACTCCTTCCACTTGTGCTGTTTATGGCTACTTCCCCAGAGAATATGCAAACTCTGCAGAACGGTTATCAAACAGCCTTTAAAAGTTTTTCTTGCTTAATCCGCCAGACTTAAACATGCATTTTTTTAAGGCTTTTTAATTACAACACCACTGTCTATATAGTGGTATTAATAAAGTACCTGATGAAAAAAAATTCCTGTTTGTGTAGTAATTCAGTGTATTACATTTCAATCCTACTGAATTCAACCACCTTAATCCAACACATGTTCATGTCCACAGGAAGCACGGTCCCGTCTGGTATCTGAGACTGCATTTGACAGTGTTGTGCTTGTGTCTTGCAGAGGGTGACGCAAGGAGTAGACCCTAGCCAGATTCGAGGGATTGGTTTTGATGCCACTTGTTCCCTCGTGGTTCTCGATAAGAGTTTCCAGCCGCTACCAGTGAACAGCAATGGTATGTGGAGATTGAGATGGAGATTTGAGACTTGGAATTTAAGGAAACTTAGAGCAGCTTGGTTTAGGTATTAATAATCCAGCATCTTCACTAATGTATTCTTCTTCTCATTTAGATGTATGGAAGAAATGCATCAGTAAAAAATTGAACAACATCTGGTGTCTCTGACATCTGTTGGGGGAAGAGCGTGGCCAGAGTGCTTGGTAATGGTTACTCTGGTGTACCAGCTGCACTTACAGATAAGCCATATGTGAGAGCTCTTCAGAGGCCATAGAGGTGCAGTCATTTCCAGCCTTAACTCATTAAGTGCCACTGTCCTCATTTCAGGACAGGCTGCTTTGTAAAAAAAATTGGATCATTGTTAAATGGCATCTACCTGTTATTTAAATTTCCTCTTTAACTATGTTATGATAACAGATAAAACAAGAAACTGAAGCCTAAAACTGAATATTTGTTGTTTTCCTCCCCACAGTGATGATAAAGCTCACTTTTCTATGTGTTGAGGTTTACAAGTGTAGCAAACTGACAGTAAGGGTTGCACAGTGGAGCTGGAATGTTTTGGTGTTGGTTATGACAGTAAGGGTTGCACAGTGGAGCTGGAATGTTTTGGTGTTGGTTATGACAGTAAGGGTTGCACAGTGGAGCCGGGATGTTTTGGTCTATGCTATGACAGTAAGGGTTGCACAGTGGAGCCGGGATGTTTTGGTCTATGCTATGACAGTGAGGGTTGCACAGTGGAGCCGGGATGTTTTGGTGTTGGTTGTGACAGTAAGGGTTGCACAGTGGAGCCGGGATGTTTTGGTCTATGCTATGACAGTAAGGGTTGCACAGTGGAGCCGGGATGTTTTGGTGTTGGTTATGACAGTAAGGGTTGCACAGTGGAGCCGGGATGTTTTGGTGTTGGTTGTGACAGTAAGGGTTGCACAGTGGAGCTGGGATGTTTTGGTGTTGGTTGTGACAGTAAGGGTTGCACAGTGGAGCTGGGATGTTTTGGTCTATGCTATGACAGTAAGGGTTGCACAGTGGAGCGGGATGTTTTGGTGTTGGTTGTGACAGTAAGGGTTGCACAGTGGAGCCGGGATGTTTTGGTGTTGGTTATGACAGTAAGGGTTGCACAGTGGAGCTGGGATGTTTTGGTGTTGGTTGTGACAGTAAGGGTTGCACAGTGGAGCTGGGATGTTTTGGTGTTGGTTGTGACAGTAAGGGTTGCACAGTGGAGCTGGGATGTTTTGGTGTTGGTTATGACAGTAAGGGTTGCACAGTGGAGCCGGGATGTTTTGGTCTATGCTATGACAGTAAGGGTTGCACAGTGGAGCTGGGATGTTTTGGTGTTGGCTATGACAGTAAGGGTTGCACAGTGGAGCTGGGATGTTTTGGTGTTGGTTATGACAGTAAGGGTTGCACAGTGGAGCCGGGATGTTTTGGTGTTGATTGTGACAGTAAGGGTTGCACAGTGGAGCCGGGATGTTTTGGTCTATGCTATGACAGTAAGGGTTGCACAGTGGAGCCGGGATGTTTTGGTGTTGATTGTGACAGTAAGGGTTGCACAGTGGAGCCGGGATGTTTTGGTCTATGCTATGACAGTAAGGGTTGCACAGTGGAGCCGGGATGTTTTGGTGTTGGTTGTGACAGTAAGGGTTGCACAGTGGAGCTGGGATGTTTTGGTGTTGGTTATGACAGTAAGGGTTGCACAGTGGAGCCGGGATGTTTTGGTCTATGCTATGACAGTAAGGGTTGCAAAGTGGAGCCGGGATGTTTTGGTGTTGGTTATGACAGTAAGGGTTGCACAGTGGAGCCGGGATGTTTTGGTGTTGGTTATGACAGTAAGGGTTGCACAGTGGAGCCGGGATGTTTTGGTCTATGCTGTGACAGTAAGGGTTGCACAGTGGAGCTGGGATGTTTTGGTGTTGGTTATGATAGTAAGGGTTGCACAGTGGAGCTGGAATGTTTTGGTGTTGGTTATGACAGTAAGGGTTGCACAGTGGAGCCGGGATGTTTTGGTCTATGCTGTGACAGTAAGGGTTGCACAGTGGAGCCGGGATGTTTTGGTGTTGGTTATGACAGGTGGATATTTGGTATTTGAAACTGGGGACACCCCCCAGTTTTTCATGGGGGGATCCCCACCCGCTCCTCTTAGTTTTAACATAAAAACAGTTGTGGAGTTTTGATGAATAATGTGCAGGATAAAGAATAATGGTCTGCAGTTTTGATGAGAACGATGACTTTCCAGTGTTTTATTAAATTCGATTGCTTTAATCGGGTGCAGGAACCCCTTGTAAACGAGAAGCTTTGACTCCTGCTCCAGTATCGTCAATCGAACACATTCTTCTCCAGTATCATTAAAGGGTGTTTCATTTAGAAAGTGTTGCTCACTTTACTGCAAGAGATTTGGATACAGTCTAAAGTCTAATGGGAAAGTTGTGTAATTTTATAATAAGTTCACCTTTGCTAGTTTGCTCTTCCTTTTGTAACATAACAAACACTCAAAGCAGTTTCTATTTCTCTGCATTGCTGTGGGAGACCCTTGAGTGATTCAGTATCTGTCGTGCTTGAGCCTTTCACAGGGTCCTGGGGTCAGTGAGTGTGTTCCGAGTCAGAGGGACACAAGCAGAGGTCAATAACGTTAAGCAAAAAACAAACAAAATGCTAAGGAAAACGGTAATCAAAAATTCAATAAAATAACTGAGCTCTTATTATGGGATCATTGACTAATCAGGTATTCGTTTAATTTTCACTATTTAAAAAAAAAAAAAAAAAAAAAAAAAAATCATTTTTGCCTTGTCAAATCCACAGCCTCCACACCACTAGGTCAGTGCCAAGCAGAGTTGCTCTGACTCACGACTGGAGAAATGGGTGTAATCTGCCAGTGGGTATAGTAGGAAAATTGAAAAGCTTTCTGAAGGGAAAGCAAGTATTCTCCTTCCTCTGACTTGCAGAGGTCAGATTGCAATGAGCCAGTGGTGGCGATTCTCCAACGTTTTATTAGTTTTGTGTTTGCATTGATTTTATTGACTGGTGCTCAAGAGTGGCACCCAGTCGCAGTGGGTTTGGAAGGAGACGGGGCTCAGCTGGCTTGGCCTGTGCTGTGTTTGAAAGGCTATGGAGTAGTGCGCTCCCTTGAAGGGCTGTAGGGTAGTGCACTCCCTTGGTTGGCTATGCAGGGTGTAGTTAGCAGAGCTGCCCTAACCTGAAACACAACCTGGGGAAAAACCATAGAAAAAGAGCAGGTGTATTTTTCTGTAGTCCCAAGCATGTCTTATCAGTGCATACAGACTGTGCGCTGACCCTAAAATCTACTGTATTATCCAGAGTGAAGACTTAAGAGTTGTGATTACCTGAGGTGTACGATGTGATATATATAATGTTGTACAATGCATGTAACTGCAGAGTGCTCAGTCATTGCGTTATACACACGGGGCAGTGTTGTTAGTGGGTGTTTCTGATGTTATTGCACCAGTTAAAGGTGTAATAACCAACCTTTCATTTCTTGCCTCTCGTTATCATAACCACATTTTCACAAGAGTAAAAGAAAAAAAAAATGTGTAAAACCAAAAGAGAAATAATAGTGGTGGACCACCGTCGAGTTTGAGAGAGGGTGTTTCTGCTGTGAATCTGATGGTTTCCTAACCCAGTCGGTCGTGTGTTTCCCTTTCCTTTCAGGCGAGAAGGACAGGAACGTTATCCTGTGGATGGATCACCGGGCGTTTGGTCAAGCAGAGCAGATCAGCCGGACGAGGCACAGGGTCCTGCAGTATGTGGGTGGGGTGATGTCTCCCGAAATGCAGCCGCCCAAGTTAATGTGGTTAAAAGAAGTATGTCCCTATTTTGAAAAACTTTCCTTGTGACAGTACAGTGAGGCCTGCACTCGCACAATCACAAATACCCTGCCTGTGTCCATCCTTCCCTGTATAAATGTTTACCGTAGTGAAAGAATAGCAAAGGTACTAAAGCAGTGTAAAGAATAGGTGAGCAAGCTCAGAGAGGTATGGTAAAGCATATTAATAAACATGGCAAACCAGGGTAAACTATAGTAAATGCATACTGTATAACCATGGGGAAAGCATGGTCAAAACTGCAAATACACTTTTACTATACAAGGGCCTTTGTGACAAAGCCAGAGTGATTTCACAGCTGCCTGGCGCGAATTTATTTAAATATTGGTGAGAGCAGATTCGTACAGCCAGCACGTCTGTCAGGTGCAGTTCTAGTTTCACACTCGCGAAACATTTGCAATCTCAAGAGCTTTGTGTTTTTTTATGTGTTATCTTCAAAAAAAAAGGGGGCGGGGTTAGAGGGGAGTTTTTTTTTTTTGTTTTTTAAGGGGGAGGGGGGAGTTGTTTTCTTTTTTTTTTTTTTAGGAGTCGGCTTTATTAGAGGGGGGGATTTTTATTTTATTTTAGGGGAACTCTGAAGTCGTTATGAAAATGATTATATGGCAGCTCATCTAGTTCATGTAGGAGACTTTCAACATTACAGGTGTGAAGTTTGAAAAAAAAAGTGTGGTACGCATACTGCTGCTAGGAATTTCTGTGATGTGGAGTTTTGTTAAGATTGTCAGATAAAATGTATGCTTTATTGGTATTTAAGATTTAACTAACTTAAAACTGAACTTTGGACCGACCCCCCCCCCCCCCCTCCCCCCTTCACCTTGCGTGGCGTGCTATTGAGGGAACGTAAGGGAGTCGTTTTAGGACCAATTGGGAAGTGTTATACAAGGAAACTGATTCTTATTGCATGTCTGTGCCGTGTAAGGCTAGAGCAACTCTCTATATGGAAGAAAAAAAAAAGAATTGAAGCAGAAGTGATCAGTTGGAATAGTAAAAAATAAAACATGAATGTGTTGTTATGGTGGGAGTTCTGATTGAGAGTCAGCACCCTGTTTTTAGTATTTTCTTTATCAACTGTTTATCAATTTCCCTTGTTTTCTTACCCAATTTAAAATGTCCAATTGGAACGTCACCTCTAACCTCGCTGCAAGCTACAAACCAATCAGGAAGTCTGAAGATTAACAGACAGCCTCCGTTTCCTCTGTCAAGTCGATGTCTTCCGTATGTCACTATGATAGTTCTGTCAAGAAGCATTCTGTATTCCACTATGATAGTTCTGTCAAGAAGCATTCCGTATTCCAGTATGATAGTTACTTTTGTTTTTTTTTAAAGACATCACAGGACATATTAAGGCTATTCTCGTTCCTTTCCCCCTCCTTGATTCCAGACTGTCACAGTGATGAAATGCTCTTTTTTTTTTTTTGTTGCTGGGTCTGGCTGACCAGGAATGAAGTAAGGGGGCTGTGATGAGAGGCAACCCCTGCAAAACCACAGCGGTACAGAAGCGCACATAAAGTTCAGACTCAGTTGTAGACAAGTGCGTGTGTGTATTTGTCTAGTGAGAACCCCTTCTTTCACTATACCCCCCTTGGCGAGGTTTTGTTTGGCCATGTGCTACATTTTAAAGCATTCAAAGAAATACTGTTTTATTTATTACCTTTTAATGCAATAGAAGGAATGGAATCTGCACACTTGAACATAAAATGTCCTAAACGGGGGTGACGAGAATTCTGGCTGCAGTGTACCTGCTGCAGGTAACAAAGACAATGAAGAACACAAACAAGCCAATTAAGAGGCATACCCAGAATCCCTTTCCTTAGGGTGTGTTGACCTACTTTGCAAATAAAAGCTAATGCACAAACAGCCTATCAGGAATGCTAGGCACCTGAGACCACATTCAGATATTATGTGCCTATGTAGTGTGTTTTCTTCATCATACAGCATAAACACGAAAATGATATTGAAGTCATTCTAAGAATAGATATTATGTCAATCAGACTGCAAGCCGAGTCTGTATCTTTGTGCGCGGTGAAGAAACAAGTCCACACACACCAGTACTTTCAGGCACTGCTATCAGTCAAGGGATCAACAAAGTGTGCTCTTAATGTTGGGGGTTGCCTTCATGTTGAAAGTCTATTAACATTGAAGTCAGTAGAATTTGGACTGTTGAAATATGGCCTTAATTGCAGAATGACCTCTTTACTGAGGTGGCTTTTTAAGCACGTTTCACTGCATATTAAAATGTCAGGGTAGCATCTGTGCAATACAATACAGTACAGATTTACAGCCTTCAGTGCAGATCATCGTAAGGCACTGTCTGCTAACCCTGCCCCTGTTAGAAATTCTATTCTAACAAGGAGCAATCAAGAGTAGGATGTGTTGGTTAGATATTTTTTTTTTTTTTTTTTAAACCTATCCAAACTGTGTTCCAATCCAGCTCAACAGCAAGTTTCTAAATTTTCAGCACGAGTACTGACAAAAATATTTTGACCCTATTTGACTCTATAATCAGACCATGCCCACAGTAAATGCCCCCTTCTCCAACTGACAAAGCCTCTTCCCATTTCAAGCCCTAGTTTAGTCAGTCGGATTCCAGCAACGTCCTGTGTCTAGTCTCTCAGTCTTGCTGTCTTCCTTCCTGTGTTTGCTCCTGTCTCCTGCTCGCCTTCCATTTACAGAACGGCCTGACATGCTTGAGGGCCACAGGACCCCCTTGCAGCACAGCTGTTTGGTTAAGCTGTTAATAAATCAAGGCTTTTAATAACACTGCAGTTTATTTGCAGTGTCCACTCTGGCTGTTAACATATAGAGAGTCTTTTTACAAAGCCTGTGCTGTTTCGAAAAAAAAAAAAAAAAAAAAAAATCCAGTTTCAGAATGCATTTATAAAGTGAGTTATAAATGTGTTATTAACATTTTTGAAGATTATAACAGCAATGTCTAATACAGTGTGTGCAGAGAGAGAGACTTCAGTGAGTTACAGGAAAATAATTCCATCTAGGGTTTCTGTGATGTCATAAACTACGAGAGCAAAGGTCGAGTCATTTATAAACTGTTACAGAAACCCGAGATGGAATTGTTTTCCTGTAACTCACTGAAGCGGCCCATCTGTTATTTTTTATAATACATGGATACTCTTGTGATGCTAATATTAAAGAAGACGAGGTTCAGCAGTAGTTTTTATTTTGTTTGTTTTTTTTTTAAATGTAGTGTTTCAGTGCTGTTTTAATGTCCCGTTCCAGTTTCTCTGAGACACAAATGTACCAGCTTTACATCCTTTTTTTTTTTTTTTTTTTTTTTTTTTAACACATTCTCATTTTGTTGATCATTAATGAACATTTTTGTACTGTGGGTGTTGTCGAATGATTGAGACATTTTGTGTTTGAATTAAAAGTGATGATCTTGAAAGTATATTTTCCTGTAGAGGAATTATCATTTTTTGACTACTACTTTTACTACTGTGGTATTATGTCGTTTTTTTTTTCCTAATGGCTCAGGATGCAAATATAGCCTATATATATATATATATATATATATATATATATATATATATATATATATATATATATATATATATATATATATATATATATATAAAAAAAAGAAATTCCAATTACCTGATACTGAAATCCTGTCAATGCTTCTCCCCAGAACCTGCGAGAGTCCTGCTGGGAAAAAGCCGGCCACTTCTTAGATCTCCCTGACTTCCTGTCCTGGAAAGCTACAGGTTCCCTGACAAGGTAGGGGCTTGGGACTTTTGTCCTGTGCTTGTGTAATGTTTTGTATTGGTTCTGTTACAATCCGCTAGCTGTGACCCTCTGTTCTAGTGAGTGGGTCCTGCTTGCAGCTCCTTCCGGCTACATGAAACAGTGTTCTGCAGAATCCAAGGTACAAGCGTGGCTGTAGGAATCTACTGTATATAATGTGCAGTATTTGGCTTATTTACTTTGAGACAGCCCAGAGCATTTCTTCAGGACAGCAAAACATTCAAGCAAAGGCTCTGTCCTCAAACCTTGAATTCGTTGGGGCTACAGACAAATGAACATGCTGATGTCTGTGAAACAGATGCTGGGCAGAGCCACAAGGTGGGGGGTGGGGGGTGGGGGGGTTGTCTTTGACGGTGGTACCCAGGGAAATGCAGTGTGTCTGTTCCCAGCTAATGCATTTCAAATAAATTCGCAAATGAAATTGTTATACCAAATCCATTGGTGTGCTTGTGTCTTTAATGGCAGTGCTCTGTTCAGCCCTGACAGAGTTAACACTTTCTGGTGTGGGTCCTGTTTGTAACTGTTCCGATGCTATAGTACGCTGTGGGACACAGCCGGATCACGGCTGCAAAGTGCATGAGGGGATGAGTGGGAGCGCAGGAGGGAGGGAGGGTGGGAGGAGCTGCAAATGTAGTATTGGCAGCCTGACACTAAAAGCCCTGGATGGTAAGCCAAGTATGAAGTCATCTATAACTTAAGGAGACGCATTAATCCTTGACAATGTGTCTTAATTTGACAAAGCAAAGACCCCTTGATAAGAAGGGGTGAAACCGCTGTCAGGCAGGGGTGCCTGCGGGTTCAAGTTGGGAGCTGGGTGCTGGCTGATGTGAAAGAGGCCCTGTGTGTTGGCCTGTCGGTGAGGCTGGATAAGCCTCATTGTTTTAATCTAGTTGTTGTTCATCCAAACACGGCTCCATGGATTCAGATAGGCCGGTTCCCACAGAAGTGAAGTTAAGATGATATCCTGTTGGTGGTTAAATAGAGCGCAGTGCACTGGAGTGAACTTGATATGGGAAAAATAGCTCACAACACCCAAAACTGCCTGTTACACCGAGAAAAGGGATCCAAACGGTCTGGTTTGAAGTCCTATAGATTTGGATACAGAGGGATTCGACTGGACAATTTTTCACCCTACACAGAAACAAAGCAAGGGCTGAAGGTGTACCTGTGACCTGGCATGTGGTGGGGGAGGTGATGTGGGGGTGTATGTGTGTAGGGGGGTTGTGGGGATGGTAGGGGCAAATACGTGGACTTATTTGAGAAAATGTCCCCACAAAGATAGTAACTCCTGAAAAAACTGAGATTGTGGAGACGTCCCCACTTTGTAAAACACCTTTTTAAGGTCTTAATATGCTGTGTGGAGTTTTGTCTGACTAGTTATAAATAGTAAATAAAAAAGTGTCAATGAGAAGTCCCCACAAATATAGGAATGCAAACATGTGTGGTGTGTGTGTGTTGCAGATGTGGGTTGATGAGATGTAGAATCGATGTCTGAGAAGAGCACTGCTTGTGACGGAGGATAGAGACCATCTGCTCTCCTCCTGATCGTTACAGTCTGAAGGCATTTCAAAGAGGTTGACTTCAGCAGTTTTCAAAGAGCTCATTGAGAAACAGCGGTCTGCCCCGTGGTCAATCCTGAAATAGAGCTGGTTCACGAGCAGTCCTGGTCCAGGCTTTCAAATCTCTAAGCAGATAGGGCTTTGGTATTAAATTCCAGGTGTGTCTGTTATTTCCGTGCTCCATGACAACATTCAGTCAAACTTGCCAAAGGCGTGGCATATGAGTTAACACAATATTTAACATTTTCTGTTTTGTGATTAGCCTTGTAGAATAGGGAAATAGCTTTGATTATACAGGTGTTGTATATTTTGATTAAAGTGACCTACACTATTCTATGTAAGTTTATTTAGTGTTGGTTTGTTTTGTATTACATCTAACGACAGTACAATTTAATGCCGAACCTTGAACTCGCCAAATTCTTGAAATTCCCTATATGCTCCCTAGACCTTGTCAGTCCTCCCATGCACTTCACTTTATCTGGCGCTAAAAGAAATGTTTGCCTCTTTGGGGGCAGTGAGGTAGATTAAATTATGCCTAATAGGCATTCTGAAGAATCACCTCATATTTCTTGTTGAAATGTCAACAAAGGTGGTATGACTGAGTTATATGTGTGGACCTCCTTAACAGACCCCTCCCCTGCGCTGTGAGTCCTGGCTCGGGGAGCGGGGCAGCTTGCTGTGTAATTTGAGAAGCAGGCAATGTTTTCTATTTCAGGAGAGTGAGCTCAGGGAGAGGCTGTGTTTCTCTTGGCTGCTCATAGATGCTCTCCCAGGGACTCTGATTTGTTTAAATTATTAATGATGGGAATCTGCAAATAATATCCGTTCACTAGTTTTCATAATAATGCAGACATATAGGTGAGATAAAGCATTGCCATAGTTTCAGAGCCTGTTTCAAACTGAGTCATTGTTTATCAGCAGAGCTTGTGTGTTGTTGCCTGTTATAGTACTTATTTTAGTAGTAGCTGTAGTTTATGGTTAACTACCGTAATTTCCAAGCCAACCATAACTGCTTTTATACACTGCCTCACCTCTCCATTCGGTGTTGCTATCAGTGTTGGAAGATTCTTTCAGAAAGAGTTTCACGCCTCTCAGCATGCTGTGTTCTACCAGTCCGTGCTCTTAATCACTGTGCTTGTGTTCTGCACTAACCGGCTGGCACACAGCCTTCTGCTTTCTCACCGCAAGCCTCGTCTGGACGGCGGACGGAAAGCTTTAGAAATTACAGGGTTATAGCAGAAACCGAGCCATGAGGTTAATATAATGCTTTAAAGAGTTGGACGCTGGCTGTCTGTTCACTGTTTTTTGCAACGGAGCATGTATCTCAAGGGTACCATCCTGTTTTAAACAGTGGGTATTGTTAAGTCTACCACAAAACAGAGAATTTTCTTTCAACCTACTTTTGAGTGTTCGCTAAGGCCCTGTAGGTAATGCACGCACACGCACGCGCACACACACACACACGTTTGCATTCCTATATTTGTGGGGATTTCACACTGACTCTCACTATTTGTATTTACTATTCCTAAGTCAGACAAAACATCACACAGGCTGAAAGTCGATAACAAACTAAATATTTTGGCACTTTTTTTTTTTTTTGACTGCATGTTTAGTTCTTAAAAAGGTGTTTTACAAAGTGAGTAAGTCCCCACAACGTTGTTTTTTTTCAGGAGTTACTATCTTTGTGGGGACATTTTCAAATTTGTCCACACATTGATAGTAATACCCCCCCTTCCTCACATACACACACACACACAGACACACACGCCAGGAGATCACTGAGACACCTTCAGCCCCAGACCTGTTGCAAGAAGTTAACCCTGTTGCCTGATTTTGTCTTTCTGAACGTACACAGGGATATGGTCCCAGATGTTAAGTGAGAGTAATATCGGAGGAGTCTGCTGGTGACTCACTGGAGCACATGCTCAGCAGGTCAGGTTAAATTTCCACTAGAAACTTTAGCACCACCACCTCACACAGGTAGAGGGGCAATGTGGTTAGAAGGCAGGCCCAACTGAAGTCTTGAAAGGGCAGCACTTCTTTACACAAAGAGTGGTGAGGGTCTGGAATGGGTTAACTAGCCATGTTGTTGATGCTGAATCATTGAGATCCTTTAAGACCTGATTCTGAAGGTTCGAGATCAACCAGCAAACTGTAATGGCTCCATAGGTGGTATGTGGGTATGAACATGATATGTGCTATAGATTAGTGCATGTATAGTATATAACTAGCAGCTGGATAATGGCTATAATTATGTTTTGTGATAGCCTGTTCCAGAACTCTGTTTTTAAACTTAACAGTAGTTAAGTAGACATTTTCTAGCATTTTTTTGCAGAAATATCTCATACATCTTTGTTTACAGGAAACTAAAGTTCAACATCTGTTGACTGTTAAGACGTTAGCCCCAAAACTAAGAATACTGATTTTGCCTAGAAATATTTTAATCTAATAAGCTTCTTTAGAAGAAGGGATTCCAAAACAGCACTGCTGACAGCACTGGCACAGAACATACCAATTAATCAGGACAGTATGTTCTGTGGAGTGGGTGGTGCAGGCGGTTTGCTCTCTGAGAAAGGCATGCACTGTATGCTTTGCCTCTAGGGCCTGGATCTGAATCTGGCCCAGACCAAAGACTGCACAGAGTTCTTTAATTTTATACCTTATTTGAATAATTCATTTGTGATTTTAATCAGAGGCGCTACAGTAGTTTGGAGATGGCCGCACAGGCTTTGGCATTAGACAGGTGTTGTGTCAGCCACTCTGATCAAGTGGCTTCAATCCAAAAGTACAAGCTGTAACTTTTCATTTCTTAAATATGTTATTGATCACTGGGGCTCCACACGAAGCTCTTTAGGTTAATCTTCATCCCCGTTAGCGAGTGGATTCAATCGCAAATTTCTTGTGTTCAGGTTTGTCTTCATTTTTTTCTTTAAATCTTGGAATTGCAACATTAAGACGGCGTCTCATTTTTAAGAGCATCCTGGCAAGGCTGCAACAGCAAGTTTCAGCATGAAAAATTTTAAAAGCGCAAACAATCCAGCCCACATCATAAAACATAATCATGCAACTAAAATGAAAAATCATAAACCGAAAGAATTGGAGCCTGCATATCATTTTTGACACCACTGTTATTATTCAGTATACTTTAGTACCTTTAACCTAGATTTATTAGAGTTCGAACTGCAACAATGTACAACATCTCTTTGCTTCACCATTGTTAAAACAAATGATCCCTGCAGCTCCAAAAACATAAGCACACCTGCCTTTTGTTAATATATTTTACTGCAATGGTTAAGACTTTGCATTGATGCATGGCAGGTTCTTGAAACTAAAGAAGGAATCTGTTTTCCAATCCTTTTGACCCTAATTACCATGATAAGAGTCAAAACTTAATGCAAGCTGAATAAAATGTCAAAAGTTATCCTTTTTTGCAGCTTTATTAAATTGCATCCCTGTAAGCAAAGCCCCTCTGCAGGCACGAAGCTTGTAACATTAGGAGTGCTTCACGTTTTATAGTTACCTGTGAGGGCATCGAAGCAACGAAGGATAAAGGAGAGAACTAGATGTGCTTGTGAGAAATACAGAGTTGTTCCCTGTCTTGTAGACTGAGCTGTTTGTTTCGCTGCAATGAGACGTTGTGGTTACATATGTAACGTTATGTTTGAGCTACCCCTGTAGAAAAACACACAATCCTTTCAGTTACGTAAACAAGTAGAGAGAAGCATGTGAAATGAGGCGAGCTTGCATTTCACTGCACAGAGTGCCACGTGCGGGCTGCAAAAAAAACCCCAAAAAAACTACCACAGTATTTGTTTCCAAGCCTCAGTTGCGGCACTTTTTTTTTTTTTGTTTTGTTGTTGCATTTCTCTGGTTGTACAAGTTTTCATGTGTCAGCTGTGGGTTTGAGTGATACAGACTGTCACTTCTGGGCTCTCTTCCAATACAGCAAGACAGGAACAATACCATGCCAGATGCAACGCAGAAAAATTAGATGGAGATCGAACCTAGTTGATTTGATTGAAATAAGGGTGAGCTAACCATCCGGTTCAATCAGGATTATATACAGTGCAGTCAATACAGTTTGAAGGACCATACTGTATACAACTAAAAGCTCCTGGTACCTATATAAGTCTTTTTTGGTGCCACAGCATACACTACCCAAGTGTTGGACGGTATTGAGATACATGATGTCCGTTACTCGCTGGATATTTTGGCTGCCTTGTTTCGGTACAGACAGAGTAATGTTGGGAAGGTACAGAAACAAGTTCAAAACTGTTTATTTTTTTATCAAGGGAATCAAGCCTCACCCAGTTTCTGTTTTTTGTTTAAATAGTCAGGAGTTGCATGGGGTGCTGACTAAATGGGTTCTCTATTTTTGTTACTGTCTGGGTTGTCCTTGCACTGACGTTTGTCAAAAATGTGTCTCCCCTCAATCCAGACTGTAGCCGATTAGAAGCAGATAATTGGAAACATCTGACTGTGGATTTCTGTTAGTAATAATTCAGATTCCCCTCTATAGGAATGAGAGGAAAAGGAGGGGTGATCCGCAAGTCAGAGGGAAGCTTTTAAACCCCAAAGGTCCCACCCCCCACCACTGACTGATTTTAAACAGACCATTGCATACTTTTTAAGTGTTCAGACAAAAATGTGTGTGTATTTATTTTTTATTTATTTTCTTCAGTCGAAATAACGCAGGTGGTGGTGGGAGAGCTGCTGGACTTTCATGACACTCTGATCAACGTTAGGGTTAAAGCAGTGCTTGAATTCCACAGCCCCATGCAGACTACACTCTCTGATCTACTGCGCCTGTACAGTGGAGGAGTGCAGTGGAGGGGGGTGCACTGGGGAGTGCAGTGGAGGGTGCTGTGAGGGATTCAGTGGGGAGTTCAGTGGCGAGTGCACTGGGGGGTGCAGTGGAAGGCGCAGTGGGGAGGCAGTGGGGTGTGCAGCTCTTAGTATCTGGAAGGAGTGAGTTTCACACCACACTCGCGCTCTGCTCCATTATCTGCCCTGGGAGCTGTGGATGCTGAATCACAGAGGCTGGGATACATGCCTGCCAGCCTGCATCGACTCACATTACTCGTGATCTTTTCCATCGATCGGGCTGAATTTCACTCCTGTCTGGATCCATAGCCTTCTCCCACAGGACCCAGCATGGTATTCAGCCCTAATGCACCACAGAGAGAAAAAGTACTTAATTGCCACTGGCACAGCTGAAAGCAGAGAGGGGAAATTCCTAAACCGAAAAAGAGAGAAAGAAAAAAATAGATTTGGGTTAGGGTTTACTGGCCGTAAAAAAAAAAAAAAAAAGATTTCTAAGTCTTATAAACCTGTTTTGTTATGGCATGTAACAAAACAACACCTAAACTAAATGCATAACCCTTCATTGACTATTTGTGACATTTCCAATTTCTCAGTTCTTTAGCTCCAATACTGAGTTCACACAGCAGCTGAGTGCACAAAGAATGCTTGCTGCCTGCATGCTGTGTTAGATCTCCTCATTCCCAAAAGTCTCGTGATGCTGTGACCTTTCAACTCATCAGCTCTATGATATAATGTATTGTTTTCATTCTTCTACGTTCCAGGCGGTCATAGCATAAGTGTTCCCTAGCCTGGCTGTTGAACTATGGTTTCATTTTAGTTGGCCAGCCTTGGACGGGAATCCCTGTTATAAATATCTAAACTGCAGCCAGTATATGATGACCAGTGAGATAATTATAAGCCTTCACGATGAAGGTACCAGCCGAAACATTTGTCGGCTTGACTTCAGTATCTTGTAAGTTTAACACTGGTGGGATATGCCTTTAGTCTGGAACTCAGCTGAGCCTGGGTTGTGTTAGTAGGCAGTTATTGCTTATTGCCAGTGTTGTCATATTGACCTGGGAATGCCTGTGAGGGACGTGGGAGTTGGGTGTCTGAGACACGGGCCTATCCAATAGCATTCCAGCCCGTCCTGTAAACACGGTCCGACCGCAGAACTGCTGCATATTGATGGTAACAGATGAGAGCTGTCTCCAAGTCTTCAGTGCTCTGTGATTTCTCCCTCCTGAAATGTTTAACTTAAAAAAAAAAATAGTCTGAGAGAGGGGGAAAAAAAATAAGAAAATCACCCAGAAATTTAAACATTCAATGCCAGTTCTGAAACTCTAGAAACTCCCCTCAAATAAATCCAGCGGTGTAATCAGAAGAGGCATTAGCTAAAGCTTTTAAGCTACAAATGAATATATGCAAACACTACAGCATAGGCATGCCTCACACAAAAGTCAGCTTACTTATTACTTAGTTTATTTACCGTGTCCTCAGGAAAAAAAAAAAAAAAAAAAACATACTAACTTATTACGTTAGACATTTCAATGTTATATATAATCTCCACCTACACTTTCTTAAAAATAATTAAATATGTAATGAAATAATATTATAGGGTTATGTTCTAGTTATATATGGTCACTTTTTAAAATGACAGTTATTTTGTTGGGCCTCTGAAATGGTTCTTGTGACCTGAACGTGACTAAGCTCAACAATTTTTAAACATGCTAATTTAACCAGGACCTTGTGAAGAGTCCTGATGCACACTATGTATATAAGGGTTTTTACTGTAAAGACTCCATTCATAAAAACAGGCAAACATAACGCTCTGCAGTGGCTGATTATTTATATTATTAATTTTTACTAGCAACATGTTATTTATTCCTGTGGTTAAGGGCTGAACAATAGACTGGGTGTTTATGAAGCAACACTTGCTAGTGGGTTGTAATATTTACTCTGGTGTTTGTGTACAGATGTCTAAACATTGAAATGTGATCTGCAGTATTCCATAGACACATTCTGTCATTTTATTAATAATATTAATAATAAAAAGAGAAACAGCCAGTGGCTAGCCTATGCAGGGAAAGCTGGCTGAGTTAAACTATTTTATTTTGCTAGCCTGTTGAAGCTATGTATTGTTTGCTGCATAGAATGTCATGCTGGGGTCCCCGAGGGTCTCCCCTGGTAAAGGCACTACCACATAATACACAGGTCAGCATCGGATAGCAAGCTGTGGAATGGGCTACTCCCAATGCCTTATTAAACAGTAAGAGCATGTTCAATTTAATATCCAGTTACACAGGCGGTAAGTGAAGGCCATGCAAGACTGGAGTAATAGAATCCCTTTACTCGATTATAGTAGTAAGACAAGCTGTGATAATTACCTCCACCAAGGAGAGTGCATGTGTGAAGGTAGCTCTAACCAGCTGCTGTAGGCAGTGTGATGAGGAGGGGTCTGCTGTACACTCTGGTTCATTTTACATGCTTCTTGATGCTTGCAACCATAGCAAAATTCATTCAAGTGTCTGTACAAAATTATACTGTCATTCAGGTTTGGCCCTTAGAGGTTACCAGCACTTTGCATTGCTTCTTATTGGCTAAAAAGATACCCAACATTTTGTGATACATTATGAGTGCTGTTTGCATTACTCTGTATCATTTATTCAGTTAATGTGTATTTTTTTTTAATTAAGTAAATAACATTTTGTCACCAGCCTTTTAAAATCTTCAATGTTTTTTATTAATCCATTGATATTTTTATTGATTTATTTATTATCACTTTAAATAAATTCAGAGACAAAAGAGGAGGGATTTGCTGGCGTCCTCTTAACCCTTGCGTCTCCCTTGCTCTTCCCTGGAAGCTGGGTGACAGCCCCCATGCAGAATCTAAAGAAAGCCCTAACCCGCTGTGTTCCCAGACCATTGCCAGCAGGAACATTTAGGAAAGCGGGCTGGAATTCTGTGATTCATAGGTAAAGAATCTGGACTTTAAATTAGGAGCTGTGGATTGGTTTGTATTTTAGCTCTTTTGTGAAGGACTGTCAAGTTCCAGACAAGAAACAATGACTCAACAAGCGACGAGGAGGCCAAATCATATAAGTGTTTTTAGAGAGGCAGCTGACTCAGATTCTTCAGCATTGTTCACCTACGGTGGATTCGTTTTCACAAGCATAGCCAGGAGAAAAAAAATATAACGCAAACTATCTAGATGGGCCACCTAGTACATAGTTTACAGTACTTGCTTGCAATGTATACTAAACGTAGCCAGGTCCTGCACATGTAGGCTGCTCTTTCAAGATGAGTTGGTGTTGAACGGCTGTTTTTCTTATTGGGTATTTTTTTCTCACAGCTTGTGCTAATGTGAGTACACCAGCAGAATGGGGCACCCCTGACACAAGCATGGTAAAGCATATACAAGCATTGTAATGCCCAGAGAGGTATGAAAATGCATATTCATAATAATAAACAAATACGTTAAAAAAAATCACAAACCCTGGTAAATGTTACTGTATGGAGAGTAAGAATGAGAACGCTGAGGTAACCTTTTATGAGAGCCAGTCTGTCAGTGAACATACTGCTCTTTATGCATGGACCTGGCAAGCTCCTGCCCGCTTTACCAGAAAACCAAGAATGTGTAGTTGCACAACCACTGAGTATGATGGAATGCACTGTCTCCACAGGTCAGAGAGAAGAGACACCATCAATAAAACAGATGAAGCTTGTTTATATAAGTAACACTGCACTGTAGTAATGCACTATAGCAAGATAGCATTGATTTCAACAGGGTTGTGGCGGCTGTAAGGAGACGGTTAAAACAAAGAAGTCGGGTCATGAGAAAGAGGAACTTAACATATTGTGTGATCCAAGTACTCTCTGAAGAGACAAGCGTGCCAAATCTCTCTTTGTATTTATATTGATCTCTCCGGCCCCATGTTTTTTGGCAGGATGACTTCTCGAATTCTATTGAGTTCACACAAACTGTTTTAAAAATTCTAAACAATAAAATAAATTGTGACATACAGGAACGCAGAAAATCGTGTAGTGAGGTGGCCACATGAGTGTGGTTAAAATGTGCATATATATATATATATATATATATATATATATATATATATATATATATATATATACTATGATAGATACATATATATTAATGTGGCCGTCAATATAAAAAAAATGATTTTTTTTTTTAACTTGTTTTAATTTCTCATTAAAAATAACTTGTATTTTTTTTTTAAATTCCAGTAACTGTTTATGTCAAAAAAACAAAACTAAACTGTAGAAGCCAAACTGATTTTTTTTTTTTTTCCCTTTAATCTGCAACACACCCACAGTATGGCTGACTGCCAGTAAACACAGTCACAACTGAACTGTGGTCGCTGCTGCTGCTGCCCTGTGTTGAGATCTCACTCGACTGTATGTTAAGGCCGGTGTATGGCAGGTTTTCTGCCTGCATTCTTGAGAAGCCTGTATACCCAGGGCAGGCACAGACCTGTATGTAGAAACACTAGCCCTAGTCCAGACCATGCTTGTTTTCACACATTGCTGAAATGTACTTTGAAATGTAACAGCTTCTTATCATCTTTACCTTTGTGCACACTTAGCTGAGCTTGGCAGCGCTACCCATTGTAATCGTACTCCCTTGCATTTCACTGCTTGAGAAATTACCTCTGTCAACTGATTCCATTCATAGAGCATGGACCAGTAATAAACAAACACAAAACTAACAAAGCAGCCCACCCATTTAATCATCTGTTGTATTTGCTAGTTATATTTCTCTAAACAACCATCAAATACTATTTATTTACTGGGTTCAAATTAAATCCTTTCAAGGCAGTTCCCCAATGCTGCACACTGTTACATTTAAGCATTTCAGAGCACTCACCCCCACCAGTACATACATAGCATCCCTCATTCTTACCGCACATATCAATAACTGCAGTACAACCCATCGACTTTGTAATATAATCCAGGGACTCAAGTTGTTTGCTTCTCATTTAAAAGGTAAAGCTTGTATGACATGAAGGATTGATCAGTCTTGCAGCTGGGATAAGCCACACCTCAAGGTTTTTTTTTTTTTTTTTTTTTTTTTTTTTTTTTTTGGGGTTACCACTTATTTCTAGCACTAATCCTGGGGTAACAGCAAACAGGTGCTTGATGCAATAAAGGGGTGTAAAATGCTCCAGTTGAGTCTTATCCCAGCAGAGGTAAAGGTTGATAAAAAATAATTATTTTGGCTGGTGTGTTCATAATGTTAATAGTATGTCATAGTTTTCTTTTTTAAAAGAATACAAAATGTTTTGAAAATATGCTGCTTATGTAACAGGGCGTGACCCAGCAACCCCGTGCATCGCAAGCGAGCAAGAGCCGGGACCCAAACCCAAACTACAATGCTCGTCTGCATTGGTGGTTTTAGAGCTTTTAACCTCATCTTACCGACAGGGGACAGAATCCGTAAGGGCAGTGCATCACACAGCCCAGCCCGTTACACTCGGTTTATCTTAGTGCATCACACTGCCCAGCCCGTTACACTCGGTTTATCTTGGTGCATCACACAGCCCAGCCCGTTACACTCGGTTTATCTTGGTGCATCACACAGCCCAGCCCGTTACACTTGGTTTCAGTTTTACTTGAAGGTTTATGATTGAGTGTTTGAAGTTATGGATGTTTTTTCTACAGGTCTCTTTGTACGTTGATTTGCAAATGGACCTACTCTTCAGAGACAGGCTGGGATGACAGTTTCTGGACAACCATCGGCCTGGAAGATTTGGTGTCTGACTATTCCAAAATAGGTAAAGTATGTGCAGCATGCGTCCCACCAATCAGCCCCTGGGCAGAGTCAGAGCTTCCAAAGACCAGCTCTGCAATATGTAAACCTCTTTTAACCCATGGAAATCTTTCAAATTTAAGCCATTAGTGTAATTAAGTAGATGGTACTGCAAACAGACCTGCTCCAGAGTGGTTTTATACCTTGACATGTGAGACTTGGGGATCTATTATTAAACCACTTGTGGGTGCGATAACTCAAGGAGACATATACTGCAATTACTGTGTCACTTTTTATCTGATCAAAAGACTTTTTTTTTTTTATTATTAGTATGGGCCTTAAACTTTGAACTTTTGAACTTCCAGAAACATTTTTATTGCTATTCACTGTATTCTTTCTGCATGCTTTCTATATATATTTACAGCTTTTTACATGACAAAACACAACTGAACTGCCTAAGTGTCACCCACCCTGTGGGCAATAGCTGTGGTTTTCTAATGCTCAGTGGGGTTCCCAGCCCTTTCTGTTTCAATTCAACTATAGAAGCTTTAAAAACTTTCAAATGCTTTGGCTTTTTGATGGGCTTCCCACAGTGCAAGTAGTTGTGTTTCTTGCAATGGAGGGAAATTTCATTTTCGTGTCACCAAGTAGGATTTTATGGGCTTCTGATAATAGTTCTAGTGTGGGTTCACCCTTCCAAGACACTGTGACCTTTAAAGAGGTCTGGGAGTGACATTTGAATCTCCAGAGGCAGACCACCAAAACGAACGCCTGAGAAAGGCACAAAACCGTTTGGGTTTCCCAGATACACTTTGCAGACCCCTGCACGCTCACGGCATCTGTGGCAACACCTTTCTTGTGGTTCTCTGCAGTTTTCTTGCATCGCTCCGAGTTCACCCGACCCCAGTACATCAGAGCGCTTTAGGATCCACTCATTTGCTGATCTGTGACCTTTTCGGGACACCGTGAGAGTAGAGACGGTACGGCAAGCCCACACACACGCACCACAGCCCCAGAGTGTGGTTAGATACTGGGTCTGATTGCAGTGAGCCACACACAAACCTAGAAAGCCCTTCTGCTCTGCAGGCGTCATGTCATATTGCATTTAATTCCCTGTTGCTCTTATGTAATTTATTGCTGAGCTGGAACATTTAGTATTGCTTTACTACCCTTAAAGGGATATAGTATATAATCTACAATATTTTATTTCCTACCTGTCTTCTCTGTCATTCTTTGTTGTTGTTTCTGCTTAGATCAGCTGACAAACGAATATCCTGCTTCAATCCGGGGGGGGTTGCAGCTTCTGAAAAGACTCCTAAAAACTGATTTCTCAGCTGAGGTGGTTTGTAAAATGCTGTGTCGTTGTTTGCGTTTGTGGGGGCCTCTGGCCACAGGCTTAATAAATTAGGACTGGGGCAGATCCCTTAAATAACATTTTAAAAACATTTAAAATTAATTATAATAACACAGGCCTGATTCCAACTAAGTATTCTCCTGTTTGGCATATTTTTTAATAAAGAACACAATTATTACATTTTTGTTTTATCTGGGAAAGATAACAAAGCCAGATAAGGAGATGACCTAGTTACAAAACAGACTATGCACTCCATTTACACTCTGCGCTCAGAAAAACATAAATTGTAAACATTAAAAAAATAAAAAGTGCTGCTGAAATTCAAGTTGCTAAAGTCAATTCAGTAGGAAAGCTGGATGATAAACTTTCCACAGTTTAAGCAAAATTCCTAAAAAAAAAAAAAAGAAAAAAAAAAAGTAAAAAGGGCTGGTGATTTGTTTTAACTCTTTCTCAAAGGCATGTTCTACTCAAACTAGCACTGTTTTTTTTTTAGTTCAAAAGTACCTCTCTGGTTCTGACACCACTAACCTGTCACGATCTGGTGGCAACTGACATTATTTTGAGGGCGTCTGGAACTTTCCAGCTTACAGTGAACAGGCCTCATTGAAGCGTGCATGTGTTGTTTTTGAAAGTATTGCTGGTAATGCTGTCCGGGCTGCATGCCCCTCCCTGTGGGCTCACAGTCTCGTTCTGCATAGTGCTGTCGGTTGCACCACACAGTTACCAACATAAGGCAGCTGGATATTCCACTGCCTCACTTGTTTGTTTACTTGAAGCGCCTGCTGTTACAGTATGCCCTGCTCATTCCTAGCAGCTTCAGCACAAACATTAAAAAAAAAAAAAAAAGTTTTATTTTACTGCCCCAGCCTGGATAGAGCAGAAGTTACATGCCTTCAAACGTATTCTTTAGCGAAAGTGCCATTCTTTTACAGTTGGAACTGTTTATATATTGCTGCATGTTAATCTGTAAAAAGTACATTTTCTGTAAATTTGCAATCTATATAAAAAAATAAAACAATTAAAAGCTGCACATTTACTGATGTTTTCCATTACGGTTACACAGCAGCACTGTTCTGTGATTTTTACAGGTTTTTTATTTCTTCACAGAATGCTTCCCATCATGTTCGATTTAGATTTTCAAGTTGCCAATGGGAATGTCCCTGAACTAGATCACCCTACTACGGTGGCCCTGAAGTGCAAAACGCAATGACAAAATAGCCGATCGGAAAACACGACAACAAATTAACAAATGAGAAAACAAAACGACATTAACTCTAAACCGGCAAGGGCGGGGAGATAGGCAAAAGTGTACCACGTCACTGATTGGAGGAACAACATGTCAATCACCGCTGCGGAACTCTGGGCGGAAGCACTTAGACACTAATTGTTTAAAGCACCATAAATGCACAGCTATTTAATGCAAAGGTCAAACCTTAATGTATGTAAGTCGTGTTTTGGGTAATTAATGTATTGGGTTTATAATAAGGTCACTGTTTAAGTGGTATAGAAACAGATCCTATTGATGCCCATCTTATTTACAGTTTGACAGGTGTACAGAGAACAGCTTGTCATAGCGCTATGAAACTTGGCTTGGGCATTCTTTAGCAAGAGTTAGTGGGAGCAGAAGGATGTGAGTGTGTAAGGAGTCTGTCTCTACATACATGCATACAGTATGTCACATTGTTTGCGTGTGTATAGTGCTGGTTTTGTCATGAGGATCTACAGTTAGCAGGGTTGGGGTCAATTCATATTTTTCAATTCCAATTCTATTTGCAATTCCTTCAAAGGACGTGGAATTGGAATTGATATTTTAGAGACATAGGAATTGTTGTGATTCTTCAACTGCTTTCATTTGAAGCCGATATAATTGACTGAGTAATGTGTTGCTGCTGTGAGAAGCTAATTTTAACAGAATACTGCTAATTGCAATGTAGATCAGTGATGTGTTGGAATGGGAATTGGATTTGGAATTGGGAACTGATTTTAAAAAGGAAATGGAATTGAAGAAGCAGATTGACCCCAACCCTGACTGCTAGCTCTGCTTTTGAACTTGCAGAAGTGAGAGGGTTGTATGTTACTGCCCTACCTAAGTTAACTATATACAGTACGATTGACGTTTGAGATGGATTACGTTTGCAGTGTACTCTTTAACAGACATTAATATACGTTGATAAGCCATTGTAATGCAAGTTATAGAATAGCAGCAAGGACATTTATAATTAGGGTTCACCCAGATTTGACCGAATATGCTATGGGGTTGAGATGGTCCTGTGGGATGAGAACACCTCCTAATAGAGGCATGTGCTTTATCTTTAGGAGGGAGCTGGTTATCAATCATTGCCTTTTCCTGAGGCACAGAAACCCAGCGCAAGTGATGAAATCTAAGAGTAAGAAAACGTGAAGGCATTTGTTATCAGCTCCGCTCGGGGTTGAGAAATCTATTTCTGATTTTACATGCGTTTGATTTTACAGTCGAGAGTAAACTTTTCAGTTTCGTGTACCATTAAGTGTCCTTGCAACTTCATTTTTGAATGTACAGTATTTAAAAATGGGTTTGAGTTCCTTAAATAAGAATTACTACATTCACATTTTATTTGTATACTAAACGTCTAGTAACACATATAATAGGTAATGCATTTGTGTCATTTTTACAAGCATTGCCACAAAGTCTTTCTCCATCTTGTCAGAATGCTTTACTGTCCATGTCTGTATGTGTCAGGGGCTTCGTTTGTGTCCACAGTCATAGTCGATGCACTGTTCTGTTGCTGTCGTCTTTGTCAGCATTTTTAACCACCTTGAAGTAGTTCATAATAGATCAAAAGTTATGATGTAATTGGCTGACACATCATTGGAGGTGTTATGTAAATGTTTAGGTAGGGGAACCTAGGTCAATGCAAATAGAAGATATTTACAGTAAAATCCAGGTGAGTTTGTCACAGTGCAGGAAATAATTGGCATAACTGCAGTTATTTTGTGATACTGAGAAAGATTACCGTGCTGTAGAGTATTTTAGACTTGATGTACAGTAGATTACACAAAGGCTGTTCAGGGACCTTTTCATGTATATTTTCTGACATTTCAGTTCTGTACTGTAATGTGATTTGAAGAGATGCAAATGCCAAGCGTTTAGATATTTAAAGGCTATGTAACTGTTTGCAGTTAAACTTGAACTACGTATTTCTTTTAATTCCGCCTCCCCAGTGTGGAAGTTCCTCACCGATTGGGCGAGCAGCAGGCTTACAACACAGCAGGCTTACAAGATAGCCCTGCCCCTAACAGCTATACAGTAAATAAATGATACACCCAAACTGTAAACAAGAAAAACCATACTTCGCAAAGTTTCCCAATATTTGTTTTCCAGTAATACAAGGTATGCAACAAAACTGAAGAGGTATAGCTTCTAAAGCGAAGTAGTCTCTGTAGAATGAGTTATTTTCTGCTAAGGCTGTGGGTGGCTGCTTTGGTACAAAGGGCAAGGTGTTGAATCCAGACAGGGGGCTACCTGTCTACAATCCCTGCATTATATTTGTGTGAGCCTGGTGATCGAGGGGCGTCGTGCTGAGCTCTTTGAGGTGCTGACACTCCCCCAGTGTGAGGGGATGCAAGGCTTGAGGAAGCCATGCCCAGAAGCCCCCTCAAGGAATCAACATTTTCCAGATACAGCGGTTTTGAAAATGAGAGCAAATACTTTAATAGCTTCAAATAAATAATCCTAGACATACAACAGGGGGCAAAATGTTGAACCCACTTACTATATAAAACACTGACATTAACACCTTTCCCTCCCTGCTGATCAGATCATCCCCAAAATGCAATCAGCACCACGATCATTATGAATGATATTCATTCAGCTGTTTTGGAGCATATGTTTCATCGAGAATATAAACTCCAAGATAGCCAGGTTGATTGGAGGTCTTTTTTGTTTTTTGTTATACCTCCCATGTTTCAAGTCCATTGAAGAAGTGGTGTTTCCCCCAGGGGGTGCACAATATTATTAGTAAATGGAAATGGGCACCATTGCTTTGGTGGTTCTGATATTGATAATGTTGAAACCCAAACCCTTCACATAACTTTCATTTTAAAAAGCATTACTGTACCGGGAAATCAAAAGACATTCCAGTTCTGATCACAATGCTGCAATTTAGTGCACTCTGCTCAGGAGTCTTTTAGTTTTCTAGTTTATTTTTAAGTTCTCAAAGCTATTTTCTTTTTTTTATCAAAGTTACCTGAAATAAACAACTCCAAGACTTTAAATTTAGGGGCTTGTGAGTAGTATTAAGTTCTTTCTTACTGGTTTTAGAATGGCTGTTTCAGAAAGAAATGCCGCAGATGAGGATTTGGACTAAATAGCTTTGGGAATCTAGCCCAGTGTCCCTTGTGCAGATTTTGTTTTTAACAAGCCGATAATTAGCAAGTGAGGTCTGGGCATTTCCTTTTCAATGGAAACCAGAATTTGTTCTTGCTTTTTATTGTATAATTTGTGCCATATAAACAAATTAACAACACAGATCATCACATTTACAGTACATGCATTTACTCCTACAAATAAATGTAAAACACAAAAATAGATTACTAAAATGTAGTGAAACGGAGGTAAATATTTCCTGTCCTAGGCACTAGGCCCAGCACCGAGAGCATATGGAGGACTGCGGTACCTATAAAACATTCAATGGTGATATATGTAGGAACAGCAAATGAAACTTATCAAATTATTTCACCAACATTTTGACTAGAAGCCTTTCTCAATGTCTGCTGTGCTGTAATAACCTCAGAGTTAAAAAAATGTATAATCAGCAACTAAAAGTGTCCCTGAAGTTCATTTTAGGGTTAGGGAAATTTAATTGAAAACCTTAATGCTTAACTGTGTTTTATTTATTTTTTCCTGTCTGAAAACAAGCACTGGTTCAATAGCTTTGAATAATACATTCCCAAATCTCCTGCCTAGTCCTGATCCCCTGTCCCTGGTGTCTCTGTTTCAGGCGTGCAGGTGTCCTCTCCTGGAGCTCCACTGGGAGCGGGGCTGAGCGGCGAGGCGGCCCGGGAGCTAGGCATGTGCGAGGGGACTGCGGTGGCTGCTTCCCTGATTGACGCTCACGCAGGAGGGCTGGGTAACACGAGAGCTGCAGCCTCCAGGG
The DNA here is from genome assembly GCF_017654505.1 of Polyodon spathula. Lineage (NCBI taxonomy): Eukaryota > Metazoa > Chordata > Actinopteri > Acipenseriformes > Polyodontidae > Polyodon > Polyodon spathula. Next base: position 2,134,611 of record NC_054547.1, on the reverse strand, counting down.
CTGTCAGTCCACAGGCTGCTTACTGAGCTGCAGATCTACAGCTACGGCCAAAAGATTTGCATCGCCCCATAGAATGAATTAATGTTGGGTCATAATTATTTTTTTTTTGATTGTCTCAATCCTAAAATTCTATATGATACAAAACTTTTGGCCATGGCTTTATACTGTGTTCATAGAGAGTGCTGAATATTTAAAATGTATATAAAGTATATATATATATATATATATATATATATATATATATATATATATATATATTTATATATATATATATATATATAATGATAACATTTCTGTCATTGGATAAAAAGTAGAAAAGTAATATACAGCTGGAGTCTGATAGCAGGTATTGTGTGCAGTGTTTGTCATGTCTGTAGGGGATTGTTAATCAGTGCATCATTAACCCCCTGCTCTGGCTGCAGCGTGGATTGAAGCATCGCTGCTCTGTCTATAATTACCAGCCCAGGGAGCTGTCCCCTGGAGGTGACAGCTCTCTAACTTGTTGGTGCTCTAGTCTGGCACCAGGAAGGTGCGGCTGCACTGTGCCCTGTGGTCTAGTGGTAGCAGTGAGGGGTTGCTGTTCTGGTAATTCTTAACCATGGGCCTCTTCAGAGTTGTCTTTGGTCAGGATCAGAACCTTTTTAGTTTAAAAGAGACTTACAAGTAACAGGGAGTTCTTAAGAGCCATACAAAACACACACACACACACATATATACAGCACTGCTTTTTACATCCAGCTGAAGAAGGACTTGTCCGAAACATCCTGTTATAATAGATTTATCATTTATTCAAATTTCTGTGTACCTATATTGCCTATTTCTTATATATTATATATATATAATGTGTGTGTGTGTGTGTGTGTGTGTGTGTGCTCAAATGTAAGGACCACCCTCCAACCCAGTAAAATCCCTTTTCTGGGTAATACTGCAGGGGTGTGGCTATGGACTTTCTGAAACCAAGCCCAAACTGCTGTTTTGAGTTAATCGGAATTGAATTGCACGTCCCTATTGTCAGTAATGTCCCAGCTAGCCCGGTGCCGGTGGTAGTTGTGGTTGTGGTTTATATTCTGCTTACTGATTCAGCCCCTCTATCCCATCCAGGATAGCCCCCCGGCTTGCCCCCTCACCTCCTCCTCAGCAGTGAATCAGTCGCTGGCAGTGCGAGGGGCTCCCCCACGGAGGAGCCCACCACACACAACCGTGCCAGTACAGCCCCACACAGGAAGCAGGCACAGCTCTGCGTGACCGCACACTGCTCTTGGACACTTTTACTGCTTAATCCCTGGGGGTTTCAGAGCAGAGAGAAGCTATTTACCAGAAATAGTTACTTGACAAGCTAATATTAGCCTTACAAAGCAAATCTTTATTTATATATAGCGCCTTTCAAAGTGGACCACTATCACAAAACGCTTTACAAGATACGAGACTAGGGTGTGTGACCTATGCGTCAGCTGCAGAGTCACTTACAACAGTGTCTCACCCCAAAAACGGAGCACAAGGAGGTTAAGTGACTTGCACAGGGTCACACAATACACACGTATACTGTACATGTACACTTAGGGATAGAATCTCAAGCGCGAAATTATCTTTAATTATCATTAGCACCTTTTTTTTTTTTTCAGAAATGTAAAATTGCACCCAATAGAATTGGCAGTCCAGAATTGCTAACTAACTGACACATTTCATTCAGGGGCTTGTAAGTAGTCTCAAGTTGTTTCTTATAGGTTTGGGATTTGGAATTTGTTTTTTTTAACTTTCTATAATAACAACTTGGGAGTAAAATAAAACTGAGACTCTCTCCCTTAATGTCTAACTGTATATACGTCTGGTGTTTCAGCCCAGCACAGGCTCCATTGTAGTGATGTGGTTAACTGACTTGAAGTCCAGGCAGCTGCTGTTCATGTTGATTCTAGTTTTATTGGTTCAATATTACTGCAGTTTAGATGATTTTTCACAATGTAAAAATACATCCACACTGAACTGATGTTCCCCGAATTTGTTTATTTGAAACATTGTTCGTAAAATGTGTTGTGTGCAAAGATGCTGCCATGCGGGATATCCATTCACTTCAGCTGTAGGTACTGCTACTAAAGTCAAATTAAGAAACAGCATTTTGTGGACTATAGAATCCCGCATGGTGCAAACTGCATGCCTGCCAGGAGATTGTGAGCAAGCTTTCATTGTGTACTGGTGCAGAATATAGAGTCAGTCCCAGATGGAAACAATAAATAAAAACCACTCCTCTTTTGCATGTCCCCTTTTCATTGCACATGTTTACTGAGGTTGTCAGGGTAGGAGAGTTCCAAAGGAATTTGCTCTTGGAGATCTGCATGCCAATTTAAACTACGAGAGTGTGGTAGAAGATATTTCAATATTAGTCAGATTGCTGGGCAGCAGACCTGTGGACTGTCCTGGAATAGCCAGTGTTTTCATTATTGAAGTGTTAGCACAGGAGACCAGGCACTTATTCTATTTCTTCCTAGCTTGTTGGTACACATTTTGTTGTCCTAAAAGTACAGTAGCATCCTCAAAAACATGTTTGGATTTTTCACGGTTTGAATTGACTGATGCAATTTTACATGCTCGTTTTTTATTGTCTGTAATAAATCATTCTTAGTTATTAGACTATTACATTAGTGTAAAAATACTTTGAAGAAACAGCGTGCTGTTTTAGCTTAGAGAATCGTACAGAATACTTGGTCAGGGTGTGTATTCACCAGTCAGGTAGCTCCATTAGTGGGTTTGCTGTAGCTGACTGTGGAACTTTCAACTACAGTAGAATATCAAAAAAGAAATACAATGCAACATCAAAACAATAAGTGTTAATGGTGGGGTAAAGCCTGAAATCCGTATTGTGCACTGGCAAACATAACTCACCCAGCACTGTTCCTGCAGGCGCTGCTGTTATCAGCTACAGGTTAGCCTTGTGATGTTCTAGTCATTGTTTCCACATAGCATGCAGCTCGTTTTTACTTGGGATCAGTTTGATGTAGCCGGTAAACACTCTCTCAATGAAACACCCACGCTCTACTTGTTTCGGTCGGTGCTTTGCAATGCAAGCCATTCTTCTCTATAAAGCAGAGTTCCATCTGGGTTAGTATAGAATAGAATCATTATGTGTCGGGACTTTCAATAAGATTGACCGAATCATTATTTGCATACCACTTACAAGAAAGAGCAGTTGAAGCCCTTAGTGTCTGTGGAACCGCATTGGATGAGTGCGGCGGAGGGATATGAATGAGAAACAGTTTAACCGCAAGGGTGGGGAAAAATTTGAATGCTTGATAATGCGAGCTGTATGATGAAGAGGAATTTATTTATAGAAACAGCTTTTTTTGTGGTGCAGTCAGGGGATCAAAGCCGAGCTTCATTTTGGGGGAACTGAAAGAATTCTTGCAAATATGTGTTTGAATAGGACAAGGCAGGGAGTTATTGGGTTAGATGAAAAATGAGACTGCTTGACCCTTTTAGCCCTTGAGTCTGCACAAACAAAAGAGCTCCGCCAGCCCTAGTAATAATCCACTTTTACAGTCCCATAAGAGCCCTGAGCTGCCACAAAACCTTTTTGTTTTGAGATTCATCTGTCAGGGCAGAAGAGCCAACATTATCAGTTAAATACAACATGAAAAACAGGAATGGAGGTAAGCTTGGACTGCAGCCATTTCTCTTTGCAGCCTCATCCTCAGGATGCACAGCAGTTTAAACCCCTTATAAAATGTGCTGTATACTGTAATTCATTTGCATGGTAGTCCAACTTTACTGTGCAGACTCGAGGTTCAGTCTCATTAAACCTCTGCTGTCACCGTGAATTCGGCTCAGCTCTGATTGCGGCTTGGTGTCAGTCATCTGTGTCTCTATCCCCAGCCAGATGGCAGCAGTCATAGAAACTGCTCTGTGTTAAGGTGTAGCTGTTTTTAAAATACAATTAAAGTTAATCAGAGGACCTGAAAGTTACTGTATTGCTGCAGACAGCTTCCAGAAAGGATTGGTTTGGCTTTGAGACACATTGTTCTCTTGTGACGCTATTGTGCTAACTCTCGCTCTTGCTGGGTTTGGTCATCTAGAATGTCTGTATGGTCCTTTGACGCTGTTGTAATTCTAATCTCAGACTATCCTAAATGAATATTGAGTAGTCCAAGATTACTGCTGATCTGAGGTCTATGAAATCAGCCATTTCTCATTAAAACTATAAGGAAGTCAGATGGGTAAATGCTTTGACTAATACATGCACCAGCTCCTTCTTGAGCTTACTCTGTGAACTGACTTTGCTTTATCGCAGTTTATACTAGAAGTGCGCAGGAGTTACTTGTACTGATTATGGTCTTTAAGATGTGTTTATGGGTAGGCAGTGGTCCAGATAAGCTGCGTACCAGTCGTTTTTACACATTAGAAAATCTGACATATGCACTAAATTTAAATTGAATGTGTAATAATACCTGTAGCAATTTTACTGCACAGCTTGTTTGTCTCCCCTAAAACTTCCACTAACAACTACATCTCCCAGAATACAATGTCTTCAGTTACTAGGAAACTGTACACAAGAAAAACCAACCCAACAACATTATCCAATCTCTGGCTAGCCCTGTTGTCTTTGCAGTCAATCACAGTAAGAATAAGAAAATTGCAAAGCTACACAGGTTGAAGTATAAACACTCCAGTCCAGCTACAAATCCAACTGGAACCATCGTCGGAGGCACCTCTAAAGAAAGGTGCATATAATATTAAACAAACTGTTTTATAACTTATAATAAACCTGTCAGAGAAATAGAACGGAAATGCTGTCTTCTGATTGGTTGCTGTAGAGAGCATTAACGGCCAGGAAATGCCCTCACAATGTCCACACAACTATCACTGATAAAGCAAGGTACCAGTCCGCCAAAAAGAACATCTATTATAACTGTCAACTGTCAGAACCACAACAAACCCATGAAATAATGGCTATAACAGGTCACAATATGCAAAAGCATATTCAAAAACCGAAGCCTGATGCGTTGCTCCACTCTTAAAAATCTCAGCTACGAACAAACCTGCTATGTTTCAAAACTGTACTTTCACAGGAAACCTGCAATTCAACGTGAAATAAATAAACAATTAACTTTACAAAATAAACAACTCAAATATTTAAACTGCTAATTGAATTCCTTTCTTAATTAATTTGTTTAATAATACTGTTAGTTATAGAATCAGTTTTTTTTCTGTAACTTTTCAAAAAACGCAGACGAAACACATCGGTCTTGAATGTTTTCCCTGTCTTCAATAAATTAAAAACTAAACTGTATTTTTATTTTTTTTAACGTTTGTTTTGTTAAGTAGAAATAGTTCCTTTCGTTGTTCACAGGCTGAATGAATTATACCTTCGAGAACCACTGCAGTAGCCTGGGACGAGCACCGCAGAACAAAAAATATATAAAAGGTTATAAATCTTAATGTTATTGCTGTTAAAACCATAAAGACAGTTTATAATAGCAATAATGACCTAGGCAGGTCATTTCCTGGCCGTTAATTTCCCGGCCATTAACGGCCAGGAAATGCCCTGCCTGGAGGTCATTATTGCTTAATTAATGCATTTCCTTGTTTTATTTATCTGTATAAAATAAATACAGATTTTACTCCCTCAAAGTTAAAATTGGAGGGTAAATTACTTCCAGATCCAAAACCTTATCTGTGGCGCTGTGGGCAGGTTTTCAACAAATCCATTCATTGCCGTGTTGCTTTCTAAACAAGAAGAATTGTCTGTCTTCTTCTTGGAGATGATAACGAGTGCAAGTGACTTATTTCTGCAGACGCCCTTGTTTATGCAAGCCTGCATGCCTGTTGGTATTAAGAATTTGGCCTCATTTATATGCTGTGTTTTGCAGCTTGAACAGCTGTAGCTGTGCCAAAGGAAACCAAACGTTAACTAGACGGTACTGTCCCTGTTTCTGAGTGGTGAAGCAGTTTAATTAAACACTTGATTTGACTTACTGTGCTGTACGTTGACGTATATTCAAACAGAGGTGATTTATTTCTTGTTCTGTTCACACTTAGGATTAGCTAATATAATATATCATATTTGTTGCTTGTAAACTGAAAAAAAATCAACATCTGGTATCTAGTTGCTTAGCTGTTATACAGCAGTTACATCTCCATTTACTGTATGAAGCTCTGTTATCGGCTGGCATGTTTTCAAAGGGTTTAATCCAGTTCTTTAACCCTTTCATGCACAGGGACAGTTTTTTTTTTTTTTTTTTTTTTTAAATGTGGGGGACATAAGGAAGACAAAAATGCATGATGACCTAATGAGGATGTCACCCCCCCCCCCCCCCCCCATACAAAATAATATTTCATGCAATGAAATCCCTAAGAAGATGGTTAATTGGTGGGTTTATGTTGAAAATACCAGTGCTCTGCAAGAAAACACATTCAAGAAAGAGATTTCTACCCTGATCCACAGCCAGGTTTGCAGGTCATTTACAGCATCGTGCTGCTCCAAGATGTTGCAGGATAAGGCTTGGAAGCTTTGGAAGCAGTTCAGACCACTGGATATTGGCTTGCCTGGTATTACAGCTCGAGCCACCATTTCCTGAATTCTGCCCGTTGACCCTCTACAGTATGCCAAACACAACATTTCACCCAAAACTGACCTCATTAGGGGTCAATTAATAAACCTCATTGATCATCTCGCAGGTTCACAGCAGGGCTGAACTGCTTAATGCTGCAGCACTGAGTTTGTACACATCCACTAAAGAATAAAGAAAAAAACCTTATGTCTTACCATGGAAAACGTGTTTAATTTCATAACAGCGATGCTCAGATGAACAGGAATGTCACAGAGCATGTTGAGATTGGTGTGGGGGAACGGGGAGAATAATGTACCAATTGTAACTAAAGCAACAGGTGTAGCTCAGTAATTATGCCAGAAGGCTTCATTACGAGCTGGGTTGGGGAGCCTCTGGGAAAACAGGCAATTATAGCAGCTGCAGCCTGGTTAGAAAGGCTTTTCCAGTGCTTGGGAAAGTTCTATCCAGACTGTACCATGCCTGCTGGAAAACCAAACAAACAGATCAGAAAGTGTCTTGGCCACTGTCTTTCACATTATCCTATGAAAGTGAACTGGAACCGTGATACCGGCAGTGCCCCGAAACAGGCAACGCTAGTGTTGCACAGGGTTAATTTACACCTTAAGCTTCAAACAATGGTAAATTCCAAGATTAGAAATGTTTTGTTTTTAATGTTCACAGAGTTAAATGCGATGGGCTTTGAGGCTCACATAAACCAAAGGCAGGTGCAGATGTGTTTCTGTTACTGATACGAGCTGGGAGGCACAAAAGCGTCAGAGCTGGAACAATGGCTGCTTAAATATCTGTATTCCACAAGAGTGTACAGTATATCAAACATCTCAGGGTGCTTAAGTGACAGTTATTACAAAATCAATTAAAGCTAATGTTATTCATATGAAAGGCATCTGGTAACATGGAATCTGATACACCGATCTGCCAGCGAGCACCACCACAACTATGCACTCTTTCATGTATCAGTGGAAGGTGAGATAGGAGTTGATTTTCTGTGGCTTTTATCTGCAAGCATCTCAAAAACAGATCGTCAAAGTCATTCCTGCTGTCTTCAGAAGGGATCAGTTCTCTTAAAACCTTTTTTGTTTTTGTTTCTGTTTTATAATGTTGCCAAGGCAGCAGATCTTTTGTTTATGTAAATAAATTCAGAACAAATCTGTAGTAGTAGAACTATTATAGGCTGTTATTATTATTATTATTATTATTATTATTATTATTATTATTATTATTATTATTATTATTATTATGTGAAAAAATGACCAACTATAGGGATATAGGGGTATATAGGGGCATATGCACAGAAATGCACAAGCGTTTATGTATACAAATACACACCTGCTCTGTGCTCTCTTCAACAGATTTGGCAGATGTAAAGACCAGCGGAGTTTACATTGAATAAAACATTGTTTTGGGTGAAATTTTTTTATGAATTCCGGTGAAATTGGATTAAATTTTTGATATATAATCAAGAAAGAATAAATATCCGGGTAGAAATTGGGTTTTATTTAGAAAGAAATAAACAAATGCGTAAGCACAGTGTTGACAACAAAGTTTTCGCCAACAGTTTAAATCCCCAACGTGTGTATATTTCGACACATTGGGGTTTGCAAACTATTGATGACATCTATCTCTCTCCCCTCTCTCTCTCTTTCTCTCGCATTAAGCACAGCTACGGTACCGCTGTGCAAAGGAGTGGAGAGGTCCTGGGTTCGTGCCTGCCCTCCGCCTCCATGTGGATTGCCTCGCTTGGTGTGAGGCGCCTGCCTGCAGGAACCGAGATCGCTACTATATATAGAGAGAGAGAGAGCGCCAGTTCTGCTCTGTTGCATTTGAATCACAGACAACTGCACATGTGTTTATTCATATACACTATGTGTCTATTCGAGGAGTTTTTGGGTTTAACCCAAATACAGAAACAAAATGTATAAGCCCTAGAGCAGCCAGAGCCTGTTTACTGTGCTGCTTAAAAAAAAAAGAAATGCAAAAAGATGACGGAATGTGAAGCTTTGCATGGATGATTCTGGGCTGTGAGTTCTGACCTTGGGCATGTGCCATTGAAAAGAGTAATAACCAGGGGTTAGCAGTGGGGAAGGTTAGATGTGGATTACGCTCAGCAGCCGAGAGTGACAGAAAGATTACAGGGCTTATGTAGGACTGAAACATCTGTGCCTTGGTGCACCTGAGGAGATGAAGATAACAAGGGCGTCTTACAGGATAAGAAAGGTGACATTGGGTTTAACCCCCTTTTGTAAAATATGGACATACTTCTACCATTCAGGATATGCCTAGGGTACAAGCTTGAAACGTCTGATGTAGACAAGTTCTCAGTTATGTACAGTGATGGACGAGCAGTGAGATTAGAGATCTGTAACTCATCATGTGCACTGATTAAATCTGCAATGAAACCACACCTCCAGGAAAGTAGCATTGTCTGTAGTCTGGTGCCGAACATGAGCGACTGCGATGGGCTACAAATGCTGCAGTGGTGGCAGTGCTGCTCTTTATTGTTATTTCAATTCCTTCCCTTAAAGCTGAGGGAACAAAAAGTCACTTTGTTTCAGGAGACTGGGTTTCAGGCCACTGCACGGCACACCGGAGGAGACTTGGGGTTTGATACAGAAAAGTTGCCTCAAACTAGATCTTCTGAAACCAGGTTTCAAGTCACATCTTGAAAAAGTGGTTTTGTGTTCCCTCAGCTTTAGATAACATACTTACTAGAATTCACAAATGCAAAATGTCATATATGTGTGTGTGTGTGTGTGTGTATGTATATGGTTGTGATTAAACTCCCACTAACACGATCTCGTAGCATGCCCAAGAATACCAGGTAAGAATTCTGCCTTGTGTAAATGGTTCCATTGTTGTCTGATAACAGCACAGTTTTGAATGCTGTTATGTTCTGGTAAAGCACTGAAGTGCTGAGATGTGCTTGGCTGAACCACTCACCGCACGATATAACTACAGATGGGAATACTACACTATTTAGCTTAACTTCTCACCTCCCCACATTACCTGTATATGTCTGGTCCTGCCAATAACGTCTATTTCAACGTTGGTTATAAATGTTTAATTATAAATCTGCACTCACATTCAGGGACATACGGGCATCAACATGTTCTAATTCCAGTCTGGTTCCTGGGCTCATCATCTCAGATCTGCACTCACAAATTCAGCGGTCCGCTCCGTAATCTTTTCAGCAGACAACTCAATGATGACTCCACAGTTTTGGGCTAATCAGATAACTGTGTTTAACTATTACATACTCTGCACTGCACTGGCATCTTACAGAAAGATGCAGTATTGTGTACTGTATAAGACCTACGAAACATATTAGATAAGACTTACTGGTGTTAGTTATCTTGTGAGTTAATGTCCTTTAATCCGTGGAGCTGGTGCAAGCTAGGCAACCATAGTGGTACCTTCCCAGCATTGCCAATGGATATCAGCCTTGCCCTGGAGGGACCTCAACAGTGCAGTTCAGCTCCCACCCCCTCTCCTGGCCTCTGTGGGAGCCAGCGAGCCCAGCACAATGGTGGCTTTGTCAAGGAGGCGCTTGTCCACTGGTCAGTGATCGAAGACCATTAAAATATAGTTCACTCAAGTGCTCAACAGCAATCAGATTGCACTGCATCTCATTTTAACTGTCAGAAAGTCATTGTGGGAGATTACTGTCAGTGGATTAGACCTTCTGAATGCAAGCGGGTTAGCTCAGGTCACCCAGAGGGTGCAACTATAAGAAACAAGGTCAGTTAGACAAACGCTTGGGGTAATGCCGTGAACATTTAAAATGACTGGCTCTTTGTTGGGATGGTCCTCTGGTGATATCTGCTTGGTCTGTGTCAGTGAAGACATTCTCCACAATCAGGACACATCTTGCCCTATTTGGTCCCTCAATGAACCTGTGTAAATCAAATAAACACAGAAGAGCTGAAGTATTAAAACCTCTTTCTGAAATGACATCACTATCTGAATTCACCAAAAGCCATTTGCTCGTTCATAGATCATTTTGGAAAATAGCATCTTTCTTCTAGGAATTGATTCTTGTAAATTGTAGGATCTTTGAGAAAAGTAATAAATGAGCAGCGTCTGGCTCCTCTTTAACTTCAATCATTAAGTGGTAATAAATTAGTGAAGGTAACTATTTTGTCTGCTTAGGAGTGCTACCAGACTGACATGATAAAACACACATAGCCTTTCACTGTACTGGTGTTCAGTTTTCATTAGATTTATTTGTGTTTTTATGCTGTTGAAATTCTACAGTTACAACCTTAATTATCAGAACTCAAATAAAAGGTGACGTGTGTGTGTGTTTCTCTCTCTCTCTCTCTCTCTCTCTCTCTCTCTCTCTCTCTCTCTCTCTCTCTCTCTATATATATATATATATACGCACTGCTAGAAACTAACATAGTGGAAATAAATAAGCTGAATTTGGCGATTAGAGCAAGAACCAAATGCAAGTTCAAATAGAATCAGGTGAGATCAGTGCACGTCGTTTGTGAACTCAAGATATGAGGCTAAAAAGAAACAGCTTCCTTTGGTAATTAGTGTTTGGTAAGATAGTGAATCGGCTCAAAATATGTTTAAAAGAACATCACGTAATCAAAAATAAAATCTGAAAACTAGAAGCCATATATATATATATAGAGAGAGAGAGAGAGAGAGAGAGAGAGACACACACACACACACAGACACAGCTAATTATGAAACAGTGAGTTTTCAGTTAACGTTTAAGTCAGAAGATGCCATATATTGCATAGAAACTGATGGCTTTAACCTAAAGTAGTATTAGAAAGCATGAGTTAAAACTGCTGATTTGAGGTCTATGTAGCTGAGATGCCTGCATTACTTTGGTAGTATATCCCGTGCAGCTATATGTTGTTCTGTCAGGCTCTTGGCTGACACTGATGGTCTGGGAATCAGAAATTCCAATGCTTGTCCATGTTCTGTTCCTCCAGGTGTGGTTGGAGTGGACATGACAGGACACAACCTTCGGTGTGAAACCCAGCCAATCACATCTCGCCTGGCTCTGATCTGCGGAACCTCTTCTTGTCACATGGCAGTGAGTAGTCTTGTCTTTTGTCTTTGATCTTCTTCAGCTGCTGCTACCGTAGCCTGCCTACAATGACACCTTTGAAAGCCAATCTGCTCTGTGCTGATAAATATATTTCTCAAGAGAACTGAAGGACTTCCTTTGTTGTGGTTTTGGCACACACTGCAGCCAACTGTATAGAGAGGGCTACAAAAAAGAAATAAAAAGAAGTTACCAGTCTTAGATGCAGAATGAGGTTTCCACAGGAGTACCAGGGGATCAGCCGACTCTTTTCAAAAAACACTTTTTTGTTTTGATTGCATGACTCACTGGCGCAGATCTGCGTTAGATCTCCGCAATGTGTGGGAATCTTGTGAGAATGCCGACCTTCGCTGTCATTCTCAGAGCAATTAGCTTATTAATGCATTAATAGGTTTTGCTTTTCAGAAGCTTACTAATCTGGCTTTTGATAAATTATCATGTTGAATTGGACGTGCCAATTGAGGATGCTAATGCACAATCAGAGTTATTCTGACTGCTGTTTATATATATATATACATATAATTCTTATTATTAATCATAGTAATAGTAGTAGTAGTATTGCTGTTTCTTTTGCACTGTGCCTTTAAACAACTCCTTCTATAATACTGCTTGGTTGAGGTTAGTTTTGTGATGTAGTGTAATCAGACATGTCAGATGTATAACCACTTTTGGCAGAGATTTCTTTATCTTCTGCTCCCAATTCTGAATGGCATATAATCAAATGATAGCTCAGTAACTCTGCCTGATGCTGATGTACAACTGTTCAGCTGGGAAGGGAAGCCAAGGCAAATGAAATGTTTGCCCATGCTTCCTGTTCAAAACCATGTTAAGGAAACAGTGGGCTCTTAAATTGCAGGAAGAACAAGGAACGCATTGTACCGCCGAGCCGGTACTTCTTTCAAATACACAGCAGGTTGCACTGTAGGGATTGCATTGTCCTGCTTATCTTTACATCTTGGCATGCAATTTTTAAAGGGAGGGCTGAATCTACTGAACTCAAGTACCTTGTGTCCCCCAGCCTTTATCTTGTAATTTACACTCACCTTGAAGTAGTTTGCACTGCACTTGTGCAGCCTCAAGACCAAGAAGAATGCTTTTAAGGCTGGGAGATCAATCAGGGTCATGCCCTTAACAGACTCCATTACTTTTATACCTCTTGGGTCTGGCTTTGCAGTTGCTTGTTCAACCGTTCAGAACTGTAATAGCAAAACATTATATTTTTTATACTATCCTTTTATCTTTTGCAATGGCCTTTTTCTTTTTTTCAAATATTGGTAGCTTTGTTTGTAGAAGTCTGTGTTAGGGGGGCTTCAGCTGAATTTGAGAGCTGCTCTTCAGTTCTAGTGGCCTGTCATAGACATGTATAATGTAAGGGTTTGTTTTGTTAATAGGATTAATAGATGCTGCTGTCTCTTACTTCTTTATAGACACCTTGGCTGGTCTAGCCTATGTTAAATATATCAGACAAGCAACTTAAACATAAGAGCAGCCCTTGAATTTATATTCAAAGCATTTCAACTATTTAAAAAATAAAGAATAAACAGGAGGAGGGGCGGTGGGGGTGGGGTTAAGTAAAACAGAGAAGAATGACATTTGAAGCTAAATAATCTTTCAATCTTCTAGAAGTTTCTCTGCACGGCCTGCAGTTCACTGTGATTTTTTTTGTTTGTGTTTTTTTATTTTTTTACCGTTTCATCGACTGCGTGCTTTGAGGCCTGTCGCTCCTGCTCTGTACCCTGACAGCCCAGCCCTGCGTGTGGGAGAGCTGGCCTGGTGGAGCTGCCAGTTGGACGAGCTCTCAAACTCACGCCCTATCTGCCTTGCACACATCAGCGTTTCCTCCTTAGAAACCAGAAAGCAACAAAGGTCTCTGTGCCATTAATAACAGCTGGTTACAGATGCACTAACACTAGAGCCTTCAAAAGGCTCATGCACAAGAGGTCTTTCAAGGTTTTCTAATTAGCTTGTTTGATGCCAATTGGCGACCAAAAAAAGTGTCAAAAAGAGAGAAAAGGGCGTCTTGGCCAAACCCCAGCCATCCAGGCAAACGCTACTTCTCCAGCCCTGTATAGAAAAAACAAAGCCTCTTTGAAAGAAGATGCTTTGTCTAAAATTTTTAGGCACTTATGACTGTTATTCGGTCTGTTGTAACTGGATAATTAGTGCATTCAGAGTTTAACTTTGAAACAGGTGGGGAGAATCAGAAAACCATAGTTGAAAACTATCCATTTATCCTCTAAATTACTGCATGCTTTATTGAATATCCCTGGTGTTAAACTTAAAAAAGAAAATGAAGCAGACGCATCTCTCGGCTTGTGCTTTCGACAGTGTAGTAATGAAGGCACTTGCGAAAGTGTTTTCACTTAGAATTGTGATATAGCGTGTTGGAGTTGTGGATGAATATAACAACAAAAATAAAGCTGGCATCTCGACAACAAGACTCTAACACTGACCTTTTTTTTGCTTTCTGTTTACTTTTGTTATTATTTCAAACAAACAAAAAAACAAGTGGTGGTGGACTTTGTAACTGACCTTGTCCAAATAGAGTACTGTAAATAAAACAATCTGTGTATTTGAATTGTAAGCCAGTCATTTCCAAGGCAGTCCAGGCAAGCCGGAGCATTCATACGCACAGCCAGCATAGGGCTGTTTCAACAGCAGCTTCTCATTAGCAGCAGAAGGGTGGGGGTGACACAGCTGTATCTGTTAAACAGGGAGTTCCATTGGCTTTCAGGCCTGTGTGTTTCTTTCAGTCAGGAACGTCTGCTTGTTACCTGGCCTACGCTCCTGATACATGGCCCCTGGGTGTAGAGATGTTGGTGATCCTTGACGTGGATGGCCCCTGTTTAACCCGTATGGCCTCCCCTGTACATAAATGCAGGATTCCAGTTTTATCTCCAGCCTCTGCTCTCTGATTAGCACAGAAATGTTTATCGGATTTCGATGCAAGCAGCGCAGTTGCTTCGTGTGTTTGTTTCTGCATCCACAGCGGACGTTTCCTCTCACCTCAGTCTGCAAGATGTTCGTAGTGTAGGTTTTGTGTCAGAATCATTTCAATAAACAAGTGTGCATGATTGAAAGGGCTGGGTAAAATGTATATTGACTGTCACACAAGTTTGACGATTGTGCTTCACCATCTAGCCCATCTATTCATGGGTTGAAACAGTTCTCTTGTATATAAAGTTGACTTGTTTAATTAAGTGGTACTGGGAAACCCTTTTTTCTCTACAACAAACTGTACTTTTTGTTGGGAGCTTATTGAATGATATTCTAAAAAAAGGGGGTTCATTTAAAAAAATTGGGGTTACCGATTCTAAAAAAGGAGATAATTTCCTAAAAAGTGATAAGCTTCCATATGTCATCCATTGTAACATATATAACTAGTTTGTGCATATGAACAGGTGACAGAGACATCCTCAGACAGATCTCTCTTGCTAAGCAGATACAATCAGCTTTTGTCTCTGAATAGGGAAGTTCCGGTTGCAGCAGCCTGGTGGCAGTGGAAAGGGTTAACTGCAGTGTGCTTGGTAAAGCTGCTGCACAGCGCAGAATGGAATTCGATCAGGCAGGCTTGTGGACCTTTTATAGAGCAACATAAATAAGCCCTGCAGGCCTGGAGCTGACCCCAAGGACCGGGTGTCTGACTGCGCCTGTCTAAAGAGTCTGCACCGGTGGCCTGTGGTGGAGAAGCAGTGGGCTGTGTTCAGCACTGATCTGTGAAGGTGTGTCTGTGGGAAAGTTTTGATTGCCCAAGGTTCAGAAGTTGATATGCCCAAGAAGAATGCACTTTTTGTTGGCTCGTAGCAGAAAGTAAATCTAGGTTTACTGTTTTAATAGCTCTTGCAGTTCTAATGGGAGTTCCTTCATCACACACCCCCATCATTGACAAGCACAGGCTTTACTTTTTATCCGAATTGAGGACATGGGAAAGCTCAGGGTTCCAAATAAAGGTCTCCCAAAGCTGGGGTTGGTTTCAAACGTTGGCAAGGACTCTTCCAGGCCTGGTATTCTGGGGTACTGCTGTGCTGTTTCATTAGTAAGTGAGACTTGAGCTAGAAAACCCTGCTTTTATCAGAAATCTTATCAAGGGGTAACTGGGCAGTCTTGATAGTGCCACCGCTCAGATGAGACAGGGGCTCCATGTGGTCACTCAGGGGCAGGGATGTTGACCCCTGGGCCCTGCATAACTCTTTCCATGTGAACAGTAAACCAGTCGAGGTTCATGTTCAAAAGGACGCCCTGCAGAAATAAATCATTAAAAAAAAAAAAAAAACGTTCAGCTTTTCCATAGAGTGTGTAAGATCCGTCACACTAACACGGGTCTCTGCTTATTTTGCCTGTGTGGCCATGAGACCTTGACATGTTCAGTTGATGTTTTAAATATCATTGACTTATTGAACAGATACTGTCAGCCCCTATAAAGGTGTTAAACCAACTGAAATTAAGACAGCTTCATAATGATTAAAGGGGGAGGAAAGGGTTTTTTATGTTTGCATTTTGAATTTCCCTTATTGTTTTATGATATTTGCAGTCGTTCTTAGTGGTCCTTGTTTCTGTGCTATAGTATCCTCTAAATCTGCCTTTATCTGGCATTGAGCTTGTCTGGAGAATCCCAAATGCCAGCACTGAACACCCTTCCTCATTCCATTCAGACTGTGCCCGGATTCTCCAGACAAGATCAACGCAGGTCAAAGCCAGGTAGAGCAGAGTTAGAGAACGGTGATACTAACAAAATATTAGATCAGTGCTTACAAACAGCATTACACAGGAAAGGAATTCAAATGACATTTGATTTGACAGTGTGCTCCAGTGTTAAAGTCCAGGGCTTGTAAACCACAAGGTCTAAATCCCACCTCTGCCACTGGGTGACCCTGAGCAAGTCACTTAACCTCCTTGTGCTCCATCCTGCGGATGAGATGTTAAATCAGTGTCCTATTGTAAGTGATTCTGCATATAATGCACAGTTCACAGCCTTCCTCTGTAAAGTGCTTTGTGATGGTGGTCCACTATAAAAATAAAGATATTATTATTATTGAATGAAGCCACTTCCTCTCTAATAACACTGCTGCTGCCAGTAATACTACTAACACTGCTTGTTTCAGATCAGTGAAAGACCTCTGTTTGTCCCGGGTGTGTGGGGTCCTTACTACTCTGCAATGGTGCCGGGGCTGTGGCTGAATGAAGGCGGTCAGAGTGCCACAGGAAAGCTGGTGAGTATGGGTCTCTTCTACTCATAAGTCATTCTGCCCCATTGAGCCTGTATTGCTGCAATCGAACAGTCATGCCCAACTACCTGAACGACTGTATTCTGTGCAGGTCAACCCATTCAGCCACGTTCTGCCTCTTCATTTCTATTGCTGTCCTGCACATAAATCCACTAGGGCTCCATTTCCTTCCATGTTTTAAACAGTGATCCAGTTCCATTGTTTGTACCTTGCTGCTTTTTCACTCTGTTGCAGTTAGATCGCATCATTAAAGGACATGCTGCTTTCCCTGAACTACAGAAAAAAGCCAAAGAAAGGTTTGTATCTACTCTCTTATTACCACATCTGTGCCTTTTGCGCTTGATATTGAAAAGGTTCACCTCGGATTTACTGGAAATTTACTCAGAATATCCAAGTTGCTTCCTAATTGTTTTTTTTTTTTTAGTTCATTTTACTCTTTTATTGATCTGTTCTTTCTTAAGCCCACAGGAATCTATAAGCTCCTGCTGCATTAGCCTGTTAATTATTTTGATTAGTTTCTGCACTATGGAGATACGCTGTGAAGGTACCAATGGCAGGCTTGGTTTGGATTGTGAACTCAGCCACTGAGAAGTTGAAAGAAATGAATGGAAATAAATCAAAACACTTATATAGGTTTGTAGGAAGGATCAAATAAGAACGCATGTCAAAGAAAGGAAAACACAATACACAGCTAAGGGAAATGAATGCAGAGCCCTGTTTAAAAGTGTGGGTGTTTTCAGAATTGGCCCTGTGTGTTGTTTTGATGCACAAGCTTATTGAACATGACTCTCTGTCAAGGTTAGCACTGCTCTGGGTGCTGTGTATTTAGACCACGCAGCGAGAGTGTTGTTGCAAAACAAGCTTGGATTTAAAGCTAAATAAACATCTGTACAGAAGTCAGAGGTTAATGTGGTAAGCATGCGTCAAACCCCCTCCGGAACCTCATTAGTGCATGACAGGGGGGGCTTTTAAAGGAGGAATGAATTCCGGCAAGTTGGATTTTTCAATAAACCCCAAAAAGCTGAAAGCCTGGGTGGGTCACCTTGAGATGCGCCCGTCGGCTAGTGTTTTGTTGTTTGTTTGTTTGCTCAAATGAAAACATATTTGTCAGCTGTTTCATTGAACCAGGTGAGAAACCGTAGAGAACTAGTTCACATATACAGTGGGGTTGGCCAACAGATAGAGTAGAGTCAAGGTCAAGAGATCAATATGGTACTAGTGATCTTCTAGCAACACCACCTTGGCAGGTCTACTCGTCTGGGTCCTTGCACCACTCAATCCACATGCATTTAAAAACAAAAGTCTAATTCTATTCCAATTTCCTTTTTTCTTTGATATTTTATTGACTTGCAGGGGTCTTCCAAGGAAACTATCTTAAGGTGGCAAACTAATTCTCTGTATTCCAATTTTTTATTTTTTTTTAAATATTGATATACTCTTCTGCTTATTAATCTGACCTTGGCTGCCAGGACAATCCCACAAACCCTCAAATATCCATTGCGATAAAGAATGCTATAAGGCTAGAGTGTCCTGTGAGAGGAGTCATACCAAAACCTGCATTGTCTCTAAAACCCTGACCAGTACTGTATTCTACAAACCACACAGAAATAAACCAGCCATAATATATACAGTGTACTGATTCAGAGAGAGAATTACCTGGGGCATTTGCAGTAAAGCGTCTGGTTTACATAGACAAAACAAGGCAGTTCCTAATAGCATTAGCTATAGCTTGAGAGTCTCAACGCACCGTACTGTACAGTGAAGCTCCTGCTTCCCCAGCTCTGAAATACTGTTTAAAAGTCGATACAATACTTGAACATTCCCTTACAGCATAAGTCTCCAATTGCCAGTGTGTTGCCCTTTATAAATAACCCAGTCACACAAGACCATGTGTGCTTGGTTGTTGTTCCAAGCTGGACTGTTGCAAGGACCCGACTTGGCATGGAAGTACAATGAAATAAAAGAGAAATCAGGGAAGAGCATGCTTTTTCAATTAGTGCCCTCCGTTTAGTGGGCCAGCTGGCCTGGCTTTGATTAGAAATTCAAGCCAAGACAGACCCTAGCAATACCCACAGCACCCCCCAACCCCTCTTAGTAATGTATTTTCCTTGCATCTTTGGGCAAATGCTTAATATCAAGGGTGTCAAAACATGTTCAAGAACGGCAAAATGGTGGTTGGTATTTTTATGACCCTGGATAGTCATAAAAAGACAAAAAGCTCGTACACTGAGCAGATTCTGACATTAATCTATTCTCTTGGAGAAAACATTGGCAGTGATGCATTTGCTGTTGTCAAAAATCGTAAGTCATAAATGTTGGTTTAAAAAAAAAAGTCTTTTACTGCAGAAGTACTGCCTTTCCCCCCCACACCCGTGATTGGGGTGACCCCTGCCCCTCCAGAGTTTAGAGTCATAAATCTACAGTTCTTTATAAATCACGTACAATAAACCAGCCGTTCCAGATCTGTCAAGCCTCCAGGATATCTTACCCTGTGTGCAGACATTATCCATAGGGCACAATTCTAAAGTTAGAAAATCAACACTTTGTTATGTTTAGTAATAGTTTGTGTACTCAGCTTTGCTTCGTGGGCGCTCAAACTGCAACAGATGTGACTTCTTTCACAAGAAGATGCCTGTATTAACTTCTGTAAGAGGCCGTTTAAGGTATGCATAAAGATGGTTACAAGCCTATGTGTGTGGGGGTTTGAAGAACATTACACTGAAGGGATAAGCATAGCTATATCAATATATACATACATGGATATATAAACTTCTCAACTAATGTCTTTCCCCTTTGTTTTCCCTTGTGTTCTGTGTAGCAGTGAGAATATCTACACATTCCTGAATCGTCACCTGGAAGCGATCAAGAAGGAGTCGGCCCTGGGCCTGCTTACTGCTGATTTGCACGTTTGGCCCGATTTCCATGGCAACCGATCTCCTCTGGCTGACCCTGCACTGAAGGGCATGGTAAGGGAAAACATATCTTCCCCTCGTCACAAACTCAAACTCACACACACACACACACACTCTCTCTCTCTCACATACCCACTCACAGCTCTAAGCTCCACACACTGGAGTGAATGGTGAATTATCCTGAAGTATTGTACTCTAATGGAAGCCTCCAGGCTGATAAGTACTCATTTTCTTTTGCCTTCAACTTTCACCCATTTACCAATGCCATTGCCCAGTACTGATAGAGCTATCTTTATATGTGGGGATTGCCCTGTCATCATCCTGCTATTTTCTGCAGATTTACTTTATGATTGTTATAAACCAATACACACTATTGCATATGTATATAAGGAGATGGCATTGCTTGGGGCTGGGGTTTGTTCAGGCTAATACACTGGCATTATATTTTTCTAACTGAAAACCACTTTGTTAATGAAGCATCAAACATCCCTATGTCTAGGATACAGTTCACTGGTTTGGATATTCAATATTTAATTTGTTTCTGTCGCTCAGCTACATTGTGGTCCGGGGAGGAATGGAAAAGAAGTGGCTTAACTGTGCTGTGATTGTAATGAGTTGCCAGCGCTTTGTTTTTTATCACGTTTCTTCAAAAAAAAAATGAACTCAGAATCACCCGTGACACCTGTTCCAGACAGGTCGACACAGACAGACTGCAGATCCAGTCCAGCTCTCCTGCAGTGACAGCGAGGTGCAGTTTAGAGAAGCACACGGCACAATGGATCACTAGAGACAGCAGCCTGTCTCTGAGCAGCCAGTCAGGCTCAGCGTGGAAGCAGAACATGACTGGCTTTTTAATTCAAATCCAGGACACTTGTCATACAATAGCTGTAACTATTGGTCAGGTCTAGTAATTGTCTTCCTTGCTAGTGTAGCACCCTCCAGCCTGCCTGTGACTGCTGAACCCTGTACACTTGAAATACTCTGTAGCCACTGCCTAACTGTACAAGCTTGTAGGTGCTCGGACCTGTTGTGACTTCATTATCAGAACCGCTCC
This sequence comes from Polyodon spathula, assembly GCF_017654505.1. NCBI lineage: Eukaryota > Metazoa > Chordata > Actinopteri > Acipenseriformes > Polyodontidae > Polyodon > Polyodon spathula. Next base: position 2,113,798 of record NC_054547.1, on the reverse strand, counting down.
CTTGGTGGACCTCAAGGACTGTCCCTTAACATCTCTACCTCCACAATTCAGGTGTCTGTGTCTCTTGCCCAGGTTGTTGGACTGACACTTTCCCAGACTCTGGATGACCTGGCCCGACTATATCTAGCCACAGTTCAGGCAGTCGCGGTGAGTACTGACTCAAAATCGTTCTGTTTTTGTGTGTTTGTTTGATAAGATTGTGAACCCTGTGGTTTCCCTGGTCATTCAAAATAAGAGACTGATTGAAAAAAAAACATATCAACCCCAACCTCTGACTGCAGTCTGTTCGCGCTTTGGTTTTCCAGCAATAAGAAATGTTAAGGAGTGTCAACGTTAAAGCTGATAGCAATATTTTCTTTCCCATGGAATTGTACTTGAAACTGGTAATCTAGTTTAAACATTTTGGTTCCGTGGGGAAAATGCCCAAACTGATTTGAGAGGTAAAAGAGTCAGTTAGAGCAGGGCAGGCTGTGTTATCACGCTGATGGCATATTTTCCTATAGTTGCCCCATACAGTTGCCATGATTCAGGTACATCACTATAGATGAGGGCTGAAGACAAGTTTCAAACTGAATGGGGTCAGTTCTGCTTCACAGCTCAACAACTGTTTCTAGAATGAAAACAATTACAACAATACAAACATTTAAAGGGAACTGACTGCATTCAACCTAGAATAAAGAAGGCTTAAGGAAGACTTAGTGGAAGTTTTTATGAAAGCTTACAAGGAGTTCATACACACAACCCTAGCTTATATTTTAAGCACAACACAGACCAAAACAAGAGAATTGTTTGTGTTGGGCAATGCTGCGTGGCATTAGCCCTCCACCCACAAGAAAAGTTAATTTTTTTTTATAAGTTTCCAAAAAAAACAATATTAAAAAAACATTGGGCTTCTATGGTGCATAGCTGCTTACTCCAATTCGCAGAGAAATCACACCAGAAATGTATAAAATGAGTGGACTTCAGAGATCTGGAGTTGTTTTTCAAAGGTTTTATAACATTGCCATTTTTTTTTTTTTTTTCTTCATTAGATAAATAAATAAATCCCTGTAAAACTGCACCACGACAAATACCGTCTGGGTCTTGGTGTTTGCTTCTGGTCTAGTCAGGTCTGACTGAGAGTCAAGCAGCTTCTTAATATATCATGTTTTCATTTAGCTTCCAAACCTTGTGGTATGGTTCACATACCTTTCCCAAGGGAGCGTGTGTTTGAAAACAGACAGTGGACGTATTGACAGGCTTCTTACAGCAAGGAACCTGTGTTCATGAGCTCACAATGGATTTACACGTACATCCTAGTGGTGTCTACTATACTGATCAGAGCATCAATATGGAGCTCCCATGTGCCTACGTTAGGTAGCGTCCATCACCTGCACCCACCTGCAGCAGCACATAATTTCCTCTGCTGGATTCAGTAAGCTGAATTAGTTTTTGCACTATAGACTAGCAAGAGCATGTGAGGTGCTGCTTCAGCACAGTTTGCCAGCTGACGGAAGTTTGTAAAATCTTGAAAGCAGTTGGCAAAGTAAACCCTAACCAATACTTTAGGCGCAGCGCAGCACAGACATCAAGACCAGAGAACAGAGTTGGAAATTAAGTTGAGACTAAGAACAGTGGGTAGGAAACACTTCTTTAAACAGAGTGTGGCAAGGGGATGAAATCATTGGGATCCTTTATTAAAACTCTACTTGACAATGTTTTGAGATAATTTGGCTACTAGGAATAGGATGAGCACAGATGGGATCGTAAGGGCCCCCCACACTCAACATGATTATCTTTTTTAAATGCATGGAGCATTGAGACACAAGTGTTTACTTATCTTTCCATCTTACTCGATCTAGCTGGGCACGAGACACATCTTGGACTCGCTGCAGGCTGCAGGGCATCGCATCAGCACCCTGTGCATGTGTGGGGGACTCAGCAAAAACCTGCTGTTCGTGCAGATGCATGCAGACATCACAGGTAGGCGTGGTCAGCCCTGGAAGAAATGCTTCGTGCACGTGCCTGAAGTATCAGTTAACTCAACTAATGTCTTCTTCTTCTTCTTCTTGTTTCGATGCACTTTGTATGTCATTTTGTTTTTCAGTTGTCACATCTTGGTGACTTTTTAAAAAGTTAAAAGCCAACACTGTGGCCTCAATAGGATTCTCAGAATTACGACTTTACCTTCAAGTACAGCAGGTACACCAGAGTGTGTAACCAAACACCCAGGTACACCAGAGTGTGTAACCAAACACCTGTCCTCCTGCAACACTCTGCCCTAGAGTGTGTAATCAAATACCTATCGCCTTGCAACACTGTATCATAGTGTGTAACCAAACACCTTTCCCCCTGCAACTCTCTGTACCAGAGTGTGTAACCAAACACCTGTCCTGCTGCAACACTCTGCCCCTACTGGATGTAAGAAATCAATCAGTACGAACTGCTGATTTACTGTTTCTATAGGAGATTGTACTTGTTACTTCAAAATAGCTAAGTATTCATGCAGCATTGTGTCCAAAATACTGTGTTATACAGGGATATATGTTTTTGTTAGGGGCAAATTAGCTGAATGCAAATCGGAGTGGAGACTATAGCTACAGAGGTGATGGGCGAAAGGGGGAGCTATGGGAGGCCTGCTGGGTTCCTGCTCAGTGTGTGTGTGTGTGTGTGTGTCCTCGTTAGGGTCCTCGTTAAAGAAAATGGATTACAGATCTCATCCATAACTTTGAAATGCTCCGTTACTGCGCTTGATATGATGGCCCTGTGGTTTTATCAGTAGGGGTATTTGATTAATACTGTATAATACCTGTTAATGTGTGCAAATAAATGACAACCTTCTTCAGTAAATACCATACCTTGGAATCACCTTCATTGCAGAGCCCACAGAAATACAAGGTACTGTATTTCATGTAACCTCACCGTGCAGTTACAGCTGCTGCAAAATTGGAAATCTCCAAATTCACCTTGAAAAAGATTTCTGATGAAAGGCGACGGCGAGGCCAGGAGGGGCAGTTTGATCTTCAGTGCTGTCTTTTGTTGCTCAAAGAATGCAGGGAAGCTTGTAAATTACAGGGCCTGGATAAAAATGACTAGGAATGAAAGACCCAGGAACTAGAGGAAACACACAGGATTCCTCAGGGCAAGGTGAGCGAGAGTATATTTTCAGTTTCAGCGATACTGCTTCTGTGGCTCACACACTTCCCTGCCCACTCAAATACAAAAGGAATCTTGTTTCAAAGGTGTGTGTGTGTGCGTGTGTGCGTGCGTGCGTGCGTGCGTGCGTGCGTGTGTGCGTGCGTGCGTGCGTCTGTGCGTCCGTGCGTGCGTGCGTGCGTGCGTGCGTGCGTGCGTGCGTGCGTGCGTGCGTGCGTGCGTGCGTGCGTGCGTGCGTGCGTGCACACACACACTCACACACACATACACACATGTGCATGGGGAGTGGGGTGCAGAAGGAAGGCTGTAGTTTAGAGGAATCAGCATTCAGGAGCTATTAATAAAGAGGCTGGTTTAAATATCAGCCAGATTTGACAGCTAATCCTGATGGTGCTCCAGTTATCCAAGCAGACGGTCAAAGGGCTGCGTTAGCCTGGAATTCCCCTGTGTGGGAGGCTGGGGTCGCAGAGAGGGGAAAGGTCATGGCTGAAAGTGTTTGACTCATTAGTGCCCTGCTGCAGGACGTGATGCCACACATTCCGAGGGCAGTGCTGGGCTCTGCACTCCAGCCAGTCGGGCAGTCACTGTAGGAAATTATGAGAAGAAGAGGCTGGGGCTCCTCTTGGATTAAAAAACAGAATTAGGTTTGCTTTACTTGGGGATTATACTGTATAAACCCCTTCCCCTGGTATTGAGAAAATATGCTAAATACCCTTTTTAACTCAATAGATACAGGATGGGTTTATATGCACAGTATTATTCAAAGAATGTAAAACTACTGTTCATATATGGATTAAAAAAACAAAAGAGGATTTCTTCACGTGTGAATAAAATCATGTAATTGCACACATTTCAACTAAAGTATTAAGTGCTAAAAAGATAGATTATAAATATTAATAGATACAAAAGTTGATATAATATAAACTATGTACTATGTTTAATATAACTGTGTATAGTAAGTTGTTCGTTGTTAGTTGTTTATCTGTCTTGTTAATACAGCTGGCTGTACATACAGTACAATGAACCAGTGGACTGAGCTGATTTGCTCCTGAAAGCCAGTTAATCACAGAACTGATAGTTTTTTTTTCAGTTCAAGTAATTGGGAGAGGCATCTTTAAAATAAGTCACTGGAATGGCCCTTCATGCCTTACATTGGAAGGAGGGTTGGTCAGTGAGAGAGAGAGCGAGAGAGTGAGGGTGGGGGAAGTCCGATGGAACTGATCAGGGAGCTGTTTGTTTGAGCTAGAGTTTCGGTTTCCTCCTGTCACTCATTGACTCCGGGTTCACAGACAGTTTCAGGTTATTGTCCGGCATAGCTGACACACTGCATGGGAAATCACTAGCCTTCCTGGGGACCCAGTTAGGAGGGAGGGGCCTCACCGGACAGCTGATATGACTGTTTTTAACCGTTAATTGACAGCAACCCAAGACGGCCACGTTCATATTGCATCTGGGCTTGAGTCACTACTGTTTTAATAGTGTCCGTGCTTGTTGCTGTACTAACCAACTAAAGTACAGTAAAAAATCTGTCTTTAATAAAAAAAAAAGAATTGTAACGAGAAAAAAATATATATATATATATATATATATATATATATATATATATATATATATATATATATATATATATATATATTTTTTTTACAAAATTAGAACTGCACAATTAGATCAAGGTCTCTCAAGCTTAAAGTTGCCTCTTCATTTAGTGTCTCTTTGCTCTAGTACAAACCTCACTGAGGTCCTTCTTGATCTTCATGTCTGCCCGTGCTTGTCCTTTAAAGGGTTATCACACCAGATTTACATTCTTTTGCAGTTTTCCCATGCTTTTCCCCTTGGTACTTTGCAATTGCCATACCCTGATTTGCCACGTTTTTAATATCCTGTACTGTACCTCTCTGGGTTTTATAGTGCTGGTCTATGCATTACCTTTTATGCTTCATTACACTATGCTATGCATTTGCCATGGGACACTTTTATAAGGGAACAGCTTGGTGAACTCTTTTTATTATGTACGTATTTAGTTCTGGTCAGTAATGTCAATGGGTTTGTGCTGTGTCTCTCTTGGCTAGGCCTGCCTGTGGTGTTGTCTCGAGAGGTGGAGTCTGTGCTAGTCGGAGCCGCTATTCTGGGAGCCTGTGCCTCGGGGGACTTCCACTCCATTCAGGTACAGTGCGGTTCAGCTCCATGTTGTGGAAATGTACTGTCTGTGTACAGCGTGGGTTCCCACTGTAATTTTCTACCTAAGCAGCAGATGATATCTCAGGGGGACGGCTTTACTTAGTGTGTGGATACAGAGCTGACGCACCTCGGTGTGAGATTGAAGGGGTGAAATCTTTGCATTCAGATGTTTATTTTAAAGGTGTACTGTACGTATACACTTCTTAAAAGTGGAGTCCGTAAGTTTTGTAAAAATCCCTTTCTTAGCCCTCTGTTAACTTCTGTGCCCTTTTCACTGCCCCCTTTATCATCATACGGTCGAAGTGCTCATGTCCTGCAAGTCATTTTGAAAAGTCTCTGGAGGTAAAACGCTGTTGTCGTTGTTAGTCGGCAGCTGTCAAGATCCCAAGCGTGTGAGCTGGTCTGTAACCCAGTACACAGTTGTTGGATTTCCGTGATTGATCTGGGAATTCTACCGTCTGTGGCTGTACTCCACCAGCCCCTCAGCGTGGCAGGTGAAGATAGAATATCTCCGTCTGGATGTGAAGCAGACAGCAAGAGAGAGCCGAGGTTCCATCAATGCACGTGTGAATGCAAGATTTACATGGCTGGGATTGTTGCATATGCAAAACATCTCTGGCTCTCAACTGCAAGGGGAACGGGCCATTCCATAGTGAAGCACACAATTATAATACAGCACGTTTATAAAACATTTCATTAGATAATAATAATAATAATAATAATAATAACACTAAGACATTCTTTTTTTACACATGGTTATCGCCGATTATATACTGATTAAATACACATTTTTAAGGACTTACTTTGGGATTTAATGGCTTCTTATGAAAAAGAAAGAAATACATGTTGGGATTAGTTTGGGGTATCTGGGCACCCACAAAGTCCTGTTGAGCAGCCCCCAGGATTCAGTATCCTTCATAACGAAGGGGTTAACATAGCCGTGCTGGGAGAGAGTGGCGTGATGTTTTCAGAGGCACTAAGCCTCTAGCCCCCTGTGTTTTGGATGTTGACTGATACATGATACCGGCTGACATCTGTTGCCCTTCTCACTTGGTGGGCTCACCTCGTACTTTTACATACCACGTCCCTGCCATTACAAACACGATAAAACCAAATCCCTGGGGGGCTCGCAGAGCAGGCTGACAGCCACAGAGTCTGGCATCTGCTGGCAGTGGCATTGAGCAATGCAGCCTGTCTATACACAGGGGGATGACTGACAGCCAGACTGACAGACTGACAGCTTCCCACCCTCCCTCCCGCAGTGTCCTTGGCTATTGGTTTTCCTTTAATAACATATCATTTGTATTTATGTTTTGTTTTGTTAAAACAACATTACAAGTGCAATGCGATTGTACTCTCAAACTCCAAAAGAAGGTGCTTTTAGTTGTGTTTTTTTTTTACGCTGTGTTGTTTTTTGACTCCAAGATGTTTTCCATGTATTACCTTAACCCCGCTCAGGACCCGTGTTCGTTAGATATCTTGGTAACCCCGAACAGATGATCATCCCTCCTAAAGAACGTTTTAACTTTATCAAGCATGTGAGTCTTATTCTGCAGCACCCCAAAATCAGTTTACTAATGCGGAAGGACTGGCTGTGGTATTTGTCCTTTGTTTTACCCCTCACATTCCGCAATTGTGACTGACAGCCCATTCAAAGTGATAAATAAGCCTAGTTCAAATCTCCTGGACTAATTCAGTGTACACAGAGTTTCCATCCTGTATGATCACCATGCAGAGAACCCACAGAGGACTGGCAGTTGGCTTTAAAGTTAAAACTCTGACGCTCACTCCTGACCCTGTTTCCCACTGTCTCTTAAGGGCAAAAATATCATGTCTCTCTTTCCATAAAGGGGAGTGACATTTGTACAGCGTAACCAACAAGCAGTTTGAAGTTTGTTTGCCCGTGCCCGTGTGTGTGTGTGTGGCAGAGGAGTGCTTGAAAGTGCCACCTTGCTCCTGGATTTCAAGCAGTAAAAGGTCTCACTCATGCTGTGAAATGAATAAAGGAGGCACCATGTGTGGGGTGGCTCTGCTTTCCTTACATAGCCCTGTAGTGTTGTCTTGGGTTTCAGTGTAAGGGTGCTGCTGTTTATTAAGTACAGTCCTTACATATAGCAGACAGCAGGTCCTCGCTGCCTGGGTTACTGTCAATAAACTCCTTAAAAGGCCTTTCTTTAAAACTGAATCAATCTAGGATCAGTTCAGTTTCGCCGAGCCCGACTGTTATCACTTGTTGTCCCTCAAATCCGGTTCCATCATTTGCGAGAAGAAAAAAAAATTTCAAGGAGTGTTTTATCCTCAATTTCTTTCTCTGTGCTTGTTTGCAGTAGGAATGCTTGCTAGATAGCGGGGCTTGAGCCTGTATACCATGGGTATGTCATGCTTTTAACTCTTAATGCGTTCTGTCAGGTGCCTTTCTGGCTCGGTATGCAGAGAATGTGTTTGATCTGCGGGGAACCCACCATGACAAAGCCAGTGCATCTGTTAACAGGCCTGCCTGATGGATATTTCTGTCGAGAATCTTGGATGGAGCCCCTGTTGCATCCAGTAACCTTGCCCCCTCTCCCCTCATGCACTGTGGAATGCAAGGTCAGATACTGTGGTGAACCTGAATCTGAGCTGGCAGAAGCACAGGGTCCTGTAACCCTCTGCCTTGTTAAGAACAGTCTCATCATCTTAAGATCAATGTGATGTCAATCTGAGGCTCTTACAAGTCCATTGCTGACAGTGTAACAGCAGCGTCTTACCTGTTGTGATGGGACCATGAGACCCAGTAAAGGCAGTTAGATATCTGCAGGTTCTTAAAGAAGGCTTGCTAATACCCCCCCACCCCCAGAAACAGTAAATGGCCTGCTAGTTTTATACTGTTTTTTTATTTTTTTTTTATTTCAATCATTTTATTCCTCTCTGAAAAAGCCCATTTGGCTCAGATGCCTTTTTATTCAGCTTCAGCTTGTATGTATTAACAGACCCAGACATACATCAGCTTGTCTGGTCTGGTTACTGGACCTGCAGTTTTTATCTAAGCAGCAAGACAGACCAAAAGTGACAGGAGTCTGTATGATGGAGAATTACACTGTGTCTGTTTGTGTGTCTGGGCTGAAAGTAAAGAATACATTCTTTTGAATGACAAAACTGAACTTGAGGGAGTTTGGCATAGCAGCTTCACCCATTACAAGCTTCATTAGCCATGGTGCATAGGTAACAAGCACAGGTGTGTCTTATTAAACTCATAGTGAAACCAAGACTGGATCAGACTACTCTGCAGTAGGTCTTATTTCCATGCCTGTATCATGTTTTAAATATGCCAGCTGTGGGCTGCCATTGAGGTTTCCTGTAAAGGTCTGTGGATGGGGGGAGGTGGCAATGAACTGTAGCTAATTTCTGTAACTTAATCGTCCTTGACTGGGATGGGGAGAGGGGGGGTTTCATAGGATTGAGTATAGCAGGGGGAGGTGGAACTCCTAATTGCTGCACTCTGACCTCTATCAAAGGGTGTTACTGTTAGGAGTCATACAGCTGGCACAAGTAGCCACCAAAAAAACTAAGTTTGAGCACCAAAAACAAGCAAAATACTGATCGCGTCATGTCAGCAGGCATTTGACGGCACAAGTCAGCAAAGTTGCTGTTTTATTCTAAACACCAGTTAGCTGGTAGACAGCATGCCCCTGGTTTAAGGTTTCTGTAGCCTTGGTTATGTTTATTTTCAGCTTTTCTACCATGAATGCTGCTATTAACACAAAGCACATGCAGTTACTGCTCTGTGTCTGCTCAGCGCTACCAGAGGCACTTGTCTGTCAACAGCAGCCACTGGAAATTCAGCAAGTGCCCTTGTGTGCTGGACGTGGAGCTGCGACCGTCATAACCCTCTAGAGCTTGGTCTGTGAGTATATCCTAATTGAGGGCTGCTTCATAGAGTCATCAGAACCTGTGCTTGTAGATTGACTTCTAGATTATCAATACTATCCCAGAATTTTTTTTCTTTCATAGTATTTTATGAGCAAATTTAGGAACACATGTGCTGGTAACAGTGTATATACTGTCAGGCAGTAACAGTACCATGCATCATTTACACTATAGTAGGCTGGGATTGTCTAAGATGCTGTAAATGAACCAGTGTGCTACTGCCATCTAGTGGAGGTGTCCGGTAATGCTGGAACGGTGGGTTTGTGTGTTCAGTAGATATCACATGCTTGCCAACACTAGTTCTTGTTTGTTAACCCTTGTATTGTCTCTCTATGTACAGGGTGATTGGAAAGTAAGTTCACACATCAATGATATTGCGTGTTGATGTGGTAAACTTACTTTCTGATCACCCTGTATATCCCTGTTTTTTTGCTTGTGTGAGGTAAATACATTGGCATAGATACCTAAGAACTGCAACATGCTTAAACCTGGATTACTGTTTGCTGAAAATTACCAAAAGTAATCTGATCACAGTACTTACATTTATAATTACTAAATATTACCTTCAAGTACCAGTAACAACTTGGGTAATTTACAAATTCCTTTACCATATTTAAACAATTACAGACTTTATTTAAGGAAGTTTGAGTGTTTTATGTATTTGATTGATGTCCTCTCGTTAGACAGTGGAAGGAGATTAACTTCTCTGTACAAAACGGTGTTTCACTGGAGATACAAAGAGCATTATGGGTAACTGCGAGAAGGTCTATACTGTATCTCCTATTGTACACCTCTTTCCCTGGTAACACTCCAGATTCTCGAGCCACTCAATCATGTCTCAACAATGAGGCAAACCTGCCGACAAGTTAATCTCATTGTGTGTCAGTGCTTTCTCCCTTCGTTCAGTGCAGCGCAGTGATTTATTTTGGCACGAACCTTATCACAGATATTTGTTTTTTAACGTTGTAGTGTGCTTGGTTTCTTGCCATGTAATACAAGCCAAGGCTTTAACTCTAATTATAGACTGGAGTGCAAACAACACAGGTCACTTTTCTGGGTCATGGTGTGTTTAAGTGACAGGAGCTGCACAGTGCATTCTTGCTATAGCAGGTTTTGCAATCAAATCCTGCAGACAGGGAGGCAAAAGGGTGAAGCGATAGCTCAAGGTGAAGAGGCTGGCTGAATCAACATTCAAAGATTTTTGAGACGTCTTGATGAAACACAAAAGCAATCTGCATTTCATGATAAAGACACACATTTATTCCAATGGATGGCCCCTGGTCATATCGCCCAGGTTGATATGAACGGGTATCCTGCATGTTACTGGATAGCGTGAGTGAGTCAGCAACCTGTCCAGCACACTCACTGGCTTTGAAAAGGACAGCCCAGCCAACTGGTGGGTAAACTGAACCAAGTAGTAAAACTGAACTGTAGCATGCCGGACACAGCATGTGCATTCCAGCGAAGACCATCATTCCTCTGCAACAGCGTGGTCAGGCTGCAGATCGTCAGTAATACCTGAGTTCAGATTGCATCAAATGTTTCGGATGATTGCAGTCAAGGTGCCTTAAGTTTATTTTGGGACAGTGAGCTAAATCGTCTTCAGCTTTCAGTGTGATAAGATCCAGCAGTAATTCAGTTAGGCAAAACTGTAAGTCAGATAGTTAAAGGTTTGGGCTGGTGCCTCCTTCAGCACACGGGTACTTCAGAGAGGACTGTCAGGGAATCATAACAACTTTGTGTTTTTGTTCAGTAAGCATTTGAATTTGTTGTTACTGTGTATCAGATTCTGTTAGATTTGTGCTGTTGAGTTTTATCTGGGCTTCTTGTTTTACATCTACTCGACACAAGCTGTGCGGTTCACATCACGCTAAAGGTCATCAAATCCAAATGTATACTTGTATTTAAGAACTTTGCTGACAGCTCGTTAGCTTGGGTCCTGTTCTGTCAGGACAGGATCATCTGGCACGTCACATAATGGGATGTTATCCTGCGAGTGCAAACTTGAACTTACCAACAAAGGAGCTGCTGTTTCTGAAGCCAGTTTGCATGAGAAAGAAGCTCATCCATCCTCTTGTTTTACTTTCCTGAGTTTCTCTGCAGAGAAACCCAGACAGTCAGCCCGGAGTGGTTAACCAGTTAGTTACACTAATGTAACATTGCAGCAGTATACCTGGGGCTCATTCCAAGTGGGGCAAGGAGGGTTGCTCCAGCCGTCAATTCATTATTCAAGCAAGCTTTAAAACGATTAACAGCGTTATTTGTTTAGGAAGTCATCTGAACTGTTTTTTACCACACATACACATCCTCTTCTTGTTGAGTGCAAACCACACCTTCTCGATAACCCTGAGGAGACACCTGCCCAGAATGGGGTCTACTGCAGCAAGAATGACCCCTGTGATACTGCTGGTACTGTGTATACAATGGATTTTATACTGCAGCTCTGTTAGGGAGCTAGAGGATGGGTGTAGAGGATGGGTGTTATTGTGGGCAGAGGATGGGTATTTCTGCATGCACTGGCGCTCAGCAGTGTCTGGCAGACAAAAGGCTGCAGGGTCACCAAAGGCTTTCTTTTTATTCACACTGAGTCTCTGTAACTTGTTAACAGCTTTGTCTGGCTCCAGACAAACTGACAGCAACAACAACGACAGAAAACGACTCAAAATGATGCAAAGTATGAAGACGGTTTTGTTGCCCCGCTGAGCTGGTGAAGGAGCCCTTTGTTGAGGCTGTGTGAAATATGCTTTCAGAACAGAACAATGCAAGGATTATGTTGGATGTTAGCAAGAGAGCACTAAAAGGGCAGTCTATAACCAAGAAGGATGGAAGGCATACTGGTGTATCATCGACATGTTCATAATAATACATTTAACAACCTAATATATGCATGTTCTCTATCATAAATCAGTTTTGCTGTATATAATATATATATATATATATATATATATATATATATATATATATATATATGTGTGTGTGTGTGTGTGTGTGTGTATCTATATATATGTGTGTACATATAGTGTAATGTATACATAATAATGTGATATACAGATATGATGGACATCAGATATGGATGATACAAGAGCACTTTGTCCTATTCCTCGCACACATATCTGTGTCTCTCATGCAGCTATTGGATAGAAGTGTTACTTGAGGTCATCATGGTCAATGCTTTGCACTGATCCTTGTCCGAATTCCGAACAGGAACTCAGTGTTCTGGCTCTGGCTCTGTTCGTGGTTTATTAGCTGCAATGTTATGCCTGCATTGTGGCGAGCGCCCTGGGGCACGAGACAATCCAGCTCTCAGTTCTGTTCCTCTGGGCTGCATACATTCCTTGAACTGGGCAAAGTTTCAATGAAAGCCCTGGACCAGTAAGCATGTCTTCCCATTTTATGAGGCAACGCAATCCAGATTTGGTTGTTGAAGCCACTTGCTGGAGCTGCCATTCCAGACAGGCGCATTTCAAAGCATTCCCGTAATACCGTACTAAAAATACACCAGGGTTAATGTAAATGACCAGTATTCCTGCTCATTGTTTGAAATGAAATGATTTTTTTCTTTTTAATTCTGACAGCCCTGACCCTTCGACTTCTGTCCTGGGTGTTTTAATTGTGAAGTAAGAGGTCTGATTATATTGTAACACGGTTGAAGTTTGCGAGTCTTGCCTCTTCCGAGTATAAACCCACGCTTGTTATAATGGGAGTTGTATTAAGTCTTATGGATGTGACTCATTAAAGGAGTGTGTAGCGCTGCCATATGCTTTCTCAAACGAGGTGGACGTCACTGTGTGTGTCTGTGTTTCACAGGAAGCAATGGGGAGAATGGCAGGAGCTGGGAAGATCATTGAGTCAAACCCTGAGCACAGCAGGTGAGTTTCTCTGTGGTTTTGCTTCAGCTTCTTTGGACACTAAAATGTGTTTATAGCCTAATAACAATGGCAGTGTTCAAGGGTGGGTAAAAATTTTAAAAAGGGGTTAATCAAGGCTTGGCTAGGCACTTACACACTGCATTAGCAAACTGCTTTTTACAGACGGAGCGATGACACTAAATGGGTAGATGCTCTTTCAGATAATACGTTTTGAAATGTGGGATTTTAAGCAAATGGCTCCACCTGCCTGTTATAAATGACAGCTTTACAAGTACATGTATATTTCACAGAAAGTGGGGCCTAGGTGACCTTTGTTCCATCTGCTCACCCGTTTCAAAATGTTTATTAAAAAATACATACATGTATTAAAAAATGAATGCATCAGGTCTAAACTTGTGTCTCCTCTCATCTCTCACACACACACACTCTCACTTGTTTTCTCCTCAGTTTCTACGATAAGAAGTACAAAGTGTTCCGGAGACTGGTCGAGCTTCAGAAGGAGTGCAGAGCCCTCATGCAGGACTGACTGTAATGAAGGGAGATGGGGGCAGCTTCCCACAGTCAAAACAGAGGCTCATGTACTGGAATTGCTGCCGGTTGATGGGAGCTGGGCATCTTAGCTTTACTTTGTCTGGGAACCGCCAAGCTTCCAGAAGCATCTACACATAACCCTAATCCTAATATTAAATCACAATGTTACTCCAAGCCTGTAACGTAATCCTAATTTTATAGTCGCTGTCAAATTGCGGGTGCTATTAAAAGCTAATTAAAGTGACAGTGCATTTCAGAGCTGCTCCACATCCAGCAGATCAATGCACTGGGGTAACGTTCAGATGGTGTGAAAGTGTATTTACCCCAGAGAAAGGGTACCGGCTTCAGTACACTGCCTTTCCGGAGAAGCCAACCACAAGACGGGCAAGATGGGCAATTACGTATTTTGTGACGTTTTGCCAATCGGAGACCTTTCACCCTTGGGGAACCAACAAAAGTGATTATACTGTAAATACAGTATAATCGTAAATCTCGAAAAACTACTCACTTCTAAATCTTTTGTAGTCATTTTTGTATTACTTTAGTATAAATACATTTTAATTTGGATTCATATGTTGTTTTTTTCTGACTTATGTGAACGAAAAGACACGCATTTGCCCGTTTTCCCATTGGAAATAGTGATATTTTGAAATATCACTGTCCTGGTCACAAAAGCAAAGTTTGTGGGGAATAATAGCCATTTTCTATACTTTTGAGGCATAAGCAATTAGGAAATAACACTTACTACCCAGGAACAAAAAAATAATAATAATAATTGTTACACGGTGTAATAATAATAATAATAATAATAATAGTAAAACTTTATTGACATACAGTATCTACATCAATATGACATAAAGCATGAGCCACACTGCTCAGAACAAACATTAATACAAAGTTTATACAATACAGTTACATATATAGGAAACAAAAAACATGTACATACTTACAGCTTTAATGGTACAACAATATCCCATGACAGACACACCAAGCCAGGCCTGTCTCAATAACAGCTATAACATACTGCTTCCATTAGGTCCCTAGTCCAGGTTTGGTCCCGTGACCCTGTCTCTCCCGTCCACAAACACAGTGTCCACAGCTCCGCTCCCTACAGCGAGTCTGACAGCACTCCTTGCGTGGTGCTGTTGGCAATGTTGGCTCTCTCTGGCCCCATCTGCTGGTTGATATTGATCATGCAGATGAGCAGGAGGAACACCACCATCAGATGATCCACGGCCCCCAGGACCCCGCACAGCGGCTCTGGAAAGACGCCGAGCAGGGAGGAGAGTGACACGACGGCCCCGCAGCAGCACACAGCAATCCTCAGGCAGAAGATCCACACCACCCCACCCATGGTGAACAGCCCCCTCAGGGCGAGGCTGAGGAACAGGGGCATGTCGTAGAGGTAATCCGCAACCTGCACAGAACCAGAGGGCAGCGCAGTGAGCCCTGGTGGGCCTGGAGACTGATCCCCGCACGACTCCGCGCTATTTCACAGTCTCAAGCACTGCAGACCTGTGGATAGGTCTAGGGAAGATTACTCCACTGAAATCTGCAGAGTAGTATAGAGACAACTTCCCACAAATCAGCAGACCAGCGTGCTGATATCATAGATTAATATATATATATAGTGCTCCCCTTTTTATTTTACTGTCTGTCTCTGTCTCAAGAAATCATTAAGTTTTGAAAACACTGAACTGGTGAAGGGCCGTTATACAGGACTTACCATGAAGTAACCGAATTTGTTTCTTAATGAACTGTGAAAGGGAACACTCTATATATACAAGCTGAAATCAATCCCACACATGGGTGGGGTGAATATCAGCTTGTATTTTACAGCAGCCTACAATAAAAAAAAAAAAACGTATGTGTGTGTGTGTATGTGTGTGTGTGGGGGGGGGGGGGTGTAGGTGTATGTGGGTGTGTATGTGCGTGTGTGTACGTGTGTGTGTGTGCAGGTAGGCTGTACTTACGGGGCGGGGCTCTCCAGAGAAGCGTTTATTGTAATCCCTGATGTCTAGCAAGACCTGTCTCTGCTGTTGATCTCTCTGGTTTTCATGAAAGAGGTTGCACAGAATACTCACCTGAATAAAGGAAACAGGGTTATGATGCACTGTATCCTTTAGCACTGGACCAACACTATCGGAACTCCATATGTACTCTATGAATATATCTCACGTGTGAGCTCAGAGCAATTCCAGGTTTCGTTTTAATTAACTTACTTGTTGTCTGCAGAGAGGGCAGCTGATCGCTCCAAGCCACGAGCCATGCCTCCAGTATTCAATTAAACAGGGAGCTGAAAGGAGAATCGCTCTTTGAATATGATGTTGCTTTATCTAATATTCAGGATTGTTTTACGCCAATTGAGGAGCCACTGTCAGGTTAGACCTCATAGTCACCAAGCCCTTAAGACGGGGTGGTGTAGCTGCTCCCCGAAAGCAAGGGAACACATTACAGGTTAGGGTTTCTGACAGTCATCTAAACCTATAAAAGGATCAGTGCCACTGCTACTGATGTCATGTGTTCCTCTCTCTTTCTGTAGAACAACCAATTCAACCAAATTAATCTGGGCAGAGGAAAATTTCTCAAATGTGGGAGCTAACTGATTTTTCTTCCAATGCTATTGCCTTCTCGACCCACACCATGTGTTCACCTAAAAAGTCTTTCCCATGACAGAATCTGAAACGAGGTTGAAGAGGATGCTATTAATGCACAAATATCTACTAATGCACAAATGTTGTTGGGAAGTTAACACTGCAGTTGTCTCTTTGAAGTAGTGCTGCCTGCCGGTTAGGTACCTTGCACTGTATATTGTAAATTACATCATCCTTATTTCCTTATTTCTGCATGATGAAATACTGCCGCACTACCTAATGTGAACAGAACTGCACAACAATGTAAACATCCATTGCAAGTAAGAGCTGTAAGGACTGGCTGACACCTCCCCATTGACCTGCATTATCTTGCTCCAGAGCCTTTATCTCTTTGTGGCTAATTAGCACTCGTCTCTGTGTCCTGGTAACCTGCACACCCTTACAGCATGGATCTGTATTGACGTCAGCCAATGTTCAGTCCTGCTAACCTGCACACCCTTACAGCGTGGATCTGCATTGACGTCAGCCAACGTGCAGTCCTGGAAATCCACATGTCACACAGAGAGGTTTGTTGCTTTAAAAACGGGCCACACACAGTAAAAGAATAACCACGGCTTTCACCCAGTGCATCAGGAAGTAGGTCATAAGAGCAGTTAATCATTCATTCACCATCACACGAGAAAGCAGCAGGAGAGGGGTGTGTGTGTGTGTTATCAAACAGTGCTGGTCACAGAGAAGCAGTTATAATGCAGGGATCTCTTCACTATGGCCAGGATATTTACAGTTATTTTTTACAGATATTTACAGTTTACAGTTGCTATTCAAAAACAGACAACAAACAACTTGTATTTGCGTGACCATAACTGAAATGTCTGCGTAGTTTAGTTTCATTGAAAATGGTTTTAGTCCTTTTGTGATAACACTGTGCTAATGCTGATTTGGGGTAAAGGGCTTTGTGAATCTAGGTAATAGATGAGCCTACCACAGAAGAGGTGTCCGCAGTTCGTTTCCACAGGGAAGGTGGCTGTCTGGAGGCACACGGGGCAGTGGGAGTCATTGTGGAAACACAGCCTGCTGTGTGCGTGTGATTCCTAACCAAAGGAAAAAAAGAATGAAAGTGCATGTCAATGCATTGAATCCACTCCCCTATGCATTTGATTTTCAATGACAGTATAAATTCACAGCCACCAAGGGTTCTATTGTAATGATCTAAACCACAGCGATGTAAATACCGAACTATATTAACCCCGCAGAAGTGAATTATTGACCCCCTTATTAAGATCTGCCACTCTTTCAATTCACTTAAACAGACACCTTCCAGAGTTATAGTAGTGAGTTGGTATGCGTGTGTTCTAGCCCCCATTCTTTGCATCATCTCTTTACTGTTGAAGTAAAATGATATCTAGAGTATACTGTCATTGTACAGCTGATTTAAAAGGTTTAATCATTATGGAGCTGATTTTACAGTACCTTAAAAAGAGTAAACCTCACACTACAAGCTATTATCATTAACCTGCTCACCAAAAACTCTGATCATATACCCTACAACTACTCTGTAAAAACTGATTTTGCAAGGTTGGCAACACTGATAATGGTTTCAGTACCAAAGGAGACGAAACCTTTGGGACAACTTAACTTCACCCAATGAACTACAGAGCTGGAAACCTACTGTAATACTGAACTGTACAACCTGTCAAAGTCTTGTGATTCTTAAACACACAGCAGACAGGCTCCTCCCCCCTCCTGAGAAGGTTTTATTAGTGTGGTTTACCTTTCTCTTTATTAATCTGTCATTGTCATGACCGGAGGCAAAGGCTCTACTCACTTTGTAATTAACAGGCAAATAACAGCAGACGTCTCTCGGAAGGACCATGCTCAGGGTGGTTAGACTTTGTGCTCCTGTGGGGTCTTTAATTAGGTCAGATCTGAAGATAAATAAACACAAATCATCATAAACAAATGCAATTCCAGTAAGCTGGTTGCTGACATATCATATCAGAGCACTGACACCTTGCAGGTATTTGAGTGTTCTGTGGGCATCGGGTGGAGCAAGAGTTTTGAGTACTTAATTTTGTATTTGAAAAATTCATTTAAACACATTAAAAATCTAAAAGTTGCTTTTATCTCAGGAATTCTTGTACACAGAAGCATGATTGAAAGGTGTTCAGATCTGAGCTATTCAATGGTTTGGTGGCATTGACCTAAGGTCAAAGGTCACATGGCAAAGCGTACATAGGTAACAAGAGCTATCCTGAATTGACACATTGTCCTAGGTCTAGGGTACCTCCACGATTCTAGCACTGCAGCTGACCACTGAGACGATGATCAGTGTAGCAGCAGTGCCATCATGTGTGTGAGATTCAGTGTTTATTCTCTCATTCTTGGTCCTGTTCACTGTTAATATACTAGCCTAAGTCAATACACTAGCCTTTCATCCCTGGACATGAGAGAAAAGGCAGCTTTACAAATGGTGTCAACTCTGCATCACAAAATGTGGGTACTGCATGCAACCTCCACAAGAGGGGCCAAGTGGATGAGCTGATGAGATGGGAGAAAATCACATTGCACTGCTTGCTGTGCTACCCCTGCTCTCGGCATGGACAAGGGGATGGGGGGACATACAGGACTTCAGTCTCCAGAGGGACTGAAGTGTCTTCTACCAGCTATTGTGACAAATGAACCACAAAAAAATCATAGAAGTAATAATAATAAAATGGTACAGTATTG
The DNA here is from genome assembly GCF_017654505.1 of Polyodon spathula. Lineage (NCBI taxonomy): Eukaryota > Metazoa > Chordata > Actinopteri > Acipenseriformes > Polyodontidae > Polyodon > Polyodon spathula. The sequence continues at coordinate 2,094,858 of NC_054547.1, read as the reverse complement.
GATATAAACAGGTCATTATCAAAAGCATTGCATGTTACAATTGCATAATAAAACTACTGTGCTACAGCCAACTTTAAACACACTGCAAGTGGTATTCAACATAATATGAATAAAAGAACCACACTGTGCTGAAGGAAGAGTTTAATCAACGCTTACCTTGTGCTAGGACCTGAGCAGTGAGTACCCATGAGGTGAAGAGTCTGTGTGAAGGGAAAGAAACTGAGCGGACGCTCTTTCTGGAAAATGCTGCAAGGCAACGTCACTATACATAATGCATTGGACAAACCCAGCAATCATTAACCACACTCCTGACTGCCAGAGGCTACTGCTAATGAGGAAACACATCACGATGAAACGTTGGCTACTCCCATTACAAACTACCCACCAACCAGACTGTTTTCTAAACTGTAACTTACAGTAAGTAAATAAATAATTATATGTATTTATTTCTTTTGGTTAATGACTGACAGGCATGCCAGCTCAAACACTAACCTTGGCCTTGAAAGCTGTATTATGATGACATGACCTAGGAGAGGCCACGGTGAGGTCATGAAATGTTTTTGATGAAGCAATCATGTAATTACAGTTACACAATGAAATGTAATGTGGGGTAAATGAGTGAGCCGCTTCCTGAAATGGAGGTCACTATAACGGCACTGTGGCCGGTAACCCAGAGGTGTAGCTATAAGAACAGAAACATGTTAAAGAGAAGTACTTTTCAATGTCATTTATTTCCCTTTTTATCATGTTTGCAACCATTGGGAACAGTTTCGGGTTCTGAAGCGCCAATATATTATTCACTTTATTCTCTATATTGGTCTTTATCTGGCTTTGAGTTTGCCTAGCACTGATCCGCCCTTCCTCATTCTACCCAAACCATGTGACATTTACCTCTTTTCCGCTGTATAACCAAGCTGGGCGGCTTAGGAGGAGCCTGGTTGTTTTTGCACTGCAGAACCCAATCCGTGCATGACATCATGAGCGATGAGTGCGTGGGGTCACGTGCAGATTAAGCTGTATTAAGAGGCACTGTGTTTGAGTTGAGAATGGTGGATCCAGATATGCTTGTTTTTTTATTCATTTTCGTTCTTCATATATTACCGAATACAACTGAAACGCAACGATGGTCTGATTACACAAAGAGAAGAATGCTTTTCGGAGAGAGCAGTGATTTGGATCTGACGAGCAAGATACTCTGCCTTCAATGTCCCAACGTAATGACGAAAATCATGAACCCCACCCCTGGCCATGACTCCGAGTAGATTCAGGTGTGTAGCGAGGCCAGAGTTTCAGGGTTTGTCTTCACTCGGCTCGACAAATAGCCAGTGGAAAACCACCCCTACTGTGGGAGCCCTAGGCCCTCGAAGGTGCCAGTGGAAAAGTGGGTAAATGTGACTTTTGACCCAACTTACATAGGGAGTTGGGACCAGCAAAGTTGAAAGGCCATTTTGTCACCTGGTTTGACTGGAATCCAGAGGTCAGTTCAGTCCTAGGCAGTTAGAATTATCCAGACAAGCTCACAGCAAGTTCAGCGCAGAGCACAGAGCAGGTGTGATATGCTTCCCCCTCCGCAGATCCTCACAATCAGCCATGAGGAGTCGTTCTGTTTTAAAAGCACATTTTAGTAAACTAAACCAAAGAACCATGAGGTTGTGTAACCAGCAAATACAAATCTGGATTGAAATGATGCAATATCCACTTTTATTTCTTCTGTTTACCTTAGATTTTTTTTAAATAGAAAGCACTCAAGGCCGCATTGCCTCTAGGTTATGTACACAGAATTTCTTTGTGGAAGAGAGGTCACAAAACTTTATCTTTCTACCTTTCCCTTGTCCTGAGCTGCTCTGCCAAGTGTTAGAAACTTTTCACTTGAAAACTCAGTTCACTTAGTTAGTATTTACAGGGATCCTTCAATTGAATAAAATTGAAATTTACCTTTAAACCGTTAAGTAGCAAATGTATTTTTCTTTGGAAAAAATCACAACACAAGCTGCATTTATGTCCTTGGATAGATTATAAATCAATATTTATTCACAGAACAAAATGGAAATCCTTCTTCTTGGCTACAAACTGCAGCATCCTATTTTGAGGGCAGGCAAGTTAGATGTGCCTATAAACAGACCAGTTAAATGTTTTCTATAACTGCAGAATTAACAGGTACATTTACACTTAACCTTTGCGGTTGACAAAATTAGAGTAAGTTATCATAATAGTTAAAGAGCACATTGATATATCATCATCATCTTTCTAGAGCGCCTTTCATAGTGGACCACCATCACAAAGTGCTTTACAAGATACAAAACTAGGGTGTGTGAACTATGCATCAGCTGCAGAGTCACTTACAACAACGTCTCATCTAAAAGACAGAGCACAAAGAGGGTCACACAATGAGTCAATAGCTGAGCTGGGATTTGAACTGGGGACCACCTAGTTATAAGGCCTTTTTCTTTAACCACTGGACCACACAGCCTCCCATCAATAAAACACACAGATGCCAGTTAAAAAATGCTCCAAAAAATTACAAAGTAGCCAATCCTCAGTGAGGACAATGGCACTTAATGAGTGAAACCATTAATGACAATTTATAACTTAAATAAGAAGTCAACTGCATGCTGACCTGTGTGGCACTTCAACGGTTAAATGCGTGAGCCCCACCTCCTATACACGTAGCACAACAGTCACCTGGGCTACTTCTACCTATCGCCATATAAAAGCAATATACCGGCCCCAGCACTACCTTATTGGTTAAAAATTAGGAATGCTCGCGTCAATCTATACTAATGTTTATGCATTAGTACAGGGCAGCCAAGTCACAATACACACGCACACATTTGCCCCTAACCAATCCGATTTCACTGGGTAGTCAACGCTAGTTGCGTACACCGTTCATTCACGGTAGGACAAAACATAGGAGGTTACGTAATTTTACAAAAAAAAAAAACACTCTCAGGTGAGGTCAGCAGCGGTGTTGGGGGGTTAAAATTACTGTTGACAGGTGTAGAGGAGAGAACATAAAACAAGAAATAATGGAAGTAAACAAAACGGTGCTATGCGAGAGCCTTATTATTTGGGTAAGTGTACTAAGGTTATGAATTAGAATCGCTGTAAACGCGTATCTATGTGCAAACGGACGTCGATGGTTTGCAGTTTGCTTCGGTTTGTCAAGAATTCTCCTTCCGCAGGTGTTAGCGGTTACACTAGATTACAGTTCCGCTACAGGTAAAGAATACAACCAAAATGCATTGCCTAGAAACTATTATCGTCAATTAATCATTTGAATTGTTAATAAAACGTAGGATATGTTCTCTTTGCGTGTTTTGAACGATGTCACGATCTGGATGGTAAAGATCCAGATTAATAGTAATAAAAATAATTAAAAAAAAATGTGTGTTACCTTAGCAACTGAATACTAAAAAAAAAAAAATCTTTTTTTATGATTAGCGCTGCGTTGTTGCTGTGTGTAGATCGTATTTATTTATTTTTTATTTTATTTTATTTTATTTTTTCCACTTTGACTCTGTAAAACTCGCCTTTCTCCAAACCACCACACTACAGTCACTTCCTGTGCAGAAGGTACGACTCAGAGCTTCCCAGCCGCATTATTGCTGGAGTCCGCAAGGGGATCAGATACGATATACATCATATATTATATTAGTTTAATGGTCTTCGGTTCTGAGTGTACCTGTATGTGCTTTGCAGTGCTGAAACAGTAAAGGGTTACGCGAAATTAGTTAGGGCAGGGGGTGAAATACAGTATCGCAGCCCAAAAAAAAGTAGCCTATTTAAAATGAATTGAAAAATCCATGGCCAGTTCAACAATTCCCAGACTATCTGAACTCCCCAGTTTATAATTTCTAGGTGGTTTATAATTTCTAGGTCAGAAAGCACAAAGACCTTGACGTGCTGTCACTGTTAACTGCTCCAGTCCTGTTAGTACTGGATTCAAGGACACTGTGTTAACAGTTCTTCATTTGATCTACAGGCTGATTGACCTGCAGCTCATATGTATCAATACTATTTTTTTGGGTTGCTACACCTAGTTCAGCATCTGAAGATAACTTGATGGCCATTTAAAATAGGTCAAGTGATCTAGGTTTTATTTAAAATGCTATGGGTTTGTTTTTCAGATTACTTTCTTGTTTGCAGAAAGAGAGGTCAGGTTTCAAGCTCATGTAGGACAATGCGCTGTTACTGTTAGCGTACATAAAGAGAATATCCTGTGCATACTTCCAGATTGTGTGTCAGCTTTGCACCTCCTCAGTTTCCAGATGCAGCAGCAAGCTTATTCTTATCCACAGCAGGAACCCCCATGACCTAGACAACTTGTACCGTGGGCTAAGCTGTCACTAGTCAGTCTTCATTCAGTTAGCCTCTATGCATCTTGCTGTATTCAGATATTAAATAGGTGCAGCCTCTAGCATTCAAGCTGCCGTGGCAAAACGTTTTTTTTTTTTTGCTGAGCTGTAATGTTGGTGTCTAAAAAGAGTTTCAAATGTGTAAGCAAGTAAACAATACAAAGAAGCAAAAAAAAAAACTTGAAAGGAAAATGCATGTATGAACCTGTATATCAGCATGTCAGATGTCATCGCTTGTGTTTACTTTCAGTTTAAGGACGGTCCTTTTTCAGGAGGTTAACACTGTGTATCCCAGTCTCAGGTTTCTGGTTGCCAGGCTGTCTCCTTTTTTTTCTTAAGAATGGTAGTATCAAATGTGATCACAGTAAGCTTTTAATATGGTAATCTGAACCATGCACAACTCAACTGTTTGGTAATATTGGATAATAACAGTAGGACTGGAGGAAGTACATGTGTAAACAGTTTGCACCATCTCTATACTCCAGTGGACAGCCGGATGGGCATTGTGATTCCAGTTTGCTTTTGACAAACTCTGATGCCAACAGTAGGCTGGGTGATATATTGCTATAGCCTACAAGGAGTGTTTGAAAAGTGCAGCTCGTGGATGGAAGTTAGACGCTTATTGCATAGTCGTTAATAGGCATTCCTGGCTATTTCTGTGAACTGACTTGGGCTCCCCTGAGCTTTCCCTGTTTGTGGTTTACCAAATTCAGCTCTTCTGTAACCAATTTTACATTTTTACAAGGGTGAACTTTTGTAACTGCTTCTCGTTCCTTTTTCTAGTTAGAGACCTTCAACACCCCTTCACCATGTAAGACTGTACATGATCTCACCAGTGGAGTGGCAATGGCACAGGCTCTTCATCAAATGTAAGCTCCCTCCATATCTTTTGTGTACAGTATTAGTGCAGGGATGGAAATAAGACTCTTGTTGCATAGCACTCACCATTCCAGTTTTTACTGTGAGCTTGATTAGCCACAGTGTGCAGTATATGTAACCAGCGCAGCTGTGTCCTATTAAGCTCACAGTAAGACCAGAAATGGATCAAACAGCTGTGCAGTGGGTCTTATTTCCAACCTTGGAGTGAGTTCTATATACAGATGATGTGGTAAGCTTAGTTTCTGATCACCCTGTGTGTGTGTGTGTGTGTATGTCTATATATATATATATATATATATATATATATATATATATATATATATATATATATATATATATATATATATATATATATTAAATTTATGTTGCATTCCATGTCAATTTCAACTTTCACAGAGACCCCTCCTGGTTTAATGAAACATGGCTGAGTCGTATTAAAGAGGATGTCGGTGACAACTGGAGACTGAAGGTAGGGTTTCAAATATGGTAGTCAATGTCTTTACACACTCACAAATGCTTTCACAAACACACAATTACCCATTGAGAGCACTGAAGATCTACGGACGGCTTCCGTTCTCGCTGACAAGCCTGTCGGCTCTTTTTACCTGCCGAACATAAGCAACAAATGTACAGCTTCCAAAAAATAGGAGCCCGGCTAGGCTCTGCTACTGCTAAAATTCAAAAACAGGCATATTTCTGTTGCATTATTGTTGTATTCATTTATGTTATTGAGGAAGTCAAAAATTAGACCGGGCTGATGTATGCACTTGTTAATTATATCATTAATGCTGGCCCTGGTAAAAGTAATAATAATAATAATAATAATAATAATAATAATAATAATAATAATAATAATAATAATATTAACTGTAGCATCTCCGCTGTGGTTAAGCCCTCTGAACTGTGAGCTCCAGAGAATGTCAGTGTTTGTCATTGAGGAAACTCTGCTCTGTTTTTGCTTAGGTGAACAACCTCAAGAAGGTCCTGCAGCTGCTCGTGGATTATTACAACGAGGTAACCCCAGGGCCGCCTCTTTACTTTTAAACTTGTATTCTGGAATGCACTGGCACCCTTTGCATTATTGACCCTTTTAAATCCTTACACATTCAGACATCCACCAGCTGTTCTGTTTCAGAGGTTCTTTTCAGATATCATGTCAGAGCTGTCTCCGTACAGGTTCTGGCACAGCAGGTCTCGGAGGTTCTTTTCAGATATCATGTCAGAGCTGTCTCCGTACAGGTTCTGGCACAGCAGGTCTCAGAGGTTCTTTTCAGATATCATGTCAGAGCTGTCTCCGTACAGGTTCTGGCACAGCAGGTCTCAGAGGTTCTTTTCAGATATCATGTCAGAGCTGTCTCCATACAGGTTCTGGCACAGCAGGTCTCAGAGGTTCTTTTCAGATATCATGTCAGAGCTGTCTCCGTACAGGTTCTGGCACAGCAGGTCTCAGAGGTTCTTTTCAGATATCATGTCAGAGCTGTCTCCATACAGGTTCTGGCACAGCAGGTCTCAGAGGTTCTTTTCAGATATTATGTCAGAGCTGTCTCCGTACAGGTTCTGGCACAGCAGGTCTCAGAGGTTCTTTTCAGATATCATGTCAGAGCTGTCTCCATACAGGTTCTGGCACAGCAGGTCTCAGAGGTTCTTTTCAGATATTATGTCAGAGCTGTCTCCGTACAGGTTCTGGCACAGCAGGTCTCAGAGGTTCTTTTGAAAAGAAACACGGTGACTGCTTTTATATAACTGTCCGTTCTGTTTCGCACTTCTCTGTGTGTATTTTCCTTATGCTGGTTGGGATGTGCTGCACTGAAGGTGTGTCAGCATATGCAGATGCCCAGTCAGTCAGTCAGTCAATCCATTCGTCTGCATGTCTTCACGTTTATTCCAGAGAAGTGCTTATTCAGTTGATATGAAGGCATTCTGTAGCTTATTGAGATTATCTGGGGGTAAGTAAAGCACTCTGTTAGCTGCATGGCAGATGTAATGAGATGTTTAAACTCACGCACAGATTTTGTTTTTCCAGAATACATTCAGATTATCATGACCTTGGAGGAATCGGTACAGCATGTTGTTATGACAGCAATTCAAGAGGTAATTGTAATGCTAAAGAGGTCTTCCATAATTATATGGTTTCTTTAAAGCCTTGGTTATGTCACCTTAAGTCCATCTTTTTGATGAAGTAACAACAGGTGATTTAGCTTTTGTCTTAAGTACCACCTATAATATAGCTGCCTCATAACGACTGGAGCTATCTACCTATTGTGTTTTTAGTGTGACACCGTGATTTACATTATATTAAAATAAGGAGGCGTCCGACCCATTCGGTTGTTTCACAGGGAATCTCTTTTGTCTGTTTTTTAGCTGATGAGCAAGGAAGCCATGGCTGCTTTTGGAACTGAAGTATCAGGGGATTGTGAGCAGCAGGTAATAGTCTTGGGATTCAGCAGAGAAGCATGCAGAGGATAGCAGTGTTGTGTGTGTTTTTTTTTTTATTTCATTTGAACAACGCTGAGCTTACTGAGCCAGCCAGCCAGTTCACGGTGATGTCCAAGGGCTCACTGGTGTACAGTGCTCTGTGATCTTTCCGCCAGGCTGCCTGTACCCATCTCTGGCATCTGTAAATGACTCTTTGTAGTTTGATTGGCAATTGAGTAACAATGCCAAGAGCCAGGCTAGCTTTCTCTGTTGCTCTGTAGAGTTCTGCTTTTAATGTATAGCGCTTGAGTCTCTGTTAAATTTTAGAATGAACATGTGAGTTAAACTTTTATTTTTATTCACAACAACAGTCAGGGAACTTGTCATGAATACCACTTCATTTTATTCATAAAAGCATTCTGTGAATAATGCAACAGTACATCGAGCTGTCTAACCTGCTGTTAATGTCCCACAATGTTTCAGCTGAAGAAAGCTCTGGAGGAGCTGGCTGAAGCCTTAGCAGAGAAGGACGAGCTTGCTCAAAGGTGTCAGGAGTTAGACATCCAGGTGGGTTTGCTGTAACATTTTAATTTACTGACAAGCACAGCAAAGTCCATTGTCATTACTGCACTGTTTTCTGACAGTGAATGTCTGAGAGTACAGTATATTAAAACATTTAAAGAAAGGGTTGTTAGCACTACATACTCATGTTTAAAAAGTTAGAATTAAAAGGCAGACCTAGTTTAGAATACAGAAGCAGGTTTAGCACTTGCAAACTGATTTTGGTTTGATTCCATGCTATTTATAGCTTTCAGATTTCACATGCTATTTTGGTGATCAATGAATGGTTCTGAAATAATAGTCCTTTTTATTTATTTATTTCATACAGGGGTGTTGTGGGAATTTGCATAATAATATATATATTTTAGGTTTTTATTTGTTTGTTAATGAAACATAGTTTTGCTGGGACTAATTTCAACAGATTCTGTAAATTGACATTTCCAGGAAGAGACAGAGGGTAAGTTTCCATACCAAAATGTAGCTGCAGCATGAGAATTGTACCTAACAAACAGTTAATCCCAGTATGCTCCAGCTCTATGAGTGCATCTAACATGTTTGGGGGTGGAGGGAAGGGTTGCTAAGTAACTAAAACCACGAGATCTAAAACCACGATACTTACTAACTAACCCCCCCCACCCCACCCCACCACCACACACACACACACACTTGATCAAGCCAGTTCAGAAGATGTATGTCTCTGTATTGCTGTCCTTCTCTATATATGCTCTAATGATACTTACAGTAAAACCCTAGACCCCCCCCACCCCACCCCACCACCACACACACACACACACTTTCTGCTCAACACAGGCTTGGTGTTCTTTCCTATGCATGTTTCCCCTCCAAGGCGGAGTCTTCAAGCACATGACTTGTAGCATTGTCATGTAAGGCTTTATGTCAACTTCATTCAAAGCTGCTGGGGTTTTGGATTCAGAATTTATGATTTTCACTTCTCATATTACATAGCAGTTGTATTTCTTTATAACCTGTAGTATAAAGTACTAATTAAACTTTCAGTAAAACCCTAGAACTGCAGTACTGTCCACAGCCCTGACGCATCATGCCTATCCTTTGTGATGCAGACTCGAAGCAGCGAAGGACGATTACCGAATCCACTGCGAGGAGCTGGAGAAACATTTGATCGAGGTGCAACACCGCAATGATGAGCTGACGAGCCTGGCAGAGGAGTCCCGAGCCCTGAAGGACGAGCTTGACGTTCTGAGGTAAGGAGGCAGGGAGCGGAGGAAGGAACTCATCACGGGCTGCTTTAGATTGTGTGCTGCAGCATGCAAAGTGCAAGCACTGCTCTGAAACAAGTCTGATATTTTGCAAGAGAAACTTCTTTAGATTCCAGACCCACTGGGAATTATGTTTGTAGAAGATGTAAAGAGTGCTTCTCTGCAAAGTGGAATGTGCATTGAGCTTGATGTTTACTGCCGAACTAGCTACATGGAGAAAGTAATCTAAAGAAAAGCAAAAGAAAAATACATTATTAGAAATATGTATGTTTGTGTGTGAAGAAGAAAAGTAAATGATAAACAGATAACTGATAGTATGGTTTTCTGATTTAAGGAATTGATTTAGTCTCTCTCTCTATATACATACTCTATTTAAACTTACATTGAATTACACACTGTTTTATATCCAATGTCTATCTGAAACTAAGAAAAGATATTGCAGCGAACACTTTGCTGTACAACTTGCATGAGGACCACCAAGGCTAACCCTTCAATTTTTTCTGTCTGCCACTCCAGGAGCTGCTCTGACCGGGCAGTGAAGCTGGAGGCATCAGTGGAGGGTTACAGGAAGAAGCTGGAGGATTTGGCCGACCTGCGCAGGCAGGTGAAGTCTCTGGAGGATAAGAACTTGACATACATGCAGAGCTCATTGAGCCTGGAGGAGGAGCTGAGGAAAGCCAACGCAGCGCGGGCACAGCTGGAGACGTACAAGAGACAGGTGAGGGTCAAACGCAATATCATCCCAGATGGCTTTACTGCTGTGTCAACGATGACGTATGCTAACAAGGAAAGTTTTGTTTCTTGTAAAAGGTTCACGAACTACACAAGAAGCTCTCGGACGAATCAAGGCGGGCTGATAATTTGGCATTTGAAATGAAGCAGTTTGAAGAAAAGTATGACACTTTGCTGAAAGAGAAGGAGGTGTGGCTGAGTTTTAATAATTAAATGTAGTTTTGTTATGGTGTTTATTACAGTGTTACACTATCACATAGAGAGTCACATGAACACAAAGTTCATTTTATAATTTTCATGGTTTCACCAACAGAGGCTGATCATTGAGCGAGATTCTCTTAAGGAAACAAACGAGGAGCTGAAATGTGCACAGGTGCAGCAACACCAGTTATTGCAAGCAGGTACAGTGTATCTCTGCAGAAAATGTGGATGTAAAATTCTCCTTAAGTTAAAGCACGATAAAAATAAACAATGTTTACATCAAAGGTGTGTTGAAAAGGAAACTCAATTATGCACGTGTTCCAGTGAATGCAAGAAAAAATAAAATAAAATTACCCACATCCAATGAATATTGCACTGAAATTGACATTTCTAATTGAAGGCATAATTCCTGCTGGGAGTCCCAGTCATGACACCTTTGCAGCTGAGATTCTGCCTATCGAGTACAGGTAAGCGATTTTATCTGGTTTATGTGGTAGTGTATGGGGAGAGTTAGCTCTTCATTACCTGATAGGATGCTTAGTTAACAAGTTAATAAACTCCTATTTTAAAAAAGCAGAAGTTCATTTCAAGACTGGAGTAAACGTTTTGGAAATATGGCCCTTTAAGTCTCAACCTTTGTCATTGAATGAATTGGTTTTCTATTAGTAAGTCCCTGTGATAGGATGTTTTCTGAAACTTGAATAAAGGATACTATTTAAAGGTCCTCTGCACCTGTAGACCATTAGTTTACTATTGCTTTCCCTTTTCAGAGAGAAGTTCATTCGCCTGCAGCATGAGAACAAGATGCTGCGCGTGCAGCAGGAGGGCTCTGAGAACGAGCGCATCACAGCTCTGCAGGGGCAGCTCGAGGAAGCGCACCGCAGGAGGAGCGAGCTGGAAACAGAGAACAGGTCACCTCACTACGAAGTGTGGGACGGGATGCGCACGGATTTCCATTGAGAGTTGAAGCTGGTTCAAATTTAAGTCTTGAGACAGTGGTGCGAGAGCAAGAGCTGAGCAAAATTCAACTCGGAAATGGCGCTCATGGACGGTTGCATGACTGAAGTATGAACCAGCATTTGCCTGGCACTCTCTGCTATTACCAAAAAGTAGCAAGTTCTTCCGGGGTTAAGAAGTGTTGAGGAGTCCTGTGATCTGCTCCAAATAAGAGCTGGAATCTCTTGGGTGTGCGCTTTGTACTGCTTAGCCTTGGCTTGGGATTATAGTTACAGACATTACAAAATCAAATCATATCACAGCCAGTTGTGCAACGTCTGGTGACGCACCTCATTCTTTGAAGGGTGACCAAGCTGTTTCTGTTTTCTGTTTTTAGGTTGAACCAGGAGCGGATCTATGAGTTGCAGCAGCAGGTAGAAGACCTCCAGAAAGCCCTGCAAGGACAAGGAGCTAAAACTGAGGATGTAGGTGAAGTATTGTTGCATATGTACTGTATGGTAAAGGTCAAGGTCTTTTCGCAATTGTGCATTAGTAGCTTTACTTACTAATAAGACATTTTCAAGTAAAATGGAAACATAACTTTTAAATGGAATTCTCTCTTGTCTATCTGTCTGTCTGTCTGTCCTAATTAGTTACTAAGATTAAAAGTGTATCTTGTGTCAGTGGCCCTGGTGATTATTGTACTTGTGACCTTGTTAATTTTTTTCTATTTATCTCTCTTTAAGATTGCATACTGAAGGATTATTATGTCTTTTGTTTTATGCAGTCCAACCTGAAGAGGAAATTGGATGCCCATATGTAAGTAAAAATCAAATTGTACATGCTTTTAAAATAGTAGTACTCTGCAGTGCATGAAAGAAGCTGCATGACTAAAACACTTCATTGAACTTTCTGTGCTTTAATAAAAAATAAAAAAACCTGCTGTCAGTCCATCACATTGAGCAATTGCTGTACGTTATCACTAGAGACTGCATTGAGAAATGGTTTTTTTGTTTGTTTTTAAAATAAATCCCAGATTTCTAACTGTGTTAGTTAGCTGGTAGTTTGCTTATTTCTTGCAGGATAATTCAAACCTTGTCACCCTCTCTAACTGAGATGAATTTGCTGCTTTTTAAGTCATACAAAGCTCTGTGTTTCCTCTGCTTGAGCTGCACTGGGCTCCAAATGTACTAAGCAGCATGAGTGGTGTCGGTGTCCGATTCTAAACATAAAACACTTGCCCTGGTTGCAGCGTAGGACTACACTAAGCTTCCCAGTGAAACTCAGGACTTGGGACTAGATGACCTTATGCTGTCATCATCCCAGAAGATCCCCCTTAGGACCCAGGACACGTCGGAAATAAAAATGAGTTTTGGCTGAGTGTTTGCGCTGACTACGGGCACAGCACAAAAGCTGCCGAACTGTTGGCACTTCCATTTATATATATATATATATATATATATATATATATATATATATATATATATATATATATATATATATGAATAGAATCTGAAAAAGACAAAAGACAAAATCTCTTACCAGCACAGTGATATGTGCAGTGGAGAACGTTCACATTTTTTTTTCTTTTCTTTTTCTTCTTAGGGTACAACTTCACGAAGCAAAGGATGAGATAATGAAGAAAAAAGAACTTATTGAGGACCTTCAGCCTGAAATTATGCAGAGCTGTAGGTTTCAGTCAAGCAAATAAAAAAAACAAATGTGGCTCTACCAGGTGTAACTGGAACAGCTTGCATGAATGGGGCAGCCTAAAACTAGAGAGCTTTGGGCTGACCCTGAATAAACCTTCAATGATCGTAGCAGAATGACATCACGCTGTGCGATTGGACGGGGTGGAGGTGGGGAGTGCTAGGAATGCATTTAAATTCCTGCCATGGGTCAGAACTGGGTATGTGCAAGCAAGTGCCTTTTATTACAAGGGAAACCATCTCTCCAGTACAGCACTGCCCTATTTGGTACAAGATTAAATGGTTTCCCTGTGTTTTTCACCTGCTAGCACTGAAGACTGACGAGCTGCAGGCCGCACTGCAGAAGAAAGATGAAGACATGCGAGCGATGGAGGACAGGTACAAAATGTACCTGGAGAAGGCTCGCAACGTAAGCATGGCTTTTAATAAGATTAACGTTAATGGCATTTGGAGTAGAAAAGTGTCTTAAGAAAAGCACCTCGCTAGTTAAGCACCGGTACATTTAATGCTGGCACAAGATTGCATTTATTTAAATTGCTTTTTGTAATTGCTTTTATTATTATTATTTTCTGCTTTCAGTTGTAGTTGATAATTGTACTACAATAAATAAATAAAAGTACACTTTTGCTGAACAACATTTGTGTCTTTACCCAGATAATACGAGCTCTGGATCCTAAGCTAAATCCAGCTTCGGCAGAGATCCAGTCCCTTAAGAACCAGCTGACGGAGAAAGAGAAGAGGATCCTCACCCTGGAGGTAATTCTCATTTTATTTGCAGCCCCAATTGCATTGTATTGTTCTGTTCTGTTCTGTTTCACAGCCCTGGGTTGATCCAGGCTTGTTACATTTACAGATTGCCACGATGCTCACATTGGTTGAAACTTCAAACACCATCTTCTGTTTCACCTTTCGGTGTAAAACTTGACAAGTGTGCCTGCAGAGTGCATCTCCAATGTATTGAAAGAATACCAAATTAGAGCTGCACAGTGTCACAGACTGTATGAAAGAATCTGTACCTGAGGTAGTTGCAGAACTGCTCTTGTACTGTCTGTTCTTTGAAAATGGATTACTGTTTATTAGAGGCTGAAGCATGACTGTTTGATTCTCGTTCCATGCAGCATGAATGTGAACAAGCGAAACGACGAGAATATGAGGAGAAACTTCTAGTGACTGCTTGGTACAACAAGGTAGGGTATCATTTATTACATCTAAATTGAATCGTATATATATAAAAAATATATAAAAAATAAAATAAAACACCTATTGCACTAGAAAATGATATGCATCTAATGTACGTGTACGGCTAGTATCCTAGACCCTGATTAGTTCTATCCTTGGACTGTCTTAGCTAAGTTAGCATTGCGTAGTCCAATATCAGTGCTAACCTGGGTCTGTAAAACCAGCTCTTGAAGTATATTACTACTGATACCATGGATGCCAAGTTTTATTTTCCTCTCACAAAAATGGGGACTGAGAATGGGGGGCCTTGAAGCAGTCAGATGTGCATTTTTGTTTTTTAAAGCATTAGACAGTCTGCTGAGGAAAGCTGCCCTAACATGTTGCCGTCTGTTTGGTAGAGTGTGAGCTTCCAGAAGCTGGCAGTGGAGTCAAGACTGTCAGGGCGAGGAGGCAATGGCAGTGGCAGTGTTACACCCGCGGGACAGTCTTTCTTAGCTCAGCAGCGGCATGTTACCAGCTCCAGGAGAGCCCTCTCCGTGATCGTGCCTGCAAACACCTCCAAGTAGGGCAGGCCTGGCTCGTGAAACCCATCCACTCAGGTGCCCTTAAATACAGCAAGATCTCTCACGGGGACGGGACTGCATTTACTGCTCCTGCCTGTTGTGTTGTTTGCTTGTGAAACAGAGCTTGACACTTCCTCCTCAAGTCCAGTCGTGGCCAGCATCAGGTATCTCTCAAGTCTGGTCTGTGTTGCTTGATATTTATTTCACACAACTCAATCCAGTGGCTGAGACAGTAACAGTGATGAGCTGCATTTCCTCTCTGCATCTTGTGATCATTAGACTATCGGGGGTAATGTTATGAGCTTGTGCTTTTTATCTGCTTAAATGTTGAATGGTTAACTTAGAAGGTAAACAATACTGGAAATCCAAATTTTATACACAGTTTGCAGTAAAATAAAATTAAAAATTAAAAAAAAAAAAAAAACTGAAACGATATACATTATAATCCTATGTCCCTTTTTGCAAAAATAAAAAAATAACAAAATTAAATATATTCCAATGATATTATTATATCAGCTAAGCTGAATAAGTTGGTTCAATAAAGATGGCTAAAATAATGTTAAATAAATAAAATAATACATTTTAGTATTTGTATACATTGAGTAAAGCTCAATGTATACAAAGTGTTATACAAAAATAAAAATGTTAGCTTTTCTCTTCTCCATTTTATATAAAATTTAAGTTTTCCTCCTTTTATGTAAGCGAATTCAGGTACGTGATTTATTGTTAATAAATGTGAAATCTTTTTTTTTTTTTAGTTTACCACCTTCTAGTTTATAGGTGGAATATGAACTCAACACACATTTCCTATAGCCTTTTAATGGCAGATCTGTACAAAAAAAAATATGAAAAGTTTAACCTTGCGGTTTCATTTTTCTTTTGAATGAAGAAGTGATTCAGTAGCGAACCAGGGGGTGCTAGAGATCTGTTTGTTGACAGTGAGACACTGGTCTGCAGTCTATAATAATATAGCAGTACTTTTTATAATAGGGATATCAATGTGTGTTCATTTCCTATCAGAGTACTGTACACATTGTCTTTATTTTCCAACACTAAGCTAGTAAAATTTGTACAATAGTTTATATTGCAAGCAAAGCACTGCCAAAAAAATATACTCAAAATCACTGAATCACTGAATCACCAGCACCGTTTAAACAAATGGCAGCAAATAACAGTGAGCATGCCGTTTCTACTGTGGAAAACCAAACCAAAAAGCCTGTTTGTTTCTTAAGCAGTGGCGTGTCTTTGCAGTTTATTTAGTGCATATTCAAAGCATTTCAAGTGTCCTAAAAGTTCATTTTGCCTATGTTCTGAGGGCTATTGAAAAGCCACGAGTTGGTGAACAAGTTAACTCTGCGCACGCACACACACACACATTTGTGTCGTTTGGTGCTCAGATGAAGCACCCTGTTTACGTCACGTTTGCACAAGGCTTCTAGAGGTGTTCCTGACTCTTCAATACCACTGTTTACATAATAATAATAATACATTGACATTAAAGTTGACTATGTATTAGCTCGCTGAAATACCTTTCCTGCACACTTGATTTGCAGAAGTTCAAGTCTAGTCATCTGATGTGTTTTGTTTGTTTTTACATATTAGAGCTGTGCATTGTATCTGTGTAAATGATATGTCATACTAAATAAATAAATAAATTCCTGAACAAATAAAAAGATTATTAAATAAATAAATACACAAATATATGAATAAATGAATAGAGTTTTTTCCAAGTGTCCCTCTTGTCCGTGTGGCTGGATATAGGGATCAATACCTTTTTGAAGTTTGATGATTCTGTAGTCTTCCTAGCATGGTTTCATTAGAAAAACAATTGCCTACTGTTTAAAAATAAATAATAATAATAATAATAATAATAATAATAATAATAATAATAATAATAATAATAATAATAATAATACAAATGTGTGTGTGTGTGTGTTGTTTATGCAGGAGTGCAGACTCGATAAAGAAACTCCTATACTGTGAGTTTGGTGATGTGCATTCTTTTTCATATTTTTTTTTTAGTAAGGGAGAACACTAACTGTTCTAAAATAAATGTAAATTGATGATGGTAAAACTGACATTCTGCAGTCCGTCCCCCCGACACACCTTTGTACAGGCATCCTCGCTTTCATATGCTTTTATGAACAGTACAGGCTTGCCACCAGGCTTTGTGTTACCTGTTGTGCAACTTGTTGCATGTGATTTAGTGCGTGGTGGATTATGCACTTTGTACTGCACTGCAGTCTCATTGAATACGCCTTTATTTCTCTGAGGCTGGACTTTCATATCACTTTGAACTGCTCCTCTGAGCACCATGCAGCGATATGTGGATAGGACACTTGATTTCAGGAAGGATTGAGCTTTTGCATTGCTTTAATATGTTGGTAGTGTCTTTTAGAAGGTCAACTTTGAATCTTCTTTGTGTATGTAATGTGTGCAGTTTCTTAATTGTACAGGATTGCACACATGGTGCTGTTTTGTGAATTAATTATGGATAGGAGGATCAGTTTTATTTTTATTATACCTTGAATGATGGGGATTAATAAATTAATTGACTGACACTTAGAAGGCTACTTTGGGATTTTGTTTGTGATGCTGCAGAATACTATGCAAACAATTTTATACATATATAATAGAAAAAATGTGTCTCATACTAAATAAATTCAGGAAAGAAATAAGTACTTAAACTTTAAAATGTCATGGGTTTCGAATTCCCCCATCTTTCAAAACTATTTATATCTGTTATATTAAATGTTTTCTTACTGAATGTTGTATTTCTGCCGTTCATGGATCTACACTTGTCCTTAGGTCTGTGTTTTCTGAATGATTTTGATTGGAGCTGGGGGGGGAAGGAGGGGTTGACACAATTTTGCACTAGTTCTGGATTTTTCAGGGGTTTTTATTATTGTAAATCTGTAAGTCACATTCATTGCAATAAAATTGATTTAAAACAACTGCACTAGTCGTGGTTTGTTTTTTTAATATGGTAACACAGCAACCATTGTACAAAATCAATTATATTTTACCAAGTTAATATACTAAGTTAAAACTTACTTAAGAATCTGTTTAAAAATATATATTTTTGTACAAATGTTTTCTTTGCTCTGTAGCCTGCTCCTTCACTGGCCTCATGAATTTCTTGTCAGCTCGTCCAGTATCCATATGCTCTAAATGTCTTCCAACCTGACAATGCTTTCAGTAGGGTTTGGAGGATAAACTGACCTTCGAACTAATGGTGCAATTTGTACTTGAATACACTTGGATGGCAAGCAAGCCAACCGCATGGCTCTTTAGGACTGATAGCAGATTACATGGTTTTATTTTTAGTTAACCGCATGAATCATTACTATTACATAGGGTTATAATGTTTCAGCTGCAATAAAATGAAATAAATGCCTCTAACATAAAAAACAGAGGTAAGTGGTTATTTTATTTATTTTCAAATGTAAGATGTATCCACCTTCACAACCCAATTATAATCTATTCAAAATATACCACTCACGTTGGCCAGAATGGAAATGTTTGGAAATGAATTACGTGGTTTCCTGTGGGAATCTGTTAACGCACGTAACTTCCTTTTGTGGATCCTGTCTTTTGAACCGGGCCCTACAGAATTTGACCTCAACGCTTTTACAAAACCCACAGTTCATACAAGCTGATTGTAATAAAAAGTGAATTTTTAATTTTATTTATTTTTTTTAATTTAGTCGTCCCGGTTCACCGCTGCAGCCCCCTGGCGACTTGAGAAATGGAGGCTGGAACACGCGTCCCCCGAAACATGCTCCCGGAAGACAATACAGATCCGATGGCTCCACTGCAGAACCGCAGGTGCCCCATTGGCCACAGGGGTCGCGGTGAACCATTCCTCTGCTGACCTAAGCCCTCCCTACCTGGGTGCCGCTCGGCCAGTTGTGCGCCGCCTCCTAGGAACCCTCGGTCATGGTCGGCAGTGACATAGCCTGAATTCAAACCTGCGATCTCCAGGCTATAGGGCGCATCCTGCACTCCACACAGAGTGCCTTTACTGGATGCGCCACTCAGGAGCCCCCAAAAGTGATCCATTTAAGACAAACAAAGAGATGCATACATGCTTGTGCTATAATCTTACATCTTTATAAATGTACCACAATCAGAAAACTTTTGTAAAAACTTTTTTTTTTTTTTTTTTTTTTTTTTAAAGAATACAAGAAATGCATATTTGCATCAGTGTGTAATGGATGATCTATATTAATTTAAATACTGTCAGGTATTAATAAGTTGATTTTGATATGCCAATAATCAGGATAAAACAGGGAACATGCTTAACTTCTGGTAATACTCCATTAAAAATTGATTCTAATGATTCTTGAAGACAGTCACTGTTTTTTTTTAGCGACGGATGGCACAGATCTTGAAATCCTGCGGAGAAAGCGTGTTTCCAACTTGAAACTTGAAACTTGGCTCCACTCCTTCAGGAGAAGAGAAGGTGAACTTCTGCAGAAAGGAAGTGAGGAAGAGGAGCAACTCCATTCGGGCCAGCTGCTCTCCAAGACAGGCCCTCTTACCTGTAAAGAAGAAACAGATGCAACACATTACTGATCATGTGTTTAGAGAACCCTTTAGAAAATGGTGATTTGAAACATTAGATAAATAGATTAGCACATTACCAACAGAGAATGGCAGGAACGCATCCCTCCTCACAAACTGCCCCTCTGCATCCAGGAAGTGCCCTGGATTAAATGTGTCTGGGGTCTGCCACTCATTCTTGTCGAACAGCACCGAGGTTAGATTTGGGATCACATTGTGCCCTTACAAAAAAAATGTAATATTATCAATTTAATCATGTAGTCAGCTCTTAAAAGTTAAAGGTCAGTACTAGTTGGATGAGTGACTGCAAGAAGTGGGCAGGGTAGTTTATTAAGTATGTTACAGCTCTGCTCAATCAATGTTAGCAGAGCTGTATTGAGTAAGTAGTTTGTGTCTCCCTCAAGCATAACTCTTAATATATATATATATATATATATATATATATATATATATATATATATATATATATATATATATAATTTTTTTTTTATAACGTGTTTCTTTCAAAACTGCACATTTGATATATCAAAAGAACAGAGTAGGAAGCGACTGGGTGAAGCTAAAGAGAATCCCACAAAAGCAGGTAAAGCTGTGTACCATTACCTTCGGAATAAAATATCCTCCTAACATGGTATCTTCAGTGGTCATATGAGGCAAACGCAAAGGTGCAACATTGCCCATTCTCTGAACTTCATGAATCACTGCGTCGGTGTACGGCATGTTGCGCTTGCCTTCCATCGAAGGCTGCCGTGCTTGTCCGATCACTCTGTCTATTTCAGCCTGGAAGAGACACACCACAGGATTTTTAGACTGACTGTTGTTCAAGTGCTTTGTGTACAGTTTTGAATCAAACCTACCCTTTATCCAAGCTGCAATCGAACAACCTACCCTGTATTTGCGGATATTTCATTAAGTGGAGGATAGCCCAGCGGAGAGTGGTTGATGAGGTTTCAGTGCCAGCCGCTAACAGATCCAGAGTGGTGTAACACAGATTCCTCTCATGGAATCCTGCCTCAACGTCACCTTTACTCTGTGGGACAGTGGAAGGAAACGTTATACCTAGTTATGCACCTAAAACCTAGAGCTAATTGTTGGAAACACAGACAAACACAGCAACGCAGGGGCAAATTAACCAAGCTTTTGCTCTTGTAAGGCAGTAAGCTCAGAGCTCTTTCAAAGTATCCCAATTTAGGACTTTTTTTTAATTTATTTTTTTTTGGTATAGAAAGGACTACAAGACCAATCTGTAGTTCTAGGCTGATGAAAATACAGCAAAATGTATGTTGTTTTTTAAACATGCAATAGTTGTACTAGTAGTTGTAAATAGGAGTTTACATTGGACAAATAGCTCTCTTTCAGTTTTGTACAATGACCCTGGATTTAAGCATACATTTGTACAGGTTACCTTCTCGATTTCTCCGAGGTAGCAGTCGATGTAATCTCTGGGGGCTGAGGGGTCCCAGTCCCGCCTGTGCTGTTTGATCTCTTCTCTTAAAAAAGCAGTAATTTGTTCATAGTTTGAAATGATTTTCTGGTGACCTCCAGGTAAAAACTCCATTACTGTGGGGAATGCATAGTACAGCTGGATAAAGGGTACACAGAATCAGAGGTTACAACTGCATTTACTGCTTAATTCCACATATGAGACATCTCAATTCAAATTCAATGTGTTTGCAGTAGTTCATTGCAAGTGTTTTGTTTTTTTTTCCCTATAGTTAAGCTGTCACAAAAGCAATGCCAGCTATAACCTTTGATGCTGTGGAACTAACTGCCCATTGTCTTTCCACTAAATTAGCTCCACCTGTTCTCTCAGCACATCATTTCAAAATTCTACTAGCAGAGACATAAAGATATTCTCTTTATTATTGTTTCACATGTTATGCTTTTTCCCCACACCTCTGCTGTTTGTATTGCACACTTGCAATCGGTTCTTTGCTTTTGAAGAGTAGATCTCTTAAGTGTGGAGAGGCAGCGATGTATAACAAACCTAAATAACATTGTATGGAGTATGTATGCAGTACCGTGGCCCATATGCTCCCCTCCAGATACACTGATTCGAATATCATGTGCAGTATCTTCTGAAAGTGTCCGTCACCGTACTCAAACCGGTGACCAAAAACCAGAGAGCAGATAACGTTGGAGACGGCATTGTTAAAAATAAAGTGGGGATCAAAGGGCCTCCCTGGAGAAAAGAAACAAACAAAACCACTTCATTCCCTTAGCACTATGAGCACTGGCTAACTATAGGGGGTTCCCACCACATACCAGCATGGAAACAAAAACCATGCATAGTGCTTATACTGGTACTTTCAATACAGCCAAGACTATTACAATCACTACAAAAAACATGCATCAAAGATTTATTTTTTCTAACAATTACATTTCAATTGTAAAGGTGGTATAAATTCATTAGTAATTGATAAAATGCTGTTCCAGAATCTCTTCTGTCAGCCCTATTGTTTGTAACAAAAGAGAACAGCAAGGTTAATTCAGGGAAAACTGGTCTCTGAAAACAACCAGTGTTGGAGGTACCTGCCCGCCTTCCCCCAACACTTTACCCTGCTCCTTCTCAATGGCCTCCTGAAATCTGATCTCCTCAAGGATCGTGGATTCCAAGGTCTTCTTGCCAACTCCAAAGTTCCTCAGAGTAGTCAGAGCAAATCTTCTCTGCCTTTTCCACATGTGTCCGTTGGTCATTACCAAGCCTGTAAGTTAGAAAAACCGAGCACATTAGAAAGCCATGTAGCCTGCAGTACAGTGTCAGAGGCTCTGCCTCAGGAACTGGACATTGCAAGGGTGATACAGTCAAACGCACCAGAAAAACATCTACCCAAACTCTAGCACCACAGCAATCACACGCTTTTGAAACCAAGGCAGCTAGTTAGTCGCAGTCTAGGATGTTTGAATTTATTTATTTATTTAGTTAGTTACAGTAGGTAGTTATTTTAGTATTTTTTTTAAGGATTCCAGCAGGTTTAAATAAAGCCTGCGCATCTATGTTACTCTGGAAATAAATCAGTTTGCGACATTCATGAAAAAAATTTATATATATATATATATATATATATATATATATATATATATATATATATATTATATATATATATATATATATATCACATACATACCCACCTACCTAGGCCATCCGTGACCCTGCCAACTATAGGACAAAAAGGTCGAGCTGAAAATGTGTGCGCCTGGTTGACCAAAGCTTCCTTGACCATCTTGTAGCTGTTCACGACCACGGTTTCAGACTGTCCCAACCGCAGGCTGTATACATCTCCGTAATGTTCTGCAAGCTGGAAAACGAGTGACATTTCTTGATTCTCCGTCAATCAAAACACGCCAGAAACATGTTTCAAAGTGAAGTGCACTGGTAACAACAGGTGCTGCATAGGCTTGTAATGAATCAAATAGATGCAAGCAGTGAAGTGCACTGGTAACAACAGGTGCTGCATAGGCTTGTAATGAATCAAATAGATGCAAGCACTAGTTCTTTAAAAATTATATATATAGATAACAAAATTTTCAATCAGAATACTTTGCAGTATATCCAGAACACTGTAGCGATCTGCGCTACTGGAGGAAACAGACTCAGGGAGACCGCATGGGATTCGAAATGAACCATTTATAACATCTGACGGTACCATTGCAAGGGCAGCGAGAGGAGAAACTCTTCAGGCTGTCCTGACAAAGGCAACTCGAAATCCTCCTGCCAGAACACTGCACTCCGATTAGTTATCATAGTACGGTTAATAAAGGACTCTAGGATAGCTAACCCTAGGCATCTCTGAATAGAGGGCTAGGATGTGAATTGTAAACATTGCGGATGTGTGTGTGTGTGTCATACAGAATCATACCAATAAGATGGGAGTGAAAAACCTGAACTAGCAATCTAGACAACAGCTAATAACAGATATCAGCAACAGGTTAGAACATATCAGCTCAATTTGTTTAAAAGGGACATCAACCGCTTAAAAAATAAAACCTGAAAACTTCAAGCCCTACTTGTGTGTGTGTGTGTGTGTGTGTGTGTTCGCATTTACTTTTTCCAAAATATGTTGTTGTTTTTAAAACAAACTACAATACATGGCGGGATGCTATCATATTCATTTCTACTGTTCATTGCACTGCTAGTAACTACTTACTATTGCGTTAAGCACGACTAAACACGAAAGGGTACTGTGGATGGAGTCTTTGGGCTGGATTAATTAAAACTTTTCGAGTACGGTAATCGAGATCGGTTATGAAGAGTCGACATGGCCCAAGAAGTAACAGAACCAGTACGGTTCATTCTTCAATAATACACTCTCCAATAACACCATTAAAACTGTTTCAGTAATTCAATATAAATAATACACGAGGGAATGCTATTACAATTGTGGAGCGTTAAAAAAATAACAATAAAAACCACAAACCTTGGTCAAATAAATATGAGGCTGCTTCGAGTCGACGTTGAAAATGTTTCCTAGAAAGGGTAAAGGCCAGGGGCCCGGGGGAAAGTTCCGAGGGATCCAGTTCTTAACAGTATCGCTCATTAACAATAACACAAACACGAATATCAAAACGAAACGAAAATCCAGCGATTCCCAAAGACGGAACAGCGACATGGCGAAGCAAGGAGCCTTTCACCCGCACTTCAGACACACTTCTTGGTGTTACTTATACCTGCAGTAAATCAATCTACTAATAAATTCTGAAGTAGTCAAGATAGGGTATTTCTGCAAGGTGTCTGCTTGCTGGGGGTTGCGTTGTGGGTGCGTTCTTGTAGCACAGATTTCCACAGCTCTGCGAGGGGATGTTACGTGATATCACGAAGCTCCATCCTCCAAAAATCTGTGCAGAACTAGCACTTCGGTGTATATTTTAGGACATCCTCCGACATCCGCGGGGGTCACTCGTTTTTTGTATCAGTCATTCAAATTTCGAGGGAAAATCTCTCAGGTTTCAGACTGCATTTTCCCGGGACTTAATATAACAGCCAATCACATTACACAGTCGTAATCTTGTATGATTTCATTAGCTACCGCGAATGTCAATCATCTACAAAAAAGTGGCACTTGGTTTTTCGTCGCCCACACGTGGATGTGGTCGAGTCGTTGTTGTGGATGGCAGTGAAACGAAACTGACGATGAGTATTTAAAAAATAATAATAATAATTGACTTTTATTTTCCTTCAAATTTGCCCGACCCATTTTCCAATATATTATAGAACATTTGATAAAATGTGTATTATTTCTTTTCAGTGTTAGGGTAAAATTTATGCAGCAAAAGTACGACCAGTTTAGGGAAGAACTACAATGAGTTATTTAGTGTTTGAGAGTAGCTTGTAATGTATATTTTATAATTATGCTATTTTTGTGTATATTAAAGTAAGTATTAATTGTTCAGCAAAAGATTTCTATAACTTAAACCAGCTAGGTTTCTGAATTTCCACTGGAGGGGAAAGTACATTTAAAAAGGGTTTATGGCTTTACCTTTGTTTCAGTGGGTTGTTAACTTGTTCGTAGATTTAAAGAAAAATGCTTTTGATTTCAGTGTAAGTTTAGCCCTTCTTTATGCAGTAGACCTGCCATATTTAATTTTCATTTTCACAAGTTATGTGTAAATACATTTTCCTTAATTTTAACTCCATAATTCTGTGTACTACAGTGTTTTCCAAATAATGTGTATTAGTGAATTAATGAAATATACTGAAGTTTGCACATTGTATTAATTACATTGTAATTTTAAAGGAAACCTGTGTTAGAGGGTCAGTATGAATTAAAAATCTCCTCTCCAAAATGTGGATAATAGTGATTATTTAAAAACTCATTACAATGTAAAATAACTTGTTTCATTTGTAAGCATTGAGAGTTTATATCGTCGTCCCAAAAAGAGAGAATAGTGCATGCTTTAAATTGATTGCATTTGTTAAACTTAGGTCTTTTGACAGAAAAAGGCTTTGAGTCAAAAGTCAGGACCTTACTGCAGGATTTGCCCCAGACTGCTGCGGTTAATGCATGCAGAGGTATTGCTTTCCTGTGTGTATTATTTCACTTTAAAAAGACAACAATGGCAGCTATCAGTTCATATGGAATGCAACAATAACCTTTTTTTTTTTTGTAGCACATTTTTGTCATTATGAAGTTTAATCTAAGGTCTTGAAATTGGATGTTTGAATTTATATTTTCTTTTTTTACATACTATTTTTTGTAAAATAATTCAATGCTAATAGTAATTGGGTTTGTCATAAATCATAAGGTGTCTTTTTGACTTGATTTTTCCCTTGTATTATCTATACAGAAGAGTCGTCAAGCCTAATATCTATTTACAGCATTAGGAAGGAAGAATTTGTAACAGTAATGTTTCAGATATGTCACTAAGTGTAATTACTGAACTTTTTTTAGAGCTTGGCCTAATATCGTGTATTTATACAATGATACATTGTGTCTATTTTAACAGGATGAACCTCATCTGGAAAAAACGGATTCAAAATTCAGGTGTGGCCCCGGCGGTGTGCCCACTTTTTTTCTGAATGTAAGGATGGCATGCATTTCAAATGTATTGTAGCAACATCTCTGTTCTCTTTACTCAATAAATAACTCTGAGCATGTTAGCAGTCTGAATGTGCATTTAATCTATGCTAATTATGATCTCGCTGTTATTTTTTTGAGTTGCTAACCTGGTCTCTGCGATTCTCTTGTTTAGGGAACTCAAGTGTTTCCAACTCTGTCCTCGGTGCTGTTTGACAAGAATGAATGGCAAACCCCAGCCACATTTAATCCAGGGCACTTCCTGGATGCAGAGGGGCAGTTTGTGAGAAAGGATGCGTTCCTGCCGTTCTCTGCTGGTAATTGTTTTAACGCATCACACAAGACAATTTGCCTATAGTACATACAGCAGATTAACATTTATTTACTTATCTGTAATAAAAAAAGGAAATATTTCTTTGATCTGGCTTTTTGCTAGTGAGCAGTTTGGAGCTCTTTTGGCTTGCTGTTTATTTTTGTAGAGCTGTGGGGTGCTTGTGTGTGAAATCAGATAATGTACTATGCTAGGTTGTACTTAAAAAAAAAAACAACAAAAACTAAAAACATATGAGGCAACCTGATGGCTTTTAATCAATAAGCATGTATAAGGATGAGTTAAAACAGAAATAAAAAAAAACAGCTGCTTATCATTCAACAATGTTTAAGGTAAAAAAAGTTATATGAAGCTAAAATCCAGTAAACCAATCTTTAAAATCACAACATCACAACACATTCAAAAAGCCTATACTAATAAATCAGTGAGTCTAGTTATCATTCTGTTTGCTCCATTGGGAAGTTTGCATCTGCTTTTCTGAGAGGGAGATTAAATAATATTTACACTAATTATGATTTTTTGGTAACACTTTACATTGTGTCTGTAATTACTGTGGAGTTACTTGGTAAATCCTTGTTTATTGTGCATAGTTACAATGTAAGTGACATGAACATCTTTTGTGCAGGATATATGCAAGTACACAATTGTATCAGAAAAGGGTTAGGGTTATATCAAGCAAAAAGATTTACACATTTATTACATTGTAACTATGCACAGTGCCATTGTAAAGTACACATGTATTTACTAAGTATGCATGTATTTTACAGGTGTAAGAGGAACAGTATATGGTTTTTATTATTATTATTATAACTCCTTGAGATGCTGCAACACTGAGTCCAAGGTTACTTCCCCGTGCGTCTCAAAGGTGTGCAGCGCCTGCTCAGTTCTCAGGGGACTCAGGTTCAGATTGAAAATTTGGTTGTAGTTATGGATGAGACGTTTTGCTTCCCCCTTCTCCAGCGTGCCTGCAAACAAATAAGATAATCGCATCTCAGACCTTTGAAACCAACATGCAGAAACTTCAGTTCCATATGACATGGTGCTCTGCACATCCTTCAGAGACAGTTCTGTCCCATGCCATTGCCACTGTCACAGTCTGGCGTTTGTCTCCTGGTACAGAGAACAGATTGCACAACACTATAAGCGCATTTGGTTAAGGTGTAGTACCAGTGTTTCTGTGATCGCACATGCGCATGGCTCTCTCTAGCTGGCTGAATCGCTCCAGCCAAGTCTCGGACTCTTGGGTGTAGACAGTTTGCCTAGCCATCCCTGTGGATTTGGAAAATCTCTGAATCTGCGCTCCCAAAGCAGGGCTTCCGTCATCCTCGGTCTGAAAAAATAAATAGCCAGATTTGATCCGTCTGACAGCACAGCAGCCCAACACACTGGAATCATGTATCTGTTTATAACCCGGGAGGATTCTTTAAAGTCTAACAGGTTTAATGCATTAATTTAACATTTAAGAGATGATTAGACTTGTATTCTAATTTAAAGTGATTGTAAGCAGATCTTCTAAAACCAACTATTCACTTGTGAACAGGGCTGATTAGTGATGTAAACCCATTCCGTGTTGCCAAGTTTATTCCATGCTTACTGCCCTCCAGATGCAAAGGACTGTGCACCACGCAATATGAATAGAAATGAATGCGCACTTACTGTGTGTGGCAGCAGCTGCCCTGTGGTTTTGAAGTCAGCTTGATGGAAATTCTGATGAAGCTTTTCCAAGTTCAGCCCTCTTTTGCTAATAATAGATACACGCATGGATGGAATATGTATTGACTGTTGTTTATTAACATCTAACTGCATATCAGCAAATAGTTAATTGCATATTCATGAAATACTTACTTACGACACTCAAAGCGTTTCCAAAAAAATGAAACAGCCCCCTCTCCAATTCAGTGATCACCAACACCTACCCTGCCGTGTTCGTTCCTGAGGTCAGGGCTTCTTTCACTTGCGATTGTTTAAGACTGTTGGATCCCTTCTCATCGCGTGCATCCAGCCTGCCTGTCTGCACTGCTCTCAACAGAAAACCAACCAGCTCCTTGTAATTCACCTGTGAGCAGTTGATGAAAAAGAGGGGAGGGGTGTTGTAGAACGTGACGCTTTCATGAAAGTGTACTAGGCATGGACACGATAGGGCCCTATTATCAAGCCTTTAACCCAGACAGCACACACAACTAGATTCAGGGTTGGCCCGTGGTCAATTCATAGTTGGCCAATAATGTTGGCCCAACCTTGTTACGTTGCCCCAAGGTTATTGTGACATCTGAGAAGGACTATTTTAAAGAATAGTTTTTTGTAAGGACTTTTTTTTTAAAACATTCTCCTAGGTCAAACAGTGGTCTTGGCCTTCGCCCTGTACTGTACATCTTTACTTAAACAGGATCTAAATTCTAAAGGTTCATCATAATAACTTTATACCTGGTTTGGACATGATGTGTCATGTTTGGGTATGTGCCAGCACATGTTTAAATGTGAATTTAATTACATATTGACATATTGATATCATGCAGATAAATTAACCTGCTGATTGCAAAGATGAATATTGCACCATTGCTCTGTGCAATTCATGTAAATAGTGCTATTGCACTTCGCAATGCAAGACTTGCACAGTGCAAGATGCCATGTGATCACTACTGTGTGGCTTATCTCTGCTGATAAACCTTGAATATAATAAACCAGGAAGTAGCAACTCACAAAATTGTTGGTATGATTATGGTTCTACATTTTATTGTACATTCACAGATCTCCTCTGTCTATTTAACTGGACTAACTATAACCATGAAGTTTATTTTAATAGTTGGAAAGAAAGTCTGCAATATATCAGGCTTAAGAGATTTAGATCATTAAAACAGAGCCTATAAAGTATTATTCATATTCTTATTACACCTGGTCTGGGCATGTGGAGTCTGCAAAAGTTTGGAAGAGCCGTCTTAAAGTCGTCAATTTAAGCGGAACTTCGTGTTGTAAGAACGCCAATCCCAGCTGTGATTGATGGATCACACCAGAGTGGGCGGGGTCTAATCTTTGCAGCTCTTCTTCCATGCTCTCCAATGCTCTTGTGCTGCAGCAATGCATCTCCCTACTGACAACTGTAAGCAGGGCAGTGCTGAAGGAGGGAGCAGGGTCTAGGAGCTCTGCGTGAGGAGGCTCTGTGTGATTCTGAACAGGGTGCAAAAAACACCAAAATAAAACAAGGTGCAATGCAATGAAAATCGTTGTAATGAACTAAGTATCAATGCAGTACTACCTTTACCACAGTTACTTTACCCTGTTTTGTGATGATTGGACAAGCTGCTCACTATAAATATGCAAAACATACGCATGTACAGCACATATGTCTCAACTATATACCCCAGTCAGAGATATGCATATAATACATACACGTCCTCTGTCATATACTCTCCATCCATCCCTCTCCCCAACAGTAACACAGTACAGGATTTACCTGCTGAGCTCCAGAGGAAAATGGACTTGCAGTAGTGAAGAGGCTCCTCTGTGATGGCTTCTTTTGGCAATGTATGTAAGAGAGTGTTTGATCTCCTGTAGGTGCTGTGACACAATGAACATCCAAATGTTCTGAAGGCTGTGGAAACAACCACACGTTCTGGCTTAGATATCATACTGTATATCATATCGCCCTTTTCAATGAACTACACAATCATCTGAGATGCATTTGTACTGAGAACAGCACCCAAACAAGCAACACTATACAGTTGAATACAAACATTGAAATAAACGTACATGAACCCAGGTGCTTCATGTTTATCTTTTGTTACTCGTGGAAAAATTCTCGGAAGGTGTGACAAGATTCTGGACTATCAAGATGAGCCATGGTTTTGAGGTTCCTTTTGCTTTGAAGCATTTCCTTTAAAGTAATGTACTTCTTTGAAGTGTTATGTGATGATGAGGATGATAGTGTGACCCCAACATATTTAATCAACTACAAACTGAAACTGCTGTATCAGCATAATGGAAATAGAGATGAGACACCCTGCTAAATACAGCATAACAATAACCTCACAATCTCATTTTTCTTACCAGCTCTGCTGGGGTTTGCTCTGCACTCTCCCCAGGTTGCCTCATCTCCATGTTCCCCTGTGGAGTGCTGGGTTTATCTGGAGGTGCTTCATCCGTCACAGCCTTATTAGAATGCAAAGGGGGAGACAATGCAGGGGGGGAGACAAGGCTCTGTGTTTCAATGCAGACTGCTTTATTCCTAACAATGGGAAAAAACAAGATTTTCAAAGAAGAGTAGAACTTTTGATTAAATTGTGAGGCAGTATTATTAAAAGGATCTGACTCTCCTGTCACCTGATTGACTGTGACTGTGTATATAAGGCCAAGAAAGAAAACTGTTTTAATCAGTTGGCTGTAAAATGCGTAGAAGCAGCACTATAAAAAAAAATGAACCTGAGTGAATCTAAACAACATTAGCTGCTCCTTCGTAGGTGCTGTGAATTGCTAGGGTCATAGTAATACTGGGTACACCTCTGTCAAAGCTCTCTTCTTGTCTTGACCTACCAGCACTTTTCATCCAAAGTCACTCATCCTGAAGTCATTAATCCTATTCTGGTCAGACCCCCTCTCTTGAAAAATATCTAATTTATGGACAACAAATGTCAGGCTGACAAGATATAATCTGTTTTTTCACACACAATACAATTTTAATTCCAGACCTAGCAAAGCATTACCAAACCGCTACTGTCTGCTGGAGCTCTGGTTAGACAGCAGCACAGCGACAGGATTCGAAGGCAGGCTTTGAAATGATTGGGAAGAGGGCTTCGGGCATCCTTGTACTCTGATGGCCCTCTGTGAATACGGTCATTGGACATGTCCCCTGTCATTAGTCAAGCCCGATTATGCCTGAGCACATGTCAGCACATGTTAGAAGGAGAAATCACAAATGTGGGCCAAGCTGCTTATCTCAGGTATTTGTTGTTTGTGCCTCACGATTGCATGGAGATGATTTGTGTGTTACAGCTCCAACGCTCTTCTGAGTCAATGTTTAGTGATCACTGCAAGACATATTGCACTCAGCAATGCAAGACTTGGGTTAGGCAAGGTGGACGGTCATGTGAAAATATGTCTGTGGTTTATCTGATGTCATGAATACAAAGCCAAGCAAAGCCAAGCTTATATAATAATGCCACAAACTACCATTTTTAATCTCATTAAATAATGTCTTATTTCTCTCCTATATGTAACCCTAAAATAACAAAGACTAGAATATCAAAGTGATTTACTCCAAATCAGCACGAGCACAACTTATTTTTATTTATTTTCTGAAAGGAAATAAAATCATTACACTGGTTATTTATGGTTTGGTAAGTTTATCAAGTGCGTTTCTCATTTAAAAACATTTTTAAAAAATGCTAATGACGATTTAGAATAAATAGCTGAAGGAATTTAGACTGTAAAATGTAGGTGAGAAATTCACAAATTTAATAAATAAAAATATAATCATGACATTATTATCTTAGACAAACAGCCCAGTTCACACACTTTATGTAGCTTTTACAGAATTCAGCCTTTTCAAACTGTATGACAAGCAGGGTTGTGTGCAACAGAAATGCCATAATAAAACGTTTAAAAAATGCCCACATAACCAACCTACCTTCTTGGCTTTTCTACAAAAGATTTGACGAGTTTGCTTCCAATTATCTTAACAACTACTTCAGGAGTGGAGTCTGTGCCAAACGGAGCATTTCCCGCCATGGTGGCTCTGTGTGGCTGTCTGTATTTTTTCCAATCGCTGTTATATCTGGAGGGGAAGAAGAGATTAAAATATGGACATTAGGATTAATTAGCTTTAAAAGCAAAATAAAGAATACTTCACAGAAAGCAGCCACATTGGTTCCTGAAATATTAAAAATAACTGCAAAAAGTAGTTTTTGACATCATAATAAATATATTTTAATTCAGTTATTTTCCATTGCTTATATATAGGGAAAAAAATGGCATCCTCATATGAGGTCATCATGCATTTGCATCTTCGTTTCGTGTGTCCACAAAAATATATTTTCAATCCAATTAGGGGTATATATATATATATGAAAGGGTATATAAAACCTATATATAGGATATATATATATATATATATATATATATATAATCAGTCCCCATATGAGGTCGCCATGCATGAAAGGGTTAATAAAACCCTTTAGTTAGGAGGAAGCATGTATTGATCCCAGGTGTATAAACACCTTATTGGGAGGCTCAGACCGTACAACAAAGATAGTTGTTTAATTTTATTTTTTGCATGGTTGACAGTTTCTTTATCAATAGTCTAAGAATCCCACAAAACCCCTAGGACCGTTTTTATAGATAAATATGTATTTTTATAAAATAAAAATATGTTATATAGCAATGGGGGACACTGTGGTGGTGTGCGTTGTAACAATAAGGCATGATTTATCTGAAGAGAGAACATGCCTCTTTAAGCACGCTTTCTGTAATTCCACCTGTTTGTTGCATGTTTCTTTCTGATCTTCAATTACATTTGTTTTCATCTAACATGTCTGTTTAAAAAGGACTTGCATAACTTATTATCATAGGATGCATTTTAGACACAATGGAGAAAGGAAAGTGGAGCATCCAGTGCTAAGTGTCTTTGCTTGCCCCTTGTCTTCATGCAGAAGTGTTGATGTTAACTACAGGCTACTGTACAGGCTACCTGTAATGAGAGCTTTCAGACACCAGGGGGAACCACCACCGGGGATTAGTAACTAACAGAAACAAAGGTGTGGTATTTTACAGAACCCAGTGCGCTGCTGGGCTTTCTGGAGTACTTGAAAAGAAGCACTGACCTGAACAGGAGGGAATAGCAGAGTGTACTGCAGAGGGGTGCAGCCTCTTACAACCATTGCAATTATATTTATGTCAACTGCTGTACACCGAGAACAATAAATAACACTTACCTCAGTAATTAAAATGGCTATTCGTTAAGTTGCAGCACTTAAGATTTCTGATATATGTAGCCAACCACTCCGGTAATTATTAAACTATTAGATAAGTTTCTATGCCCATTAAAATGGTATTCTCTAGTAAATAGTCTTGCATCTTAATAGTCCAATGGTATAAGTGCAAACCTCATAAAAATATACATACATACATACCTACATACATACATACTCTCCATTTGATATCTGCAATAGTTCTCTGTGCCTTTCAATTCTTACCTGCAGAGGTGATGGTTATTGTGGTCGGACTGAAAGAACAGCAGAAAACTAGGACTGCTGAAGGCTGTCTGGTTTCACAGAGATGGTGCCTGTGGCGATGCAGGCTGAGAAACACTCCTAGCATGCCAATGGGAACACTGCCAGTCCTCTGTGTTCCCTGCTCCATGGCTACCCTGTGCAAACCTGCCCTACTGACCTAGTGCAGTCGTGATGGAATGCTGTGTACACAGGAGTCTATTCAGAAAGAGAACACCTCTAGTTCAAAGTGCAAGTTCTAGTTTCACCACAACATTTTGGAACAAAACATACGTTAAAGAGTGAGGCTGTACCTACTGTACTGGGATAAAGAATCCATAGGATTTAATTCACACAAAAATACCATACGATCAAGATAAAACATTATGAACGTCAAAAAAGTTTTAAAAAATGAACAGTAATTCATGTCAAATTAATATTTGAAACATGTTTTATTTTTTCTTGAGCATGAATATGAAAATGACCTCTTTCATACTTCAAACCACACTGTGTACTGTAAGTATATGTATCCTCTAGTTTTATAACAAAGTTCGTTTCAAGGTAGTAACTCTTTAGTGTTCAAATAGAAATGGAACCCTCTGTTCAAAACATCACCCTCCCTTCCACGATCTCATTGGATGCCACACACACAATGTACAGCATCTCCAGGCCAATTCAATTTAGCTCTATTCAATTTGGGAAACTAGACGGGAAAAATTGCAGTGACTTTTCAGCCTCCACATAATACATCCTGAAAGACACTCATTCATTTCTCTTCATGTGCTGAGCTTCACTGCCAGCGTCTAATAGAAGGCAGATATGAAGAGGTGCAGTGCAAACAAAGTTT
The DNA here is from genome assembly GCF_017654505.1 of Polyodon spathula. Classification (NCBI taxonomy): domain Eukaryota; kingdom Metazoa; phylum Chordata; class Actinopteri; order Acipenseriformes; family Polyodontidae; genus Polyodon; species Polyodon spathula. The sequence goes on along the minus strand of NC_054547.1, from coordinate 2,060,632 downwards.
GAATTTCAATTCACATTATAATAGACTGTGGGCCCCGTTTCACAAAGCATAACTCATGAGTTATTTTAAATAACGTCTGTATTGAATGATTGCATCAGTGTTGTATTCATGTGTTATATACTTGGTTGAGAAACGCACCATTAACAGTCTAGAATAGTTTTATCACAGAAAAGAAAGATAATCATAATTTATGAACAGGGACTTAGATTTCAAAACCGATTTGGTATTGATAGTATAGTTTACTCCCCTTATTTGAGTCATTCAATAATATTGTGTATTTCCTTCCATTGCCTTGTAGGTACTCTCAATCCATTAGTTGTTCTTATACTTTGCTCGTCCCGTTACCCACTCTGACAAGAAAATGCATTGGGATTTTGATTTTAATTTTAGATACAATGGCAACGTCTATCCATTAGATGGCAGTATAGAGCTCTTTTTTTTGATGCAGCGTAAAACACAAAGGAACTGGGATCCATGCAATATGTGCAGGTACATCAACTATTCTGCACTGTCTGCAGGAATATGTCTTTCCCTACCATATACTGCAGTTCATAATTTACAGTGCAGTTAACACATAATCGTCATTTGACGATGGAACTCCATACATTAGCAACATGCATCTAATAAAGTTATTTTTAACCGTCTGTATAATTTTGTAAGTATTAAATAGCAAACAACGTCTGCATAGCGCAGTTAATGTACCTGCATTTTGAAGTCACTGAAACGGCTGTTTATTGCTGTACAGTGTGATGCATTATGTGATTGCAGATCTAGATGTCGTTATTTCTATGTACTGTTGAAGTAGTCTTTCCAGTCCCTTGAGGGTGGCAGATGTACTGTTTGTATTTAGAAATGTCACTGGGGTCAGGGTACTTGTGAAAACCCTGGGAACTGGGTTGTTTCAATTTTCAAAGGCTCTATGTAGACTTTTGTTTTCCAGCTCAAAATGAAATAATAGTCAAATATTTGTTTAAACTTAAAAAAGAATAGTACAAGCATGAAAAGCACATGCTAGTCTAGCACTGTAATACTAATATTGTGATGAATCAGTGCATGCTCAGCGTTTGGCTGTTCCTAGGAGTCGTCTAAAATCAAGAGAGCCAAGGGCTTTCAGTTGTTTTCCTCGCTGCCTTTGGAACTCCATCCTGAGTCCTGTCAGGAATGCTGGCACAGTCAAGTATTTTAAATCACATTAAAAAACAGATTTCTTTGTGTTGGCTCTGTGGTTATACTGAGATAGTTGCATACCAAACCTTTTCAGCTCATAACAAACCATTCAACTAACCATTCTAAAGCCATTCGAATTTGCTGAGGTGGGACCGGAGTTGCCAGGCCTCCAAGGAGGGGAAGTGAGCTTCGCTTACCCCTAGAGGGAGAGCCGCTGCAAAGGTGGTGTGACATAAAGGACGGGGATTGGGGGAAGGACGAACGAAAAGAAAAAGTGAAAAAAGGGCATGTAATGGGGATTAAATAGGGAGATAGATTGGGAGCAGACAAGTCGAGGGGGGATAGCTCCTTCCCCCTGAAGAGGCTTCTATCCACACCTTCTATTCTGTGGTTGTGTCCTATTTTACCAAGAAAAAAAAACATGTTAAGAATAGACACGTTTCACTCTGGTTCTTGTGATTATTCAGCTGGTGTGTGTAATTTAGCACTAGGTATACAATACACTGCAGCAGTGCATCAAAACTGACGATACGCCTTATTACCCCAGAATAAAACAGTTGGGCTTGAGACAGTTCGATTTGAAAATTCAGCTGAAGTGTTCAGTGAGCAGATACCCTGATTATAAATTGCATTTGCTTTTATGCAAATGTCAAAAGGGACATTTTATCCTAATGATCAAAGAAATTAATATGGTGAAAAATCAGCTCTTCCGCGCCTGAACAACTTGAGCCCTTGGCATAGTTTTGATTACAGCTTCCAAATCCTCGAAGCTTAGCGCAGAAGAGAAGAGTGAAATGAGATGCATGTCCTGTGATTTGTAATCTGTCTTCCAAGCAGATGTGATCCAAATGAAAATGCACGGCAAAGTCGTCACGCAGGAAAACATTGCCATTGACGGGGCGCTGATGAATCATGCCTTAATCCCTGCAGTCAGTGTTCTCAGTTGCAATTCCAGAAACAATCGCAGGATCTCTTATCAGCTGCAGACGTTCTTCACTCCATTCTCTCTGCTTCACACTTAGTCTGGGCTCAGGGAAGATCCATTTCATTCAAGCTTAGGAGGATTTGCCCAGCATCCATACACTAGGTTCAAAGCAACCATCATTTTACATCAGTGGAGCTAATGAAGGTCAAACTCTTATAAAGGTGCCTGACATTAACATGCCCTGCTTACTGTGTATATGATTATGCTGCTATATTCCTTACCTCCGGTTTACTGCTTTTGTGAAGATGCTTGTTAAATATTACAAAGCTAATGATCAATCAATAAATATCTTGTATTATAAAAACTAACACTCTATAAGATACCATATCATTACCGTGTAACACACATAGAATATATGGATAAGTACAAGGTTATAATGGCATTCAGGGGTTCTGGTGAGCTTTGCTGTCTTGGTTTATGATGTTATCAGATCTATTTGATGCAATTATGACCTTGTGATTGACTGCATTCCATTATTCCAAATGTAATGTTTCATTAACATTGTATTGTCACAAACTGCTTGATGTTCATTGTTTATAATTGGCAACACACTTAATAATATTTTATAGATGTTTCATAAGGATCTCAATGCTAAAGTATGCTCTATATTAATGCATGGCACACTTCATTGTGCAGATGAACCAAGCATGCTTTGGTTAACTCAGTTGCTTTAATGGCCTAATGAATTGCAGCTAAAGAAATCCATTTGAAACCAGGATAGATCAGTCACAATTATATATCCTGGAACAAAGATCCAAAGTGGTTTCAGTTGACAGGCACCAGGTCAAGGGGCATGTCTTCTGTTGCCCTCCTCTATGGTATCTGCTATGTGCCCAGTTCTGTGGAGGCTCTGTCTGGGACATTGTAAATCAAAGGGCTTTAACTCTCACTCCAGGGGTATTTCAAGGGCCAGGTTTCTGCAGCAGATGTCTGGGGGCAGGAAGCACAGCCACTGTGCTGTTTTATTTTGTTCTGCAGTGCAATGGCCTTGTCCTGTCACTGCCATGGACCCCCACTTATTATTATATATTGCATATCCCTGGTGATGGGACATAGCGGAGATGGCTCTCCGTAAATGCGTTGGACTTATATATAGAGAATGACATGTCCAATGGTGATTAAACTTGCTTGGGAAGTTATTGAGTGTAGCATGAACATAAAAATACATCCTTAATCAGAAGCTGGGTTGCAGTCTGACTGCCACACACCTTCCACTGGGCTACAAACCACAAAAAGGAATACAAGCAAACCCACACTGCACAGACTACCACACGCAATCACAGGGCAGATGCAAGGAAAGTTTGATGCACAAGTACAGGTGCACCAAAGTTGTGTAGGTGCAAGGCTAACAGCACCAAGAAATTGCATTAAAATATAAAGCACATAAAACAGGAAATAACACAATGCATTTTCTTGCAAGTCTATGTAGCTTTTAGTATGAATTTTGTTGTGTGTTGAAATGTCATCACCCTTGTTGAATCTTTTGAAGTAGTCGCAAGTAATTTAGGAAAAAAAATTTGATTAGTTTTTTTTTTTTTCTCATTGGAAAAAGGGATCAGCATTTATGCTTTTTTCCAAATGACTTTATCACCTTTGTTTTCTTTGAAGGGAAAAAAAGAATAATCAGCCAGCAGACATAAATCCAGCTTGTAAGACGACTGCTTCTGTACAAACAGTGCATTTCTATCAAACAAGTGTCATTGCCCTGCAATAAATCATTGTCCTTCAGAGAATCCCTGAGCCAGAACACAACAAACACCTTTCAGACAAGCTGCTTTCTCAAAAGCCCTCTCTTAAATTGCAAACCTCTTTCTCTGACCCTCACTGGGAAAGCCAGACCAAGAGCACTCAAAGTGACCTCTGTTTTAAAAAGAACAGCTAATACAGAGAGTCAGTGATAGCATCTCCCATTATCTGCAACAACAACAAGCAAGAAGAGCCAACGAGCAGGACAGTAATGAATCACTCTGATCACAAGGGGCAAAGAGCAGCTGCTTTAAATGCATTAGCTGCATCTTTTTCAGCTGACTTCACATAAAACCAGCCTATTAAATTTGCTTCATTAAACCAACGCAGTCAGATCTGTAAAATACATCTTTCAAAAATGATTTGGTCTTTTTCCTCCTTAAATAGGCAAAATGTGTTTTTCATGACTGCTTGTAGTGGGGGTGTTATTATAATATATCTTTAACAGTCATTGCTGCCACTGCAGCATACAGGATTATTATTAGACCTCTTTATTAATTGTTTATTTAGCAGACACCTTTATCCAAGGTGACTTACATTACAGTGTGTGAGTGAGGCATCTGCTGCAGAGTCACTTACAACAACATCTCACCTGAAAGACCCACAAGGAGTTTAAGTGACTTGCTCAGGGTCACACAGTTAGTCAGTGGCTGGGATTTGAACTGGGGACTTCCTGGTTATAAGCGCTTTTCTTTAACCACTGGACCACACTGCCTCCAGGATTGCTGATGGCTCCTGTTAGATGCCTATGCTTTAGGTCAATTGGAATGGTCATGTATGACCAGCAAATCTCATTAACATGCCTTTCAGCTCCGGGGGCTGGGTCCCAGTCGGGCTTGAATCATTTAGACCACACGATTAGTCACGATTGTCATCCTTAAGATAATTAGGTAACACTTTATATGAAGAGTCTCTAATTACTGTGTATTTATGTAGTATCTACTTAGTAAATACATGTGTGCTTACACATCAACACAATGTTATTATGCATAGTTGCAATGCACTTAATGTGTAAATCTTAGGGTTAGGGTTAGGGAGATTAGGGTTAGGGTTAGGAGGTTAAAGATGTACATTGTAACTATGCACAATAAAATTGTGATGATGTGTAAGTACACCTTCATTTATTAAGTAACTGCTATGCAAATACACAGTACTTAAAAACACTTCATGTAAAGTGTTACCATTAAAATCACACTGTCAGAAGCATTAGCAAGTTTAAAAAAAAATCATCCCTGTGTCATTGTAGCACACAGAATACAAAATTTCAGTTCAACAAGAAGATAAACCAGCTTCAAGCACGCGCTTCTCTGCTCCGAGCCGTTTATATAACTATCCCGATTCATTCCTACTCAACCGCTTTGGCTCCAGTATGAGGCACTGTGTTACAGTACAGCCTAATCCGAGTCGATTTTAATGATTTTAATGATAACACAGATTTCACAGATTTATACACTGTGTGCATCAAACAGAAGCTCTGTTATTCTTTAACAAGCATATTTTTCCACTGTTCCTCTTCGTCTGAATTTATGCAAATAGATTCAGAAATGTAATCTCGTAAAACCACTTCAGCTGTTATAACACTGAATGGCTTTTTTGTTTTTATTTTAAAAGTTCATACTTTTGGAAACTGACAGTTACTTTATGCTTACTCTTCTCTCCCTACTGTATTTACCATGAAGAAAATCAACAGGAAGCAGGTGAAGGGATTTGCTGCTCTAATGTAAATGCAGTAAAATGACAAATGCATTCCTAAACGCCAGGCTTCAACTGCAGCCTGCAGCATGCTGATCTTGCCTCCACCTGCCAGGCTGTTACCAGCCGACCGGGCCAAGCAAAAGGTTAATGAGATTCTTACTTTTGTGGAAAAGATTGACTTTGTACTTGAGATGTTTCGTGAGGGGTTTTCCTTAACAGATCTTAGCTGCATATGGTAGAGAGGAATATTGTGGAATATTAAGTATGTGTTTAGTATGCAGCTGTCATACAGCTTTTATTAGGATTCCATCTGCCGATGCTCTGTGAAAGTCCCAGATATTAATTTCTCCAATCTCACACGCACACTAGATCTCTTACACCAGATCTATTGATATTAGTAAGATAACAAAAACAAACTAGTCACATATGTCTCCTTTAGTATAAATACCAGGCATTGAGGCATTCACACACAGAGGAGCTCCATCCCTCCTGGATCATAGTGGACCATCGATGTAGTCTCTGCAGGGGTTAAGGTAACTTGACAATTGCCTACATGAGTGGCATGTATTGTATCTGAGCAATAACGTTCGATGTAGATTGTCATGTTTGGTATTTGAAACTAATAAATGGTAAACCTTTTTAAGATTTGAACCATGGTCTGGTCTCATCCTTATAGGGCACCATAGCAGTGCAGTTAATCCCATATTTACCTTCATTCATAAACCTTACAAGCATGTGTCACAGATGAGGCAAACTCAAGGTTTATTGCACTGGCAGCTATTTTCTTGCTAATGAACGAATGTGGTAGTTTCCTCCTAGTTCTATACCATTAAAAATATTGTATTTCTCTCTCAAAATTTGCTTTTTCTACTTGCTTACAAAACCGTCCATTGTGATAGTTTTTTGGGTTTTTTTTAATGTCTGTTTTCGTGCAATATAGACAACTCTTTATAAGTTAAACACCGCCAGGTCTACATTTAAATATGCACACACTTTATACGCAGCACTAGGTCTTACAGAAGCAAAGCATAAGCATTGCATGTATTCTTCTCTCCCAGGCTTTTCCATCAGCCGCTCCTGCAGTATGTAATCTGGATCTTTGTCCAATTCATCTGCTTTTTTCTGCTACTTTGATGGCTGCTTTTATTTCCGTACTGGAAATAGAAAGGAGCTGTCATTCACGGATCGGCCTGAAATTGGTGATAAGGCAGCTATCAGATACTCTTGTGGTTATTTAATAACTCTTTTCTGTGTGTTATAGCCAGCTTGCTCTCAGTGCTGTCAGACAGCTGCTGGCTTGAGGCCAGAGGAAATGAAATGCAGACAATGCCAGCGTGGGACCCCAAGCAGGGCCAGCAGTCTTTTCAAGTGCACTGTTCTTCACAGTCATTTGTTCATGACTTATATACAAATCTACCTCCATTCAATCAAAGGTGAATACTTCAGCCTTTTTTATGATATCGTGGGAGCCGATTCATCATGTTTCTAGAATTGGTTTTTCAGTAAAAAATAAACAAACCAGAAGGTAATTTTGAATATTATTTTTGCAACTTTAAGCGGCTGCCATAGTTTCATTTAATAAGACTGGTTATAAGAACATTGAATATGGAATTAAATGAATGATTACATTTGCATCCTCTTAACATAAAACAAATGATTGACACAATCTTCAAAGCAGGTTTTTAATCAAGTTTATGAGGCAACAGCTACATGATTATTTCAGCTTTGCTCAGCTTTAAAAATGTGACATTTTGTGATGAGAGTCAGTGCTGTTTGGCATCCCGTTCAGGCAACCAGACATGCCATTACCCTTTTTAAACATAAAAAAGGTAACACTTTATGTTAAGTGTCTCTAATGACTGTGTATTTACATAGTAGTAAGTCCATGTGTATCTCGAACACATGAAACGTGTTGAAAGTGTGTATTATGTCTAGTTATAGTTATATGTAAGTACACAATTGTATAAGAAAAGGGTTAGGGTTTGGGATAGGGTTAGGTTGCTGTTCCTTTTTATTGATTTGAAATGGCCAGCTCGAAATTACAATACACAGAAGTTACCTGGCATCTGTATTGTGAAAAAGAAAAAAAATACTGTACATTTCCCTTCCCTTTTCATGGATGTTGAGGCATTTTCCTCTGGTCAGGTGCTACAGTAAAGTTTATGTGTTGTGCTAGGGAAACGTCATTAGAGGCTATTTCACTGTAGTGTCGTAAACGATAACCTACTGGCACCACTCCTGGTCTCCTTGCAGTCAAATAGGATTCACGTTTCAAACAGTGTGACTTGCAGTGCAGGGTGTATCGGAAGATTTTTATTGGGCATATCACCTGTCAAATGGGTTGCATATATGCGTAATGAATATATGCTATAGACTGTATTCGTCTTGTTTAACTCATATAGAATTGTCTCTCATACATCCAGTGGTTGATAATATTGTATATGCTATATGCAACATCTATTACAACTTATAAATGAGGCACATGTAGTAGCACTCTGTACTGTAGTTTCCACAGAAGGATTAGTTTCAGTGTTATCAGCATTATTATTTATTCCAAACGATATGTGTGTGTGTGTGTGTGTGTGTGTGTGTGTGTGTGTGTGTGTGTGTGTGTGTGTGTGTGTGTGCACATTTTAAAGAGACAGGTTAAAGCATGGCATGGCACTGACGTGAAAATCCAACTAAATCTAATAGTCAAAGAGAACTACTCACAATGCCACGTTAATCCTGTCTTCCTGCCGAGGCCTAATCAAAGCTGATCTGGGGAGATTGTTTTTTGCACAAACAGTTCTGCTCGTGACCAGCGAATCCCAGGCACCTTCCTGCTTGCTCAAATTAAATTAAGAGCACTAATCTCTCTCCATGCATTTATACTTAAATAACCCCTCATCTGTGTCAGGCAAAGTAAAGCACACAAGGCCTGGGTCATAGCATGGGACTGAGAGAGAAGCACACAAGGCCTGGGTCATAGCATGGGACTGAGAGAGAAGCACAAGAGGCCTGGGTCATAGCATGGGACTGAGAGAGAAGCACACGAGGCCTGGGTCATAGCATGGGACTGAGAGAGAAGCACACGAGGCCTGGGTCATAGCATGGGACTGAGAGAGAAGCACACGAGGCCTGAGTCATAGCATGGGACTGAGCGAGGTAGAGGTAGAGGTAACTGGCAGTGCATACAGTTTACTGCAATTGCCCCTCTACATGTGCATCTTAATTGCACTTGCCCTTGTGCACTGTGGTGTTATTTGCAGGAGGGTCCCAAATGTCTGCTATTGAAAGTTTTACAAAAGTTGATAAAGTAGCCCTTTTCCTTTTTTTTAAATGACTCTGATACAGTCATACAATCCCAACATCAAGCACCAGCTCCATTGTTACATATACTTTGTAGCTGCTACTATTTCTATAAAACGTTTAGGACAATTCCACCTTGACAAGGTCAGAAAGGTGAACAGAGATATGGGAGGAGACATACAATATCGACACACTATTGAGACATGACATTGAAGGGGGAAGTTATTCAAAAGAGCACCTAATTACATGAATTGCCATGTAATTACAGTGGAATAACTGGGAATTACCATTAGTTCCTGTGCCACTATAATGTTATGCCCTTGATAACAGCATTTAGTTAAATGATGTAATTACATGGTAAGTCACAGTTGATTTCCATGTAATTACACATTTATTCTACTAGTAAGAACCATTGTTAGTTGTAACAAAGTTATTACACAGTTATGCATTCTGTAATTTAAAGTGCTACCAAAATATCTCATATATATATATATACCAGTATAGACTATTCATGCATATACTAACTTCATCTTTGTTTAATAATGATTGAAACCAAATAATAAAGGCAGCATTCACATTTCATCTTACATGATCTTAATAAGACCTGCTTGTTTATGGTGTGTGGGGACTTCCATCCATCCATGCAGTGCAGCTCAGTTTATCAGTAGGAAACCTGGGAGAGCAGATCTGAGATAATCTATCCTGACAAACACCAGAGCTGCAGAAAGCTGCCTCCTTTTCCCTCCCAGTGGCACTGCTGCCAGGCTCAGACCGCCAGTGCATGCAAACTGAGTTCCTTTACACCAGATAATGAATATGCAGCATGGCACCCTCTCCAGAGAGACTGAGCTACTCAGATCCCCCATATGCTGAAAATATTCAGAAGCCTGGAGCGACCATTCTTGAGCTTGGAATTAAAAACCAGTCACAGCGTGACGAGGCTGTAGTTGAGTGTCGCTGTAAGGAAATTGAATCGTTATTACCTTGAGAAAGTGTTTTGTATCTCTTTGACTAGACATCATCCTGTGCTTGCTAATTAACACCTACAAATAAAAAGCGTCTTTTATTTTACTTGCAAGAGTCTTTAGAAGAAGATTTATTATTTTCAGCAGTGACGATTGCACCCTACATAGAGATCTACTCAGATCTGAACCTGCAGCAGTTAACTGTCTCTCTTTCCCTGATAAGCCTTGTGCAGACTTGAGTCCCTGGTCTAGGTCTTCATACAGGAATTACAGACCATTTCATATTATTGCCGAGGGCCTTCACTTGTAACATAACTATAGTCTAATGGAATTAGGATAAGAGATTAGCAATAGGGAGACTGTGTGTGTTTACAGTCCATTTGACACGATTGAGAGACAAAAAAGCAGAGTCCTCCAAACTCAAGTCAGTGATAAATTGCTTCATTATAGAAAATAAATTGGATTCAGTTTCAAAAGGAAGAAACTTGTTCAGAGTTCGATATTTCTGTATTTATTTTTTAATTTAAAAATGGACTACTGTTACTGGTAATAATGAATGCTGGTTATTCATTATATACACATATTTTACAGTTCATCGCTGCCTAAATGTAAAATTCTTGTTACAGAGCTCATTAACTTGGACAACAATTAATTAATAGAAGTAAGCTGCTGTTTATATTCAGTCCTGGCTACAGTAGGATATGGTAAATGTGGGAGATAAGCACAATCGATATCAAATCCAATTTGCCGGAAGTCACTATGTCTAAGGATTGCTGTTAAACCCTGATCTGTTGCATAAGGTTACTGTACATTGCCTCACACTCTTACTGTAAATAGACTTAATCTTATACACAGTGAGAGCTTGACATCTGTGCAATAGTTTGTGCTTAACCTTTTCTAAATCAGATCGGTTCTGTATTTATAAAAGAAATATGCAAACATATAAAATACATGTTGTTCCTGATCCGATCATTATCTGCTATACTTTTTTGATATTCTTTTTTTTGTATTAATAATTGAGTTGAAAATAAGGTGAGTGTCTTGCTTTTTTATTATGAATAAATGGGTACTTCCCATAGTTGAACATTCAATGCATCTTAAAAAGTAAAACAAACTTTAGGAAAATGGATTTTAAAAAATGGCAGAATATTCAATGTCCACAGTCAGTACTGGGTCTTGAATGGATAGTGTCTGGAGAATGGTTGGAGAATGTCACAGGTGGAGTCTGATCCCCACGTAAAGTTTTTTTTTTGTTTTGCAAAAGGTCTCGCCATCATATTTCACATCACACAGATAAAGATAAATAAGTAACTCCTGCGATCGAGCCTCAGATCGAGACCCCAGGACCAGGCCACTGCCTCTGCAGGCCTACCATCACAGAAGCTGTGGAGCATTCAATCAGCTGTGAACTCATCCAGCAGCTGCATAGTCATGCCAGGCTGCCTGAGAACTGATTGTATACCCACAAGCCACGTTCAGCTGCAGGGATCAGTACTGGGGACCCCTATACTAATCCTGCATGACTTTACATTACAACCTTGTTAGCAATTGTCAAAACACATGTACATATTGATCCTTAAACTAAAGTGCGAGAGTTTCAAGTACCTCTAGTTGTAACTTTCAATGTACTGTACAGCTGTACTGGAATGCACACATTGGCTCCCTTGCCAAACACATGCACACATACAAGACTTTGAATGCTTTGTAATCAAGCAAGCCCACACTGGTTTATAATTTCACAGAACCCCTTGCACAGTATCTCTCAGGCCTCTTTTGTTGTGCTTGCTCTGCAGTGCCTAATATCCATGAACAATGTTCTCGCACTCACATTTATTACCCTGTGTAAAACGTGATCAGGCGTTTAATCATTCATGACAACAAAGGCTTACAAAATGAAATGACTTTGCCATGACAACAAAACGCTGTACCCTTGAAACAAGGCCACAGGGCTGCAAGGAGAATGCATTTGTAAAGTAATAATCAGCTTGGCAATACTATCAGCTGCATAAAGTGGAAAGGTCATTGTGTTTATGGTTTGTGTCTGCCTCCGCTACTCTGCTATGAAACTGTGCAGAGCGAAGGGCAACATCGGTAGCACTAAACAAAACAACTTGCATCTGTTGAGGACGAAATCTGCAGACAAACAGCCTGGGTAACAATGCTTAAACAGAGCTTTGGAGACCTGGATTTAAATGTTGCTGTCAGTGTCACTGCAGCTGTAGCAAAAATCGGTAACACTTTTCATTAAGTGTCTATAATTACCTACACATGGTTGCAATGTTATTAAGCAGTTACAATGTGCTTAACGTGTACATCTTTGTGCATGATATAACCCTAATCCTAACCCTGACTCTAAATCTAACCCCACTAACCCTGAATTTAAATTGAACCCTAATCCTAAGCCTTTTCTGACAACTGTGTACTTACACATATCATGCAAAAAGGTTTACACGTTAACTACGTTGTAACTATACAGTAATAACATTGCAATTATATGCAAGTGCATTTACTATGTAACTACAAAGTAAATGCACTGTAACGAGAGACACCTAATGTAATGTGTTACCTAAAAATCAAATGTCATATATTGTTTACCTAGATTAGAAGTAAAGCATTTGCTCCCTTTTAAAAAGTTGACCATACTAAAAATCACAAACTCTAAACTTCTCAGAAAGAACAGAGCTGTTTGCAACACACTGGGCCTGGACATGGGTAGAACAACATGTATTCAAAGCAATGTTTTTTCAGCTTTCAGCGTTCACACTCTCTGTATTGCCAAATGTGCTTGCCTGGCAGAGCGCAAGCATGCCTTCTGAATTTATTAGAAAAACAACACCCAGCCAAGCTTCAAGCTGTGGTGCTCCTGTGTGTAATATCCCACTCACAGCTCAGTAATAAGTGATAGTCCCAGGATTTAGCAGGACTGAACCCTGGCCCCGGCATCAGTGAGAGAGGTGCCAGCAGGACCCAGCAGGGGAGGCATCACAGCGCTCTGATTACCTGATTAGATAACAGATTCACCCTTGGGGTCAGGATGCTTTTACACGACCTCTTTTAATGAGCTCCTCTGAAGCTCAATTTGCTGGAGGCCAAACACTTGAACAGTCTGAACCTGCCAGACTGTCTCCACCACATATCAATCCCAAGAAATGAGGAATGCATTTCCACATCACGAAAAAGGAGTAAACATTGTGGGAAAAAAAACGTACATTGTCAGTCTACATGATCAGAGTCAATATTACAACAGTCTTGCTAAGTCTTGAAGTCCTGGAAAAGTTCACCATAGGCTGGGGTTGCCTTTGCTGCATAGTAATAATAATAATAATAATAATAATAATAATAATAATAATAATAATAATAATAATAATAATAATAATAATCTTCCTCCCACCAATTAAACAGGTCACTTCTCTCTCTTACAGAAATTGAAATCACTTTGTGTCTTTACCTGCACCTGGTGGCATTTCCAAGTTGGTTATATTGGCTACAAAACATTACTGCTACTAAGTGTCCCAGTCTGGATGCAATGTATTCAAACAATCCAACAGCAAGACATATTCCTTAAAGGGGGCTACATCCTTCATCTTCCATCAGGAGAGGGTTTTAAATCACAGGGATGAGTGAACAGGAACAAAAAAAAATAGTTTATGTTTGCTCTTGACCAATCACAGCTAACTCTTTTCCCCAGTTATATCTAATACTCTCAGAATGTTTTATGTTCAATTTAAGCCTTTGGCATTTTCCAGTACTAACTTACCAAAGACATAAAGTGTGGGAGGGAGGGAGAGAAGGAGGGAGGGAGGGAGAGAAGGAGGGAGGTTGAGGTGATATTAAAAAGTAGAGTAGATGAAAGAGCTGCTATATATGGCTGACCATCTTCTTGACATCTTTTCTGTATTTATGAAGACTCTGGGTGTAAGCTGAAATATATCCATAGACACTATCTGCGCATCTCAGCAGTTCTTTTGTACAGAAAATATCTGCCTTCTGACAGGGAGCCTTCATCACTGGAGCACACCAGTCCTCATGAGTAATGGGATGCATTTTCCTTTCCTGAGCGTTTTCTGTAGACGCAGGGCTGATGACAATTTTAGCCCAAGATGTATGATTATGACACTTGCAGGGGCTTTTCATTACATCGTGTTCTTTGCTGGAGGAGAAGCTGCTGGTGATAATAGTTCTGTAATCAGCTCTTTGTTCCCAAGTCGCTTGTGTGAGGCTACGGGATTGAATTTCAAATTTAAGAAACGTAATGTGAGATGAAAGGCAGCTGGGTGGCCCAGCCAGTGAGCTACATATTGTGAATGCGTTGTCCTGTCACTGGATTTCAGTCACAGACTGGTTCTGATTGAAATTGCTCTGCTGTGCACAGTGAGGGTCTGTGTCTGGAGTAGAAACATCACAGCTGACTGGGCTTATTTCTTATCTTTGTCTTCTTTGTGGGTATCCTGTGCTGTATTGTGGGTAATCTATGAACCAGGGGCCATATGACCACCCTAGCCATAGGCAAATAACGTTGTCCATCAACTGACAAAAAGTACACTACACAAACACAACAGAAACTGTATAATACAAACAGAACTGGAATTGTGTTTCCCCTTTTGAAGTGGCAGTTTGCCATTTTCTTCCATATTATAATGTTATTATGCATAGTTACAATGTACTTAATGTGTAAATCTTTCTGCACAATATATGTAAATACACAATTGTACCAAACAAGAGTTAAGGATAGGGTTATATCATGCACAACAGGTGTACACATCGTTACAATACAGAGTAACATTGTAATTACATGTATTTGTAAAATAACTGTTATGTAAATACACAGTAATTAGGGACACTTCATGTAAAGTGTTACAAACCTATTTAACTAAACTCTTCAGGTAAGGTAAGGTATGAAATTATTTCATCGGAAATCTCTAAGACTAAATGATTTCCCAAACAAAAAGGAAATAATAATGCAGGTAAAATTGAAGTGATGGTTTATAAGCTTTCTCCAAAGCAAACTTGCTTCATCATACAGAAATAATTGACTTGGTACACCTATATTCCAGCTCCCTAAAGAACAAAGAGATCTGAAAATGGCTGGCCAGTATTTGTGCACACTGCAATTGTTAAATCATGCGTGGGCAGCACATTTCTGGCCTCATTAACCAGTGGCTGACTAATGCATTGGATCTCTAGAGGGGTGTGTTGGAGAACCGAAGCAGTTTATCACAGAACCCCCCCCCCCCCCCCCCCCGCGCATCCCAGCAAGTCATAAAAATGACACACATAATATTTCCAAGTTCAGGGCCTCTACCCTGCCACATGGAAATCCAGTTCATAGCTTATTTCTTTTTTTCGCTAGAAAAAAAACCTTCATGGAAAAAACTTGTGGCAAATGGATCTCTGGTTGATTTCTCCTTGTGATTTGCCCACCTTGATTCACAATCCAAAACCACTTTGTCATGAATAGCACCTTTCATAGTGGAGCACCATCACAAAGCTCTTTACAAGATGCAGTAACAACAAGAAAATCCACAATACTTCAAACACAGAGAAACGCATAATACAGTAAAAATAAAAAATAAAAAAAATATATGTATCAATGCATAATGCGTTAAATACCATGGAAAGTGCATAATACATGATAGTAACATAATACATGAAATAGTACATTAAATACAATGGAAAGTGCGCGACCGAGAAACGCGATTATATATATATATAGATATTCTATTATATACTATATAGATATATATAGTATATATATATATATATATATATATATATATATATAGCCATTCCTTACCCGTAATAACGTACAGAGCAATATTCACTCAAGCCTGGATGCTTTCTTTGTTTTCTGCACTGTGATACATACGTTCACTATGACTTCAAAGCATATTTCAAAAGATATCTGTGCAGGTCCATGGTGCTTAAATGAGTTTCATTTAAATTGAATGTAGTGTAAGATGTACATTTCTAAGGATACAGAGAAGACAAACACACACAGACAGGAGAACACTGTTTCTCTAAAGCATGCTCTCGTCACAGTGCAATGTTTGATGCAGTGTATTTTACTGTCATCCTGAAAATCTTCAAGATGAATTTATTTCATGATGGAGCTCAAGAGGAGACCATTAAATTACACTAACTGATCTTCAAATGAGCTTGCAGCTCATAGATCTGAATAGAAAGAAATGAGTGTGGTTACCATGGAATCAAAAGCCTATCATTACTTCCACGGTTAGTTTTCAAACACACTTCAACAAATGTATGTTAAACATACCAAAATGTTGGGATGTTGGTTCTTTTGAGCACAAACATGTATATATAAACAGAAAACAAATATTGGGTTTCATCCACTGTTCAGATCCTTGTAATTAAAACAAGTGTTATCAATGTGCTGGCTCACTCCAGGTGGTTTGCTATTTCATCCACACTGTGGTGCAGCCGACTCTGTCGCTCAGGGTTAATGTGATTGTCAAGAGGAATAACAAGGTGCCTCAAAACTGTGACCCCTCAGGACCACTGTCTGTCTCTCTGCTCACCATTCATCGAGAGGGTCACACTGAGCAATTACAGAGCCACTGGAACTCTTAACCACTGCAATTTGATGTGCAGGAAAAAAAACAATTGCCACACAGAGCCTTAGAAAGACCTGGAGCATTTAAACACTCAGCTATCTGTCTGCAGAGGGCACTTTGAACAGAAGGAGGCTCTAACGTTGGGCACTCGAGTCGCTGCGCTGCTCTCTTTGCCACCTGTTTGCTGTCTGATTTATAAACCTTTGTTAATGCTGCTAAACATACTTTCATTTTGTCATTGGCACACAAGCAGCAATAATTTCTTGCACAGTTGTTTTAGATGCCTGCAGAAAGTGATCTAACATTTCTACACATGAATGTCTATTATTTTTATATCACTGATTACTGAACGGAACTTTAAATTCTCACTCCCAGAGGTTTTCATGCGGGTAGGTATATAAAGGATATCAATGACAATTGCACACTACTGTAAATATCACAGGAGTCTCTGGGCTCAGCTAGTAGAGTGAATTTGCTCATCTGGTGACATCAGAGCTGGTGATGCAGTGCTCCACTTCAGTTTGAAACCCCAACAGCATATCAATCACGTTTGACAACCCACACTGTCTGCATACAGTGCCTGGGAAATGTAATTCTCTGTTGCTATGGTGTCCATGTGGTCTGACCATTTGACTAAATGACTCGTCACTTCATCCTTTTTGAGTTCAGTAAGCACACAAAATGTGCATTCTAGATTGATTTGAGGAAAAAATGAAACATGATGCCTTATCTCTATGGAAAAAGAAAAAATATATATTTTTCCGGTCTGTTTTCTCACGTTCCACCAGCTTCCCATGCAGTTAGTCGTGTATAATTATTACGGCCTGCTCCCTAAAGCAATGCAAAGTGTCAGGCAGGTGTCTGTGCCATGCTGTTGAGATTATACCTTCTTCCCAAGCCTCCTCACGTTCAGCCTCACCACGGGGGGTGACAATCAAGCTACCGCCTTGTCTATCTCTCAGCTCTAATCTACACCAACATTACAAGCTCCAAAGCATCACTGAGAATACCAAATAATGCATTACAAGCTAATGCTACATGTTTATCATGTCTGTAATTAAATATTGTTTTTAAATCACAAGTTATCCTGAATACTGAATGAAATGTACTGCACCGAATTTTGTAAAGTAGCCACATTTGGAATGAACATAGACTAATAACAGCACTCCAACAATCATAGAATATTGTGCTAAATGCAACATTGTATTTTGAAGTTTATCTTATGTTTCCATCTGTACCCTGAAAATTGAATATTGGTATCTACAAAATAGGGCAAAAAAAAAAAAATTGAAATTGAGCTCAGAGATTCTCATTACTAAGTTGTCTCCAACACCTGATCCTTACAGACCACAGGTTCTCTGATCAATCTGGAGATTAGGTGCAGCTGGAGAGATCCTTAACTCTGTAACTTTGGAATAAAATGCCTGCCATTCATTGTGGCAGAGTGAGCCTGAGAGATGCAAAAAGGGTACTGTACACCTCATGTGTAAAGGGTATTGTACTCCTCATGTGTAAAGGGTATTGTACACCTCATGTGTAAAGGGTATTGTACACCTCATGTGTAAAGGGTATTGTACTCCTCATGTGTAAAGGGTATTGTACTCCTCATGTGTAAAGGGTATTGTACACCTCATGTGTAAAGGATATTGTACTCCTCATGTGTAAAGGGTATTGTACTCCTCATGTGTAAAAGGTATTGTACACCTCATGTGTAAAGGGTATTGTACTCCTCATGTGTAAAGGGTATTGTACTCCTCATGTGTAAAAGGTATTGTACACCTCATGTGTAAAGGGTATTGTACACCTCATGTGTAAAGGGTATTGTACACCTCATGTGTAAAGGGTATTGTACTCCTCATGTGTAAAGGGTATTGTACTCCTCATGTGTAAAGGGTATTGTACACCTCATGTGTAAAGGATATTGTACTCCTCATGTGTAAAGGGTATTGTACTCCTCATGTGTAAAGGGTATTGTACGCCTGGGTCAGTCAGCATCTCCAGTCCTCGTCACATGAGCACATCAAGCCCAGGCTTCAGTCATTATCAGAGTGTAATCAAGATAGAATAGCAGGCGATTCCCAGCAAGAACAGCGCTTGGCTGCTGTAATTGCTTTCTGTTCTGTTTTGGGTGTTTTTTGTTATCAAAGCCTCAGTTTGATTTCAGAAATGTTTCTGATTCGCTCTGAGTACACACACATCTCTGCTATCGTTACCTTTTTTCTTTCTCTTTTTACAAATCCACAATTTCCCCCTCATCGTTAATCACGTGTTAAATCTATGCATAAGCTATAGCTTAATTATAAGAAATGCAAATCAGAGGGCTCTAGTACAGTGTTTGTAATTAGAGTGCATTGATTACAGGTGTGTGAGAGTGTGGAAAGCTGGTGAAGCGAATCTGTATCACTGCAGTACTATGGATATTAAATGGTCTAGTATTGACTGGTTACTGTTTAACCTGTTTATTATGTGCTACCACATGGAAAGTCATGGATTTTCTTCTGTGATCTGCAATAGCTCTACAAACAAAATCTGAACAGACACATGCCAGCCCAGCTTGCAGGGCTTCAGCAGAGTCCAGAGACTGACAGCTCTCAGCACTCACTTCAAAAGGGCAGTGATTCAAGAAAGACAGCCAGTTCTTATCATGGAGCTTCCCTGGGCTGGTCAAACAGCAGCATTGTATTACTATATAGACATTGCACTCTGTATTATATTGTCAGGTACCCCAGAGGCAATGCTTACCTCCAGCAAAGCTAACAGCAGTGTGCACACTCATGTTCAAACCTACACTCAAATATAGCATCCATGTATTACATTTTTCCACAGGAGGTTTTAAATGCTATGTTCAGGTTTGAGTACAGCCCTGGAAATAAAACAAAAGCTTTCAAATAGTAATGCTATTCATGCACAATAAGAATACAAGCTGTTGTTTTAAATGCAGATTTTAATTATTTGAGATAGATAGAGGCCAGGCTTTAATGGGATTCATAACTTAAGATGCTAATGAAAAACACTTCCGGAAAATTAAAAAGCAGCTTGGAGCGTCTTCTGGTAAGTCAAGTGGTAAATAGGGTTTTGTTTTTGAGATTTAGCACATGTTTTTTTTTTTTATTAGCTTGTACAGGTTGTTGTTTATCAGCATTTATAGGGTGTTGTTTATGAACAGATTTAAAGGGACTGTTTTTTCTAAACAAACCGAATTGAGTTCACTCAGAAACAAACTGGAGGAAAAGAACTCTGCTCCTTTTGTATTCACATGTGCACATCAGTGTAAGAGGACTCGGGTCACTTCAAAATGACTCGGTTCTTTTTGCTGGTCCACTTCAACATTTTTCCGAGCTGACTGTGCTTTCACATTGCACTGAAACAAACAAACCAAACTCAGTCCTTTTGCCCAAAAGTAACCTAACCACACTCAGTTTGAAAAATATCCGTCCAAATAAACCCAGTGTGAATGCACTCTTAGATCTCAATCGTTTTCTGTGTCTTCAATGCTGAAACTCATATCACTGGATAATATAGCATGTAAAGGATCTCTTAACGGTCCCATTAAGAGGAATGTGTGTGTGTGTGTGTGTGTGTGTGTGTGTGTGTGTGTGTGTGTGTGTGTGTGTGTGTGTGTGTGTGTGTGTGTGTGTGCATTGCACTGGGGAGGGGGGGCAGTGATGGAGTGCCATGTCCCAGAGTGTTGGCAGCCTCCTCAGCTCTCACTGGCTAAATGGAATGGACACAGAAACAGTGAAGAAGACGGAGATTAATCATGTGACAGAAATGAATAGGAAACATTTCTTCTTGTTCCTTCAATTCATTTTGCAGCTATGATTGCGTTATTACACAACTAGGGGAACACTAGAAAATTCCATTTGACATCTACAACTTGTGAACACTGGGACTTTTATTTACAGCATGAGTATTGATCCCTAATGAATGCTGTGTAGGGTGTATATATCTACCTGCATAGGAATGCATATATCAGTGTAGCACAGTGAAAGCATGGCAACATGTAATAAAGCACAGTCAAATCATAGGAAAGGTAAGCATTGTAAAGAATGAGAGAAATTGAGTATTGAAGCACAGGGTAAGATGGGTCATACAAGACTCCAGTAGTGTATATGAGGTAATGAATACAAAGGGATATGCAGCAGCTCTGTACCCACTCCCCCAAGAGAGACTGGCCATTTGTGCAGTGGTTAAGATCTAGCGCTGCACAGCACAAGGCAACAGGGTTTGCACCTAGCCTCAGTCTGTATTTTGTGTTGCCACTCCTCACCTCGCTTCACCATCCTGATTTCTCACTAAATCTGTTTAGGCACCCAATGGAAAGCTAGCTAAACTATGGTGCAAAAATGTAAAAGATTCACTTAAAAAAAAACCTGCATAAAAAAATATTTTTAAAGTAACTTAATGCGTTTATTCGTTTGATAACAGAGGAAGATCAGAAAATACATGAATTTTTCATTACTTCTTGGCTGGATCTTCAGCAAACAGAAAATGTAAAACAGCATTAAGAATCACAAACCAAAATGAAACCCTTGAAGACTCAGAGACATGTTTCTTATCTCAGTGGAGTGGATGTAAGCAGAAGGTCATTCAGAAATTAGTATGCTCTAACGAAGCTGCATATCTGGAACATCTTCAGAAAGATATTCCAATTTATAAAGTAATCATCTTTACCTTAATTGGAAAGAATGCTGGTTCCCTGTAAGAATATAAAAGTATATTTATTTATTTATTTATTTATTACAATCTTCATTTTTTTTTCTAGTGGTAAATTACCATAACACATGCATAAGCAATACAATGCTGTATTAACATAATACTAATAAATAAAATAAAAATAAAATAATAAAAATACTTTTGCAATTGTAACAGGAAGAGGTTTTCAGACACCCAGACTTCAACACTTTGAGACCACTTATTAATTCATTTTAGTCTTCAACCCTTTTGACCACTTATTAATTCATTTTAGTCTTCAGCCCTTTTGACATAGTGGGTTTGGTGTGCATGCAGTCTAATTGAACTGGTATACACTGTTGACATGGAAGGATTTATTGTGTTCATATTAAATCCTCAATCCATCGTCTAATCCTGCTAATTTCGATTCAGCACTGGACAGCTCCTCTCGCACTCAGCACTGGACAGCTCCTCTCGCACTTAGCACTGGACAGCTCCTCTCGCAGTCAGCACTGGACAGCTCCTCTCGCAGTCAGCACTGGGAACTGGAGCTGAGGATTCGCACCAACACACGGAGAGCTCAGCCAATATTGACAGAGAGCTGCTTTCCGTGCATCAAATATCACAGCGCAGGGAAACCATTTCCGACCTAAATACGAACGCGAGAACCGAAGAGTGAGGAACCAGCTCTGGGACTTCAGAAATAATAAGCACAGGCACATTTGTTGAATTGTGAGTGCGGGGAATCATAGTTTTACCTTGTGTGTAGACCGGATCAAAAGAAACTATTGCTTTGGAATTCATTGCGGTTTTTTAATTTGAAAAAGTTTCGTCCTTTTTCTTTTTTGATTTTCCAGACAATGTCGTCTTTAAACTGGATTAACGAGGATGATGACGCTAGTGAGTTAATGCGTGGAGTGTGTGGGGTCCTGTTTTATCTAAAGATCTGAAAGTTATTTTATCGAAAGATACCCGTTTTAGTTAATACCATTTGTATTGGAACCAGGCTAGCTTAAATGCATTATTAATAGTTACGAATAAGTAGTTCGAGTTCGAGTCAACACAAGAATTTCTTTGTATTTTACAAAAACAGGTAATTTCCACGCTGAGCAAAGCAACGGGACGCGCAATAGCTCCAGTGCTGCACACTTTACAAACCCCTTTCAGAAAAGGAAACGCTGAAAATCTACTTGCATTTTGCTTATTATTAATTTGGAGGACATTATGATTTTGTGTAACACCAGTGCCATCAAAGACTGGAGCTATTTCCTCTCTCAGATATTACCGCTTGTTAACAGAACAGCGGGCCTTGTTCATCAAAGTGTCATCTCGGTGGAAGTCACCACCAGTTCCGTGGTGAGTGTCCTGGAACCAGACCGCAGCGGTTTCATGCCAAACAGCCAGCCCGTGAACACCTCGAACTACACCACTGGACTCGAGCACCTGTTCCAGTACTCTTACTCGGAGAATGAACTTCTGTATACTGACTACAAGCCCCCGGCCCGGGACGCCATCCCGCTACCCAAAGCCGTGCTGTACTTATTAATGGCAGCGCTGGTCGTTGTGGTTGTAGTCTACGCCATTGTGGGGCACCTCATCAAGGACTTGGTCCATGAATTTGTGGGTGAGTATTATTATTATTATTATTTTATTATTATTATTATTATTATTATTATTATTATTATTATTATTATTATTATTATTATTCAGCAATGTTCTGAGAATGTTCTCTATTAGAAAAATATCTTTTAAATTGTATGTCTATTTTTTCTAATATGTATTATATAATATATATATATATATATATATATATATATATATATATATAATAGACAGAGAGCTAGAGATGGAGAGAGACGATCTCTCTCTCTAGAGAGAGAGAGAGAGAGAGAGAGAGAGAGAGAGAGAGAGAGAGAGAGAGAGAGATTTTGTGACTGAAGACAATATTGGAGCCAGTGCATTCAAATTAATTCATTTTAACAGTTGCAATCCTTATTAGTATAATGCAATTGTTCCATACAACGACTTGCTGCGTTTATTCACAAATATTAATCATATGAATCTCAATAGTTTACATGAGCAATGCACGCTGCATTCCAGGAGCCCCAAGGCATTCTTAAAGCAACCTTTTAGGTTGTTAATTTGTATGTAAATAGAAAGAAAGCAAGGATTAGTAGCAAATCACAAGTATATGTATATACTGAATATATCACATCCGTATAAACCTGTTGTTAGTATCGCTGCTCTAAGCGTTAGGGAACTCTCTCTGAACTTCAAATGGCATTGAACATTCACCAGCCCATTCTCTACTATAAATGCTTGGCACAGCAATGATTTCTTTTTAAGCACTCTCTTAAATACTTGCAGATTTAATGGCTTAACACATGCTTTCAATGTAAATGGTCTCAGTTACTGTAAAAACGTTATCTTCTGACCTGATTTGCATTTATTTGCACATCAATATCAGGAAATAGATGAACTATTATTATTATTATTATTATTATTATTATTATTATTATTATTATTATTATTATTATTATTATTATTATTATTATTCGTCAGTATTAATTATCCTTTAATTAATTAGTTGGATCTGTTGCTTGCTCCTATATTTTAGCTCAAATTGTCCAGTTTAATACAACAAATCTGTGATAATATTACAGCACAAACGCTGGTGAGCTGGATGTAAATTACACTATATTTTAAATTAAATTTTATGTCGTATGTTATGTTCAAAATGTCAGTTTGGTTATTTGAGTTAGAATATAAAATATTGAATAAACGGATGTACTCGGGTTTTTTTTTTACCACCCACATAAATCCCAATTCATACAGGGTTTTAGAAAAACATGGCACTTATTTAATTTGAACCAACTCTCTTGATATTTCTCTTCTCTCCGTAAACAAAGTGCATTTGAATAAAATTCTGTTTTTTGGAGAGCTGCTGACCGCTCTGTTATTTAGTTTATGTTTGGGGTAACATGAGATCAGATGCACATGAAGCAGAGATGTTGACTAATCAGCCCCTCCAAATATACCACAGCTGGCCTTTTTTCTTTTTTTTTTTTTAGCGAGAGAGAAAGAGAATTTTACAGCACTGGGGAATCACCTTGGATTACATGAAGTACCTACCCAAATTATTGTATCACAATTAAACTAATTTCAGATAGTGTGTATTAATATTTAAAACACTGTCCCATCTCAAGTGAATTGTAAGAACATTAACACGGGTTTTCTTTTTTTCTAGTTAAAAAAAAAAGTACAACAAATAATTATTTCGCAGTATGCTTTTTGCAGTAGAGTTTTTCTGGATAACCGAATGCAGTACATGTCTGTTATTCATAAGGACTGTAATATCTATTCCAAAAGAAATAATCCGCTACCATACTGCAATATCAGACAGTAATGAACGAAGAGTCGTTATAGTGAAAGGACGGGAGTCCTTCATATTTCGCTCATCACGACATTTCCAGTATCCTGTTGCTTTTCTTAAACTAGAAGAACCTATTTCATTGTATCGATTTCCCAGACCGAAACCTCAGAATCTCCCATTGCCCTTTGTGAATTTGTGAATAAACACAGCAAGTCGTTGTATGGAACAATTGCATTATACTAATAAGGATTGCAACTGTTAAAATGAATTAATTTGAATGCACTGTCTCCAATATTGTCTTCAGTTACAAAAAATCTCTCTCTCTCTCTCTCTCTCTCTCTCTCTCTCTCTCTCTCTCTCTTTAAAATTGAGTTTGACACATCACTGTATGAGGAGCACTATTATTCTGTATATTAGAAAAGAGAACTGGTGCATCGGTCTGTTGTGGGCAGATCGTTCTGCTTCGTGTTCTAGTTGTTTTAAACAGTTACTAGCTAATGGAGAAGTAATGAAACAAGACATCAAGTATTTAGATGATGTTTTTGGACACTGCTTAACCAATATTCAGAATTTTGACCATACAGACTGCCACCTTCAGGTAGGGGAGAGTACTTCAACCATATTGCCTGGCTAACCGTCGACTTCTCCATAGTCCATAGGTCCAAATCAATTAAGTTTCAGTTAGGAAAATTCTAATTCATGCAATTAACAGTGTCTTAATTATTCGTTAATGTCATCCTCCCATTTGCTCTGACTATTGCACATGTATTTTAAGAAGAAACCGTTTGAGCAGCTGCTTAATTCCTTGTGTGTCCGAAAGAGTAAGTAGTGGGGTTCTGAAAAATATAGCGTTACACATCCTCACGTGCTGCTACAACTGTTTAAATATAGCGTTACACATCCCCACGCGCTGCTATAACTATTTAAATATAGCGTTACACATCCCCACGTGCTGCTACAACTGTTTAAATATAGCGTCCCACATCCCCACGTGCTGCTATAACTATTTAAATATAGCGTTACACATCCCCACGTGCTGCTACAACTGTTTAAATAATGTCATTTTTCTGTCATTTTTCTTTTCATTGTTAACATCCTGACAACTTTTTACACTTAACTTTAAAGTCAGTTTCAAAGCTCACCTCATACTGTACAGAAGAAGATTAGTGATGTGGTGATGAGGAACCTCACCTCATACTGTACAGAAGAAGATTAGTGATGTGGTGATGAGGAAACTCACCTCATACTGTACAGAAGAAGATTAGTGATGTGGTGATGAGGAACCTCACCTCATACTGTACAGAAGAAGATTAGTGATGTGGTGATGAGGAACCTCACCTCATACTGTACAGAAGAAGATTAGTGATGTGGTGATGAGGAACCTCACCTCATACTGTACAGAAGAAGATTAGTGATGTGGTGATGAGGAAACTCACCTCATACTGTACAGAAGAAGATTAGTGATGTGGTGATGAGGAACCTCACCTCATACTGTACAGAAGAAGATTAGTGATGTGGTGATGAGGAAACTCACCTCATATTCTACAGAAGAAGATTAGTGATGTGGTGATGAGGAAACTCACCTCATACTGTACAGAAGAAGATTAGTGATGTGGTGATGAGGAACCTCACATCATACTGTACAGAAGAAGATTAGTGATGTGGTGATGAGGAACCTCACCTCATACTGTACAGAAGAAGATTAGTGATGTGGTGATGAGGAACCTCACCTCATACTGTACAGAAGAAGATTAGTGATGTGGTGATGAGGAAACTCACCTCATACTGTACAGAAGAAGATTAGTGATGTGGTGATGAGGAACCTCACCTCATACTGTACAGAAGAAGATTAGTGATGTGGTGATGAGGAACCTCACCTCATACTGTACAGAAGAAGATTAGTGATGTGGTGATGAGGAACCTCACCTCATACTGTACAGAAGAAGATTAGTGATGTGGTGATGAGGAAACTCACCTCATACTGTACAGAAGAAGATTAGTGATGTGGTGATGAGGAACCTCACCTCATACTGTACAGAAGAAGATTAGTGATGTGGTGATGAGGAACCTCACCTCATACTGTACAGAAGAAGATTAGTGATGTGGTGATGAGGAACCTCACCTCATACTGTACAGAAGAAGATTAGTGATGTGGTGATGAGGAACCTCACCTCATACTGTACAGAAGAAGATTAGTGATGTGGTGATGAGGAACCTCCCCTCATACTGTACAGAAGAAGATTAGTGATGTGGTGATGAGGAAACTCACCTCATACTGTACAGAAGAAGATTAGTGATGTGGTGATGAGGAAACTCACCTCATACTGTACAGAAGAAGATTAGTGATGTGGTGATGAGGAACCTCACCTCATACTGTACAGAAGAAGATTAGTGATGTGGTGATGAGGAACCTCACCTCATACTGTACAGAAGAAGATTAGTGATGTGGTGATGAGGAACCTCACCTCATACTGTACAGAAGAAGATTAGTGATGTGGTGATGAGGAAACTCACCTCATACTGTACAGAAGATTAATGATGTGGTGATGAGGAACCTCACCTCATACTGTACAGAAGATTAGTGATGTGGTGATGAGGAACCTCACCTCATACTGTACAGAAGAAGATTAGTGATGTGGTGATGAGGAACCTCACATCATACTGTACAGAAGAAGATTAGTGATGTGGTGATGAGGAAACTCACCTCATACTGTACAGAAGAAGATTAGTGATGTGGTGATGAGGAACCTCACCTCATACTGTACAGAAGAAGATTAGTGATGTGGTGATGAGGAACCTCACCTCATACTCTACAGAAGAAGATTAGTGATGTGGTGATGAGGAACCTCACCTCATACTGTACAGAAGAAGATTAGTGATGTGGTGATGAGGAACCTCACCTCATACTGTACAGAAGAAGATTAGTGATGTGGTGATGAGGAACCTCACCTCATACTGTACAGAAGAAGATTAATGATGTGGTGATGGCTAACACAGGTGTGTTTAATTTGGGAGGTTGTGATTCACTCCCAGGTAATGTTGACTCAAACTATGCTTCTCAAATGGATACTCTCCTTTTACCTGGGAGCCAGTGTTTCATGATCATGGTTACTGGCAACTATGAAGAGATGTGATATATCCAAACAATCCTCACCCCATGTGAAGCCATTCAGGTTATATTAAAAATCCCAAATAGTGTCCAAATACACTGACTGCCCACACAATTAGTGAGTTGTCTTAGAGCCCCAGGTGCATGTGTCTGGAAGGGGTACGGCAGTGCTACTCAACTCTGACAATCGAGATCCAATCCAGTCCAGGTTTTTACTCCAAGCAGGTTCTAATGTAGTTAATTGAAGCTGCTAAGAAGCAATGAACTAATTTAGGACCTGGTTGGAATAAAGACCAGGACTGGTCAGAGTTGATATGATATGGTCCGCTGTAGCAATTGAGTGTCAGTCTAGCTGTTTAGAGTGTGGTTATCTTTCTGCAATCATGCAAGTGCAGCTGATTAGCAAATGATTGCTTCATATGATAGACCCCAGTTGCTATGCTGTGAACAGTAATTGTTAATTGTGAGGGGAAAAAAAGAAAAAGCCTAACAGTTGTTTCTGTGTTCATGCAGACTGGATATGTGGTCCTAGTCCCGATGACAACAGCAACAAGAGTGACGTGAACTGCATCACAAACAGCATGAACAAAATGAATGACATCACTCACTACCCACATCTGGATGAAATGAACCGAATGGATAGTAATCAGACTGAATACGACCTCAGAGCTGATCAGCTGATCATCACTATTGACGAGACTTCACAGTTACCCCGGGGAGAGGCGTGCAGCGGCACTTAAACCCACCGCAGTTTCTGTATAATAATACTCTTTCACTCAACAGCTTTTGTTTGTCTCGGGATACTGCAACAACCCGACCTATTGGGCAGCTGCGGATCATTTCTTGTTTTAATACAGGGAGAAGTTCAAGGATAATGCGTTGCACGGGATGCATTACTGCAAAGATTTAGCAAAAGCTACACTGCTGTTCTGGATCGTGGAGAGGAAAAATTGTCAATTCTGTGCACTGATGCTTTATGGACTTGTATTGTAACTGTAAACCAATACAAATTAAAAAATGCTTTAATTTTACCTTCACAGTGGACTTATAAACAGAACTATTGATCAGATATGCACACACTTGAATAATGGTACACTGATGGGTTTAAATATCTCTTGGGAATCTGTAGATTTATGTTTTAAAGATGAACCATCATTTTATGAATTCTAAGGTACGATCGTTTCTTTTTTGTTCTCAAAGTATGAGATAAAAACTATTCTAAACACAATCATTTCAAGCTGGATTTTACCATTTGCTGCATGTCATGTTACAGTAAAACTTTAAGTGTATCATTTTACTATGTATTTACATAGGAGTTACTTAGTAAATACATATGTACTTACACATCATTATGATTTTATCATGCATAGTTACAATGTATTTAATGTGTACATTTTTTTGTATGATGTAAACCTAACCCTACCTCTAAACCTAACCATAACTCCACTAACCATAACTCTAACCATAACCCTTTTCTGATTCAATTGTGTACTTACATATATCGTACAAAAAGATGTACATTTGCTTAATATGTATAATAACATTGTAATGATGTGTAGGTACACATGTATTTACTAAGTAACTACAATTTAAATACACAGTAGTTAGAGATGCAATGTAAAGTGTTACCATTTTTAATATGGTTATTTTGTTTGTGATTGATTTGGTATTTCATCAAATTCATGCTCAGAATTACAGAGAAACACAGTAAAGCTGCATTTAATGTTTGATTCAAATATATACTGTAGTCGTGGACATTTTGAGATTC
This sequence comes from Polyodon spathula, assembly GCF_017654505.1. NCBI lineage: Eukaryota > Metazoa > Chordata > Actinopteri > Acipenseriformes > Polyodontidae > Polyodon > Polyodon spathula. The sequence continues at coordinate 2,031,287 of NC_054547.1, read as the reverse complement.
ATTTGCATTTAATTCATATAAACCTACAAGGGATCTTTAGTTTTTTAACCGAAATGCAGCCATCAGGGTATATACATGAATGCATTACAAGTGATGTGGTTCTCTGAAAGATCAGCAGAGGGGAGGCGTCGGAATGACTTTGTAGTTGCATTAAAATACATACATCACAAGAGGGCGCTGACAAGCAAGTTGTGTTAAGAAGCAAAGGATATTGAAGAACAGTTCAAAACTGTAACACTAAAACGCGATTGAGAAGTATAGCACACGGTGAATACACAAAGACATACAATTTGCATTTAAAATTGTGTCACAATTAGCTCTTGACCTAAGGGGATATATATCCAGCTCAGTGATCTCGAGTTTCATTACATACAGTATAACTACTCCTCTGTAACTATAGGATGCAGATATTGGTCACTTCAAGGTGTTTCTGTAGAGCAATGTGGTATTCTAGTTCCAGTAATCAAGATGTATGTTAGTTGAGTAGTAAATACCCGCCCCCCCCGCAATATTGCACGTCCTAGTAAACATCGCTTTGCAGGTGCCTGCCTATTTGTTAACCGCTGGGTCACTCTGTTATCTTTTTGTGACACACTGTCCTTGTAACTTATACAAATAAAATATATTCCCATTTACCATGTCAGAACACAAATGTATGTTAACTTGATACAATTTATGTAACAATAACTTGTGTGACCAATAGCAAAACGCAGTTCGATACACTTTTAACATGGAAACGTGGCAGTGTCGGTACAAATATGCAGGAGGCATGCAGCTCTCCTGCTCTGAGATGGTTTGGAGTGTCAATACAAAACGCAATCTGTATGGAAATCTCGCTACACATGGGATAAGACACAATTGCCTATGTTTGATAAAATTAACTTTATTCAATTACATTTGAAAGTCTATAGCGAGTAATGCGAGTGTCGTTTTTGCACGCCAACGTATGCGTTGTAATGTTGCATGGGACATGTGGTGGATAATGATTATTGTTCAAAAATAATCAGTCTCTGGAAATGAATAGAATACGTTTTTGGGATATACACACAGACCCTTTGCAACGGGTCAGCACATTGCAAACAAGTTTTATCCTTTAATCCCCCCAAACCAATTTTATTCATAGCATAATAATTAAGAAAGTGCAATGGAAAGGAAAACTGTGACAGATTGAGTAGTGTGTCACTAGATGGCAGAGGTGTACCATTCACGGCAAGCCTACAGACCTTTTGCCCTGCAATATCTAATAAAATGGGACCAGAGTTTCTTTCAATTACCCCTGGCTCATATTCAACAAATACATTTCGAGCAAAAGGTGTATTCTGAAAAGGAAAAAGCTAAAATAAGGTTCAGCTTGAGACATGATAGAAAAACAGTCAGGCACACTTTCTCGTTCACACTGAAACACACATTTATTTGGCTGCTCCTTTCATTTCAGCTTGGCTGTGTTTTGTCAGATACAACTGGAAGGAGGATGGTGTAGGCTGGGTCATGTTTCTTTGTTTTAGGTTCACAGGACAAGCTGTTGAATTTGTCATTTAGGAAAGTGTACTGTACATATTTCTTTGGCACAGCAGAACAGATTTATTCCATAAGTTATATTAAATTATATCCATTTCAGTCATCTGTCTAGACATCAAAGGCATTTTTTTCTTCTTTCTTTTAGCTGTCCTGTCTGTCTTCATGGTTCAGTGTCTGACACACAAAACACAACACAGTCCTACAGCACAGTCAGCATGGTTTCAGCATCAAGGATCATAACTTTCATGTATTTATTTAATTTGTTTGTGTTTATTGTATGATTATATTTATTGTATGTCAAATGCAGAGTACTGAAGAAGGCACTATAATTTGTTTCCAAATGAAAACTATCATTATGCAATTAACTTTTCTTTCATTATACCTGGGCAAAAAGGGAAGCCACCTGATAGCAATGAGACTCTCAGCTGCTGCCTCATCCTGCATTCTCACAATGTGGAAACACTTTTGTGTGTTACACTAGGCTCCTGGTGGAATACCATAGGATCATATTCAAAAACATATTTCTAAAGGTTCTATAGTTCTTTCCATCCACTCCAAAACACACACACACACACACACACACACACGCACACACACACACACACACAAACACACACACACACACACACACACACACACACACACACACACACACACACACACACACATGCACACGCACACAATAAATTATATTTCTTTTGCCAAAAATATGCTAACAGTTTCCAGATCTGAACTTTTTAACTCACTAATCGTTTCATTAGATCAGCAGGAAAATATTTTAGTTTTTTTTTTTTTTTGTCAGACAAGTACTTTACCATGATGAAAACTTTTACTAGCATAAAACATCTGTGCGATTACTTCATTGCAAAGAGAGGAAACTCCTGGACAGGGTGAGCTTACCTTACCTAGTGGAGTAGCGTGGCTTGGATATCAGTCTGTTTCACTGCCATGTTTAGCGGTAAAGTCTGATGTCCACAACAGCAATCAAAACGACTCCTTTTATGTGTCTGTGTATATGCATACTATATAAATATATATATAGCTTTTTATTCATCTAGATATTTCTCATAGTTTCCAAGGATCTGGTTTAGAAATATGTGAAAATGTTATTAAGGATGCTTGTTTTTTTCTACATTGTAGCGGGGAGGAGGCAGGAAACAAAGCAGCAACCATGCCTCTGCAAGTAAGTGCCTGCAAGATCCTCAAGCTCCCGCAAGCGCCCGCAAGCACCCTCACTGACCCAGAGGAAAGAGGTGTACC